>NC_043765.1:26541102-26878602 GCF_902148845.1 Salarias fasciatus
TATATATATATATATATATATGATACACATCTCAGTCTTTGGTCAGGTTTTAATCGCTGATCTGAGACATGGGACACAGGAAGTTACTTCTGATTGGTTGTTTGAATTATCAGCCGAGAGTCAGGCTGAGCAGGATTCCCAACAGTATGTTTCCAATAATGTACAAAATGCACGACTGACAGAGTTTTAGAAAAGTTGTGTTTTCGGGGCTGATGACGGTCTCTAAAACGAACATTAAAAAAAAAGTCCATGATAACTACTAATTCTCTGAGATGTCAGCGAGACAGAAATGTGAAACTGAGCTGTTGACGGGGAAAAAAGTTGTGTCACACAGAGGGAAGCAACTTCTATTCTTTCTTTCTTTTTCTCTGGTTCCTCTTTATGTTTCGATATTTAACCCAGATTTGTATGAATTCTGTGCTTCTTCTGTATTGATGAGCAATCCGGACGCTCCGGTCCCTGAACTCCAGACACTGAGCAGGAAATTTATCTGAAGACATGGAGACAGACAGAAGCCCACAGAGACGTGGAAGCTGGGATCTGTCAGAGGAGGAGTTGAGATTCAGCTCCAGGTTCAGCTCCAGGTTCAGCTCCAGGTTCAGTTTCAGGATCAGCTCCAGGTTCAGCTCCAGGTTCAGCTCCAGGTTCAGGTTCAGGTTCAGTTCCAGGTTCAGCTCCAGGTTCAGCTCCAGGTCCAGGTTCAGCTCCAGGTCCAGGTTCAGCTCCAGCTCCAGGATCAGCTCCAGGTTCAGCTCCAGGTTCAGCTCCAGGTTCAGCTCCAGCTCCAGGTTCAGCTCCAGGTTCGGCTCCGTCCAGGTGAACCAGCTCAGAGGAAAGTTTTGGAGGAACCGTCTCCTCCACTCTCCCAGCTGTAGCCTCTATTCATCACATCCAGGGCCCAGGAAGGTTTTACTCTCTTCCTCCTTCTCTTTCCCTCTCTCTGCCTTCTCATCTTCCTCTTCCATCTTCTTCTTCCACTCCTTCATCTTCTTGCTGATTCTCTTTTCCTCCTTCCTGCTCTTTTAGTCAGATTCTTCTTCAGGTTCTTGCTCTCCTTCTTCTCTTTCCTCTGTTTTATCGGTCTGCTTCTACTCTGCCTCTTCTTCCTCTTCCTCTTCTTCTTTTATGTTCTTCTTGTCATCCTTCCATCCCTTCATCTCCTTCTATTCCTTTTCCTTCCTCTTCCTCTCCTTCATTTACTCTCTTTTCATACTTTCCCTCATCTTTCCTTTTTCCTTCTTATTCTACCTTTCCATCTTCCTTCTCCATCTTTTCTTCCTCTCCTTCCTTCCTTTCTCTTTCCTCCTCTTCTTCATGTCAGATTCTTCCTCTTTTTGTTTGGTTTATTTCTTCTTTCTCTTCTTCCTTCCTCTCTTTCTCCATCATCACATCACTTCTTCCTCTCCGTTCCCTCTTTCTCCTCTCATCTTCCTCACCTTCTTTCCCTCTTTCTTCTTCGTCTTCCTCATCTTTTCCTCACTATCTTCCTCTTCTTTCTTTCTCCTCCAAACCTTCATCTCCTTTTTCTTCTCTCATTCTTCTTTTTTTTCCAGTTCTGATGGGAGGTTTGTCTCCACACAGCGTCTCGTCTGAACCCTGCTTCTTCTTTTCTCTCTCTGCATTTTCACAGTTTCACCGCTCTAGAAACAAACTGACCCCCCCTCCCTCCCTCCCTCCCCCTCTTCATCATCCATCATCTGTTCCCCTCACGCTCACCAGCCTGTTCTGAAGCCTGCAGTGTGGAGGTAACGACTCACACATGTCCCCATTAAGGGGGAACTTTCCCGCCGTCCATAATTGATTTTAATCCCCGCTCTGCGGAGCGGCCGGTCCCACACGGCGGCTCGGGCCAAGACCTCGGTACGACTGAGGCAATAAAGAGATCAAGCCCTGAGTGGAAGAGACGGGAGAGTGAGAAGAAAACTAGGAGAAGACGTGGAGATGTGAATGAGTGGAAATGGAGATGAGGGCAAATAGATCTAAATTACATGGAGTAATGTACTTTAATGGAAGATGCATGAGGAGAAACTCCTCCTGGAGTGAAGCTTGGATTAAACCCTCGGGGAGATTAATGTAAAGGAAGGGGAATCGCACTGCGATCAGGAGCCGGAGCGACGGAGGTGGCGTTGATTAGAAATGTGAAGATAATCAGAGAGAGGAAAGTTTCCTCGGCTGATGTTTCCTCCAGGAGGAGGAGGAGAGACTCCGTCAGACTCAGAGGCTCCAGGTCTGCTCCAGGTCACAGAGAGCTTCATGTCAGGGTTTCTCTTTACAACAAAACCGAGTGTCAAGCAAGGACAAATGTTTAACAGGACAGGATAACTAGATTTTATGACAGTTACGACATAACTTCAACAGACGAATGAGTGAAAAAGTGTTGATATCATGAAGCGTCTTCATACCTGCAGCGGCAGCGTCCAGGCCGGCGCTCACCGTTTACTTTATAGACAAATCTAGATTTCTGTTTCTCTGATCTGAGCAGAGAGGGGGGGTTAGAACCAAGGCTCCCTCCTTGTCTGAGCCGCAGACTGAGCCGGATCTCCCCGAGGGTCCGGCCCGAGTCCCCAGCACCTCTGCCTGGACGGATACCCATCTGCCCCGGCTGCCTGTCCTCTGAGCCGCGGGAAGGAAATCCTGAGAGGATGGAACAGCCTTTAACTGAACTCAGTGACAGGAATGTTACAGTTATCTGGACGTTCAGGTTGTTTTCTATCGTAGTCCTGTAATGCAGAGTCCCTACCCCCTACAGGAACCAGGGTTTGAATCCCTCTGAACTCTTGAGAAACAGTTGGCAGTCCTGAGTTCCTCCAGGTTCTTCACTCTGCTGCTTCACACCCAGTTCTCCACCCTCCACATTCCTCTGTTTCTCTTGTTTACCGCCGAGTACCTTCACCGTGCTCTTTCGTTCGTCTCAATAGAAAGACTCCTGCAGCGCGTTCTGGCCTCTCCTAGCAACCGCAGCTGGCGTTATGGCGGAGAACCGCCTGCATTCACAGAACTCGCCAAATATACAGCAGATTGTCAAGGAAGGCGGATGCAGAGAACCGGAAAGGGGCCGGGCGCTCGGCCGCCGCCTCACCGAAGCTCTGGAGTTTGGATAAGTTTCTCAACATTTGCGCGAGGCGGTAATGATGACGACTCTGTATTAGTCCAAATGTTTCCCTTCCACTTTCTGGGGTTTTTCATCATCTCGTCCGGCCTCGGCGGCTCCAGACGCACCGCTGGGACCCACGCTGTTTCCCGCTGCGCTGATTGCACTTTTGCAACGCTGCCGTGACCGCCGTGCGGTCAACTGGCATCCGGCGACGACGCCTTCGGCCCCCTCTGCCGGGAAAAAAAACCCCACACACACACACACACACACATATTACAACAAAGTTGCGCTCGTGCCTTTCGTCGTGGTGGATGAGCAGAGGAAAGTATCCAAATGAGGGATTCAGATGAAGACGTGGGGATGTTTGTGTCGATGCTGCGCTCCCGCGGTGGGCGTCGGTGTGAATGTGGAAGCCGAAGCAGCGGCGGTTATGTATATCGCACATTAAAATCTCCAGGAAGTTTGGAATTTTGATCAGTTGATGTAACGGCGGGCAAACGCACCTCGTCTCACTTTAGCCACATTTCCTGGCTGATGTAAACGCTCATGATGTAAAATGCACTGTACAACATGCTAAGCACTGATGTAAGGTATGTGAAAGAGCTTTAAAAAGAAAAAAACAAAAACAAAGAGGAGACGAAAACATGAGGCCAGTGAGAGATTAGCCGGTTTAAATGAAAACCTCCGTCTAAATGAGATGCATGTTTGTTCTCTGATGCTCGCAGACAGACGTGAAGAAGATCCGAACGTCCAGCAGCTCATTTACATGTCATCCTCTAATCACGAGGTTGTGGGTTCAGTCCCTGAAATCTGGAGGACGGCAGCAGCGGGGGTGTGTGTAAATGAGCGAGCGCTTTCAACAAGCCGAAGCAGAGAAACTGGTTTATTCAGAGTTTCGCGTCTCCTCGAAGTTACTGAAACGGCTGCTTCGTGTCCTTCAAGCTGTGTCGTGACGAACGCTGAAGCATCGTCAACTTCCTCCCTCCGCCGAGGACAAACTGAAAGGTTTCACAGGTTCTTCAAATTCAGTTAAATAGATGTCTGCTGCAGAACCAATAAAAACAGAGCAGAGGAGTGTTCTGCCCTCAGTTGTTTAGCGATTACAGATTAATTGATATCTTCACATTACTTGTTTTCAATGTGTCTTTCTAGCTGATTGTTCATCTTTGTCGTAGCGCTTTTATTCTGACACCGGAAGTGAGAACTCACGTTGGACTGCAGCCAACCTGCAGCAGATGCAACATTTCTTCTCACGTCTTGTCCGTCCAGTGTTTTGTTGCTCAGTCGACCAGAGCGCGATAGCTGTAAGCTATATGTAAGCTTTGTAAGGAAATAAGTTATGTATGAATTTGTTAGTATACACACTAGCGCCAGCATACGCGCATGCGACTGAATATTCATATAGTTTACTCAAATATGCACAAATGAAGAGAAACACCGGCTGAACTGAGGTTTTTCAGAGGTAATCACACACTAACAATGTTCAAAGATCATAGAAGTCCATGTTTCATGATCGAGGTCCTTTAAAGGAAGAGACAGTATCGGGCTGGTTCCACATGATCCTGATGGCGGATTGAAAGTAGAGTGATAGACACGATCACACGATTGATTTTATCCAGGTGGTGTTAAATAGCATTATCATTTCATTGTTTAACAGTATTCCTGCTGGACTCATGGAGGATTTGCACTTTTGAACCCCGCCAGCATATATCCTAATAAAGTACTGATTAAATGACAATACGGTAAACCACTCAAAGTTACTGACGTGTAGAGCTCATAGTTTCTTATTTTATGGTCAAATTTTCGCTCAAGCAGTGGAAAACAGCTGAGAACCTTTAAAACATATTTATCAACTCGAGTCAGGCTGGGCTGAAGTAGCTTGTTTGGCTTTTATTATTACAGAAGCTTCTTTTTTCTTTAAGTCCTTCAGTCCTTCCTTCACCTATAATCACAAACTCAGCGAAGGTTGAAGGTGTTCGTGTCTATTCATGTTATAGAAACGAACACTTATATAACTTATTAAAAGATTGTAAAAGAAGTTGTTCGTCGCTGTTATTAAAGTGATACATCCAAACAGATTCAAGTCAAACCCTCCGATAGGCTGGACAGATTGGAGACGTTCCTGGCTGCTGGAGAGGAGGCGGCCCTCCATGAAGTCTTCCAGTTTGATCCTGAAGTCAAGGCTCCAGGCCAAATCCTTCTCCGCTCTCTCTCTCTCTCTCTCTCTCCCTCTCTCTCTCTCTCGCCCTCTTCCTGCCCTGCGGCTGAGGCTGTTACAGGTCCTGATACCGGACCGCCCGGCGTCAGGCCCCGCCGGGTCAGGACCTCCAATCGGGGGGCTAACAGCTGCAGGAGCAAGGCTCCGGACCGACGACCTGCTCTCTGCAAACCGTTCACCTCCGTTTACCGAGGAAGTCCGGCAGGTGAAACGGTTTCTCTGTTGAACACTGTCCAAACCATGAAATAGCTTAATGCTCCTCATTTGCTTGATTTAACCAAAAACAAACATCTAAAGCAAACAGTTTTCCAAACTTTTCTTGAATTGATGCTTTTTCTTGAACACAAAATTTACCCACATCGCACAGCAGTCCCATATATATTCTGTATTTGATTAACTTCTCACTTTGGTGAAAAAGACATTTCCTTCACATTTTGGTTCCCTTGACTTTGCATTGTTGAGCAAGTTCTTTCAGAATAAGAGTTGTCAGGCGTAGAAGAGATGAAGCGATTCTCTATTTGTCGAGTTTCCAATGCTTCAAAGCCGGGAAGCATCAAAATGTTCGATATGCATATCAGTCGACTCAGCGGTGCTTTCATGCTCTGTGAATTCATCTTTATGTCAAAGTAAATAAATACGAGTGTCTGCAACGTGAAAAACACACTGAGATTAAAGAAAACCAGTCCAGTCACACACGAGGAAGAGGAGAATGGGCACTGGTAATTTTAAAGAACAAATCTCAAAGCACAAAAACATTAACGTCGTCTGCATAAGTGTTTATTCCAGTCATATGTAGTCATACTGGAGAAACTAACATCAGGCACCAGGTTTTTCATGAGGTACACACACCTCTAACGACAGCATGCAAACTGAGCTGGAAATAAAACCAAGGAAACTCTGGCTCTGGGACGGGTTTCCTGTCTCCAGTGCTTTGACGTACACTGCAAACTAATCTCATTCTATTATTCTGTGTTATTAGGATGGATTTTCATTGAGAAATATCATCTACGCTTCGTTCTGTTCAATATTAGCAAGGTAAAAAAATTGAAAGGAATCCTCATTTTGACCAGTGTTGTTTAAAAGTAAAACCACTTTCCCCAAATGAGGAAACAGTTCTGCAGAACCATGAGGCAGAAACAGACGCCACTCCGCGCTCTTCAAGGAATTTTCAATATAATGCAGAAAGACAGAAAAAAAACACTGAAAGATGTGAGTGATTCACATTGACACAACTGAACATGGAAATACCAAATTTAACACGAAAGGGAATTTAAAATACTATTTAAAACATCTCAGTCGCATAATTTTAATAATTCTTTAATTCATCTGTCCAGCACAAAGCCTTGGGGCTGAAGCGAGCAGACGAGACGCAGCTTCAGCAGGAGGCAAACGGAGAAGATCAGGCTCTAAAGAGAAACGACACCAAAAACAGGAAACGACGCACGTTTCAGCTGATATACTGACTCTAAAGCAGACTTTTCTCGTGACGTTCTTGACTCTTTTCACATTAAAGCAATGGTATAACGTAGAACGTTCTTTATGTATCGGTTACTGAGGTAATTTCCCATTTTCCCTGCTCAGTTCTGATAAATCTGAACTGTATTAACCTCTGAACCCAGAAGAGTTTGATCTGGACGATGCTGTTGAGCTCATAAATGATCATATCTTTTCAGGTGAAAACAGAAGATAGTTCAACGTCCAGCTTTTTTTATTTATTTTTGTTTTCAGTAAAATTTGACATTTCGAATCACGGACGCCACTCAGACCGAAGTGTAACCCGGAGACTGGACTTTTATAAATGTATTAACGCCGCTTGAGTGGAGCAGAGCGGTTAACTCTGCTCCTGCTGGACGTTCTATATATGGCCTGCAGCTTGCAGTGAGGAACCCGGCGACTCGTGCTTCAGAAGAAAACGCGCTCTTGGTTACGGCGCCGCTTCCAAACTCTTGGTCCAATATTTTTATGGCCTCTGCTCTGCGTTGGGATAATTAAAACTGCCGAGATCAGTTTGGCTCGGCGTGGCGGGGAGTTTCACACCTCAGACCGCCCTCACTCCGCCCCCTCCCACCTGTAGCGCTTTTCTTCTTCTTCTTCTTTTTTTTATGAATTTTATTTCCTTTTCATCTTGGCTCCGTCTCCTCCATAGCGCTCTTGGCTCGGGCGAGCGCTCTGCGGCGCCTGCTCCCTCATTCGCTAATTGCTAATCGGAGCTCACGGCCTCGCCGGGCTGCAGTTGACCTCCAGGCATTTGGGAGATGTTCCTCCGCCCCCCCCCTGCATATGGCCGCTTTGTGAGTTTTGGGCGACGGCCAGGTTGCCCTCTCGTGCCCGCCTTGCCCTCGCCTGACCGCCCCCTCCCCCTCCCCCTCCCACTCCGAACGCCATCCCGCCGTTCTGAGGCTACAAAGGCATTTGTATTCCAGTCGGGCTTCAGAGGGGCCGCTGGCTCTTTAAGACTGTGGGAAAGAGGGCATGTCTGCACTGAAACGGCCCTGTTTTCACACATTCCTGAGGAGGGCATATTGAGCTCATTATCATAGCTAACTACAATGGCTCTTTGTGCGGGGTACGGGGTTTGGGACGGTGCCAGATATCCCCGGGTGCATGTGTGGATGCACACATGTCTGCGTCTTCCTCCATACTTCCCTTGTTTGGAAACAGAGTGGATGAATTCACTAATCCCCGATGTGATTTATAAGGTGATAATGAGACCGTTTGAAGACAAAAAGCTTTTCATCGTCTTAAGAAAATAATAATACCTACAGTTTTGACAAAAAAGAAAAAAAAAAAAAACACTTCAATGAAGCATGCAAACCAAACAGGAAATCTGAGCATGATGGAAACTTTAAGAAAATTTCTAATTTGAACAAAAACGGCAATGCATCAGTGTCCTGAGAAATGAAATAATCAGTAACTTATTTTACTAGTTTTACAGAGAAAAGCTATGATGGTTGAGCGGGCCGAATAACTCTAAGTTCAACATTAGATTATTTGAATAAACAGAAGCTTCAGTCGTCAGAATTAAGAATAAAACACAGACACAACAGCCTGGAACTTCTGTCACCCCCCAACCCGAACCAAGGTTTGAATCCCTCCCATAATCAGTCCGACTGTCCGAACCTCCACTGTCCTTCTGCCCCGCAAATCCAACCGAAACAGCAGGAAGTGTCCTCTGAGCCTGGTTCTACGGGAAGTCTGGTTCTACAGGAAGTCTCCTCTGAGTCTGGTTCTACAGGAAGTCTCCTCTGAGTCTGGTTCTACAGGAAGTCTGGTTCTACAGGAAGTCTTCTCTGAGCCTGGTTCTACAGGAAGTCTCCTCTGAGCCTGGTTCTGCAGGGTTCTTCCTGTTAAATCAGACTCCACCTCCTCTTGTGGCTCGTGTGGAATTGTTGGTTTTTCTTGAAATGACTGTTTTGTTTGGCGCCACTGAAATAATGTTGGTACCCCGGTACAAACAACATACTCAGACGGATTAAATAATTCCTGGAGTGCTGTTAAGGGTCACGTCAGGACTGCCAGCAGGTTGTCTCTTCCTCTCCCATCTTTCTGTTGGTACCTGACCATGGACTCATGAGCAAAGCAGAGCTGTTTGGATTTCATAATGACCGGTGGTTTGGGACACTGATTTCTACCCTCTAAGACCATCCTGAGGAAATCTGTGGTGGTGGCTTCAGACGCAGACACGGCGGTGCGACCACCGACGGCCACCGAAAACCTTCCTACCAAACAACAGACTCACTAAACCACAGAGCTCGGACCGGCAGCCACTCAGCAACCAAGCCCAGAAACAACGAGAAGAGACGCAACGATCAACACAACAACTGCACAAGAGGACGGATTGAACTGACCGGAAAAGGAAAATATTTGAGCTTTGGTTAAACACAGTCTGAGTTATCTTGTACTACTTTGATTGATTTAGCGGTGTGAGGTAAAGGACTTTGTTTGTCCACACATGGATTTAGACTTCATCGCTTTTTAGAGAACCGACACAGGAAAGTTAAAAAAAAGTCGCATATATTTTCTTGTAATCCTGAAAAATCTGTTCACTTATGGAGAAGTATATAGAAAAAAGATGCAAAGTAAATGTTAATGTTAAATTCAGAGAAGTTTCAGACCAATTCTTTGTTCGAAGCGCCAGATTATTGGAGCAGAGTTCAAAATGGAATTGATCAGATCTTCTGGTAATCTCTTCATTTGTTTTGTTGAATTGATTGAAATTATTATCCAAGGAGGAACTTTATCTTGCAGTTATAATTGTCTCAAAAGCAACTTTATCAACAACTTCTGCTGATATATCTCAACAGATTCCGTCAGTTTTACAAACATGGCCGCCACACAAGAGGCCTGACCTCCAGGATCAAACTCACAACCTTGCGACAGCAGACCGACCCACTGCACCAGCTGGGCCACGGCCGCCCCGGTGTTTGAGTGTCTGGTGGTCTCAGAGGAAGAGGGTCAGGATTGAGGTTTATCAGGAGGACCAGATCCTGGCTGAGCTCTGGGAGCAGGATGGAGGACACATTGCTCAAGGACAGGCTGACATGTGGACGAGGGGAGATGGGGAATTGAACTTACACCACTCTACCAATGGAGCTAGAGGAGCCAACCTGCTACTATTGAGGAAACGTTTCTATTAAGAGCTCAATATTGATTCATACATTTTTTTACATCTGTGAATTAATGTTTGCCCATAATTTCAGATTGTTTTTATAAATCAAGTTTTGCCATAAAGGAAAAAAAAGAAAGAAATCTACATGAAAAATTCTACTTTGTGAGTGTGCAGAAGAGGATTTGCATGGTTTTAAAAGAGGAAATAACAGTTTTCAAACAGCCTGTTTTCAGATGTGAAGCTGTAATTCTGTCTTCACGCCTCCGTCTGATTGGATGGCGACAAATCAGTTGTCCAATCAGGAAGCTTCGTCAAATGTACAACGTCCCTGATTGAAGGTCTGACAGAAGGATGGAGTTCAAAATGGATTCTGGAAGATTTGTTGCTAAAATTGTTTGTTTTGCTCTGATTAATTCTAAAACAAGCGACAGAATCGTCTTTGTGGAAGAAAGACAGAGAGGATCACTCATTCATCAACGGTGATGAATGAGTGATTCAACGACCGGTGTTTTCCAGAAATGCAGCACTGAATAAAACGTGAACTCACCAAGACAAAGAAGCATCAAAAACTCCTGAGATAAATCCTCAAGAACAAGTATTTCTACTTGATGATGGTGAATTCCTGTTTTTTTTTTTCCTGAAAAAACATGTAGAGTTGACTGTTGCAATTCGTACTTTACAATTAAAAATGAATTAAATTCAGATTGAACAGGGTAGTGCAGCAGATTGATGGATACATGTTTTCATTTCCATTTTATTTTATCTCAACGTATTTTACAAAGTCATTAATTTTTACAGCATTGGCAATTTTTTAAAAAGATATTTCTTTTAAAGGTTGATTTCCTAACGTGAAGCCAATAGACACAAAGAGCCTCATAAAGTGAATTATTGTGCAACAATAAACAGGAATGTTTTCCATGGTCAGGGTGACTTCCAAAAAGGGATGTGTTCCAGTTCATTTTGCTATGTTTACGTCCATCTTTAATTTCCACCTCCTTCTTCTACATCTCCTCCTATCAGACAGACTCCAATAACTCACTACACCCTCTTGTGGTGTAAACTGGTATTACAAGACTAAGCAAGCTATTTTAAACTGAATGCTATTCTTCAGTGATTCAGCTTAAAAACTAAGGAATACTGTGGCTTTAATGAGGCGGATGATCCTGAAGCATAACTGCTAAACAAACTGCGATAAACAGTTTTGAGCCAGACGGTCAGTCTGAGCCTGAAGTGAAGCGTTTTTTAATAGCGTTTTAACGTTCACCGAATCAACACTGCCAGCATCCGAAACCCCGGTGTGACGGTGTGTGTAATGCAGCAGGAATGTCTGAGTCAACACGTGTGTGTGTGTGTGTGGTCATTGCGCTAAAAACACTCAGTTATGTTGCACATTGCTCCATAAGGCTGTTGGGTATCTACTTTAATTAGCGCTACTACTATGGGACAATTGTATCAACTGCACATCAGGCCGTTGTGACACTTGTTCCTGAGACAAGTACACTTAGTTTATCAGATATTCTGTTAAAGTGTAAACATACCCACATGTTCCGGAGATATCAAAACACACACACACACACTAGTGTTCCAAACATACTCCATAAGGATGTCAGTTCTTGGTTGGCAGCTGACATCAACATCAAATTGTCCAATTGCGAACAAAGTCCAACCTATCTGTCGGGGCAGGCCCAGCCCAGAAGAACATGGAATAAAAGCTCTGTCTGATCAACAATCAGGATCCTTTTCGGGGCGAAATACTTTGTATCTTTCCCTGTAAGGTCCAGCGCTGAGCATTACATCTGGCTGTACTTAAATAAATGGTAATAATCTGAAGTCAGTCGTTTTGGCATTCTTTATACCAAGCATAGAATCAAAGAACCGGGTGGAGTCGGCCGGACAGAAGTCCTGGGCTCCAACAAAGCCATTTAGTCTTGGGGGTCAAATTTGACTCCTGAGTACAACCAGTGTTAAAAATGTAAAAAAAATAAAAATAAAAATACCCATAATGCAATAGAAGTGATCGTCAGCTGTCTCTGTAGAGAGTGTGGTCAGGAACATCGATGGCAATCTTCACGCAACTAAACACAATTAAAAAAAACATCTAAATGTTTGACGTAGAAACAACCAACCTTCACAATGGATTTCAGCAGATGAAACTCATTAAATTAACCAGTTCAATCCCAGAAGACTCCATTTACACGAGAAGCAGCGCAGCAGAAGTTATAGTTCAGAGACTTCAGTCACACAGAGGTGGACATGAGTCCTCTGGGTTCAGAGCTGCTGGTAGCAGGAAGCTCAGCTGGCTGTAACGAGAGAAACAGTCAAGAGAAGGAGGTTAAAACTCTTCACACAACAGGACAAAATAAACCACAAGCTACCAACAGGACAAGATGCCAGATAATCCCAGATGGATCCAACTTTTCAATGTAAAATGGTTTTCTCTGCAGCTGGAAGAACTACGAAGACTTTCCCTTCATATCCACATCCTGTTCTGGAGGAGTTTCAGACTGACGGCCGCCTTCACGACTTCTGGGCCAATAATTCAATATCAGGTGTCTGAAAAGAAGAAAAGACCAGACAGTGAAATCATTCAAAGAGCTGCAGTATTAGACCAGTGTGAACCCTGCAGTCTGACTAGGTCCCGTCGGCTGGTCCTGGTTCGGATCAGGAATTCTGGGAAAAGCTTTCAACCACTTCCACAGAGAAACTTCAGTGAGAATAAATAAAAAAATGATGCTACGCTCAGTTATTTACGTTGAGTTGAACAGACAGAAGGAAGCTCTGTTAAAGGTGTTTTGTACAACACTGACACACACACACACACACACACACACACACACACACACACACACATATATATATATATATATATATATATATATATAAGTATATAATTTTTTTTTTTAATACGTTTCATCTTATCAGACTATCCTGAACATTTTCCTGGAGATTTATCTTTACAGTGAGACGGCCAGAAAGAGTCAAATTCAGTACAAAATGCTGAATCTACAACACATGTCAAATCTGGTCTTTTGAATTCAACACATAAATTTAAAAATAAAAAAGAACATCTCATCATCTCGCATTATTTTTCAGAGGAGAGAAAATCTGCAAACATGCATGAACTCATGAACTTTTTTTTTTTTTCAATACAGCAATACCATGTGTGGATACATAAAAAACAAATGTTATAGTAGGACACAGTAGTAGCACATCTTTCAACATTTTTTGTTTTGTTTTAGTAAAAGTAGAATTTGTTCTCACCACAAGAGTCACATTCATGAAAACAATAATACAGAGAAAGCAAAGCGGTGATAACTGACAAAGAGCCTGAAAAAGTCACAAAGATTCTACAGAAGATCACAGAGAGCCTGAAAAAGTCAAAAAAAAAAAAAAAAGAGGGGCCTGAAAAAGTTTACAAAGAGTCTAGAAAAGTTCACAAAGAGCCAGGAAAAATTTACAACGAACTTTTAAAAGTTCACAAAGGGCCAGTAAAAAAAATTCTCAAAAAACCTAAAAAAGTCCAGAGAGAGCCTGGAAAAGTTAATAAAGTTTAGGAAGAGCATGGGAAACTCTACAAAGAGCCAACAAAACTCCACAAAGAGCCTGCAAAAGTTATTAAAGAGCCTTAAAGGGGCTGTATCATGCTTTTTTAGCTAGTCCAAACCCTAGAAATGGCATTAACATGGTAATAGTTTATTTTTGGCGCTAAGGAAAAGTCATTTTGTGTGAAATAAAAGATTTTCTGGGGCTAATTCTGAAACCCGGAAGAGAAAACGCTCTGTTTCACTGAAAACCCCGCCTCTCTTCCTGTGGACTTTGACTGACAGCGAACTTCAACCAATCAGCGCTTCAAAACAAATACGCTAGCTAGCTTTAGCTCTTTAGCTCTAGCTTCTCTACATGCAAAAACGTCTTTTCCTGTGAGAAACTCACCCAAGTGCAGACCCTTCAGACCCTCCAGACCCTTCAGACCCTTCAGACTCTTGCTCTTGCTTGATTGTTGCTTTCAGACGATGGTTAAAGTTTATCCTCGAAATCAGAGTTACAAAAAGCAGCAATGCTGATTGCCGAGGGCCTGCGGGAGGGGGGCTCAGGGGAGCCATCTTCACCGTGTGACGTGAACGTGGGAAAGCAGAGCGTTTTCACGGTGCGGGAGGGGCTGCCTCTCTGAGCAGCACAAACAGGAGGAAAGCTTAAACACACAGGCACGAAGGAAAAAAATGCTTTGGGGGTGTTTTAGGTGAGTACATAGCTATATAACAAGGTTAAAACATACAAAAAGTGAATTTTGCATGATACAGCCCCTTTAAATAGTTCACAAACAGCCCAAAAAGCTCACAAAGCATCTTAAAAAGTTCACAAACAACTTTCAAAAGTTTACAAAGAGCCTTAATAACTTCACAAGGAGCCTTAAACAGTTCACAAAGAGCTTGAAAAGGTCACAGAAGGACTAGAACTGTCCAGACAGACTTAGACCACATGTGAGAATCCAACTTCATACAGCCACTGCTCTCTAAGCTCCTCCGCCTCAAATAACTGGGACCACTGAGCTTTACGGTTGTAGATTTCCTCTGTGAACGAGAGAGAAACGGCTTCAGGACTGAATCCATCTCGTCTTCACACCTGCACAGATACAGTGAACACTTGGTAAAGTCAATAGAAAAGGAACATATAACAACAGGAAACTATTTATTTCTATGCCATCAATAAATGCATCATAAATAAACAAGAGTGTGTGTGACTTCATGACTAAAACAACCAACAGCACCCACTGGTGGTCTGGCATGCTAACTGCATAATTTTCAATGTTTCTGCCACTGCCGTGAAAAACTCCAAACTTTACTGAAATGAGAATAATAATAATGATTTTCAGCTTTATTGACGCAGCGTCAAATACAGAACAGTCATTTCTGAACGCTCACAGATAAAACCCAAAAATATCTCATTTTTTAAGTGCGAAACACAGTAAATTATTTAAGAATAGAATCTGGCTTATTACTTTTCAAACTGTATTTATTTGTATATTTACTCATGTTATTTTGTCACAGTTAATGTGGCTGAGGAGAAACCAAACATCCGTCCCTGGGTTGGGTTACAGGAGAAAACATTAGCAGCTCGCCACTTTTAAGGGCGTGCTCGTTTCCTACCAGGATGCTCCCAGCAGCCACGGGGATCGAAGCCGACAACAGATTTTCTTCACCCCAAACACACACACACACACACACACACACACACACGCACGAGCGAAAAACATTTCCCTGGTAAAAATGGCGAGAGCAGCAAAATCAATTGGAACCTTCCTTCTCTGGGGGGCGCCACTGAAATTGAGAAGGCGCTTTTTTGGAGCAGCCAGTCCGAAAATAGAGTCCACCCCCGACCCCCCCGCCCACCCCACCCCACCCCACCCCGGCCCCCGGTCCCTGAGCGCATGGCCCCGGTCGTCTGGGCCCCCCGGCTCCCGCTGCCGGCGCTGGATGTGGCCGAGCGGCGAGGGGAGGGCGACGCTCCCTCTGCCGGGAAGGAGGCTGCGAGGGGCTGTCTTTCATCAGCTCATCATCCTCAGCTTTCCCCTGCATAATTTATGGGCTTGTTACTGTAATCAAAAATTCTTCTTTATTTATTTATATCCATGCACTTTTATTTTATTATTTATTTATTTATTTATCTTTTGGGGAGGGAGGAAGAGCTCTCTCTCTCCTCTCTCTCCCCCTGTACAAACACTTCCATGCGAGCCCGAGCCTTTTCATGTGGAATGAGATACTGCTGTGATGTCCCTCGGGTAAGAACGCACACACACAAACACACACACACACACACACACACACGCACACACACAAAGTTATGGAGGAGAACTGTTGTGTACACATGCAGCACAATAACTCAAACTTCCCTGCGCTCATGAATGTTAATGAGGGGAGAAGAGACAGAGGCGGGCGCTGCAGAGCGCCGCCGCCGCCGCCGCCGCCGCTGCCGGCCAGACTAATTGATCGGGAGGTCACGGCACGATTCGGCCGACGTTATCTCTGGACAGCTACACGCTCACGTCATGTAAGACACAGATCCTTCAGATTCAACATGTGAGGCCAGGTAATGAAAGCCGACGCAGCTCAGTTTGAAGGTACTGACCAAGGCCGCGGTGGCTTCTCTGAACCGCCTTCATTCTGAGTCTCACAGATTCAACAAGGCGCTGGAAACATTACTCAAAGACTGTAATCCAGGCTGACATGTCAGCATTTTCAGGAGAGTTACTGACTGAACAGAAATGGCGTGAAGGTCTGGTTCCTCTGCTGGGCTGAGATCTGGTTCCTGTGGACGGATCTGGGTCCAGTTCTGGTTCAGACTCCTCAGACCTTCTGTCGACCTTCAGATCAAACCAGTGAACTGAGCTCTAAGGACTCATTAAGCACAGCCCTCGCAAAGCGTTCCAGTTCGTTTCTGTGAGCTCGATCAGCCAAACATCCCTGAACCGGCTGTGCTGCTTTCATGTAGGACAGATTACAGCGAGTCGAGCCTTCCTCCTCCAAACACAACTGTTGCTTCCTGTGTTTTAGCGGAGCGCCGCGCTGTAGCGCCGCGTTATCTTCCCCGGTATGCAGTCTCGGGACTCGCTCTGTCACTGCTGCTGTGTGATACTGCCTTCCTCTTTGCTTAAAACTGTCATGTCTGTGCCGGTGTGATCCCCTGCAGAGGCAAACCGGGGCGGGAAGTTGCCATCATTACAGCCGAATTAGTGTGTGTTGCGTGTGAGCGTGCTACATGAAAACAGGCGTGTGGGGAGGAATGCTGGTGCACTGTGTTTATAGTGTGTGTGTGTGTGTGTGTGTGTGTGTGTGTAGGGGGTTAGAAGCCGCCTAACGAGCGCACAGCCATCTCACACTATCGGAATCTAACCGCAGCCGGAGCAGCCTGTCCTGACAGCCGCCGCCGAGGGGATAAAAAAAGGAAGTTCCTGCCCACAGAAACCTGCAATTTGGCGTGATTCAAGCGCCGGTCATGCGCCGCATCAGACTCCGGCCCAGACCGGAGCTCTCCGTGAAGCCGCCTCTCTTCCCCGAGGCCTTACCGGCAGTCGGACCTGCGGAGCCGGGCGACGAGCTTCGGTCTGGCCAAACGCATTCCGGCCCGCCCTGGAGGCTGGAGGCCGGCGCCCGGCGCCCGGCGCCCGGCGCCATGCCTAACGCCTCTGTGTTCCAGGCACAGACATTCAAACTGGAAACTCTAACCAGAGAGAAGGCTAGCATCAGTAATGTACGATACGTTAGGGACGGTACCGTTTACATTCGAACCGATACGGTACCAAGACCCGGTACCTGAATCAGTACCTGTACTCAACGGTACCAGTTTTCAGTACTTTTGTGGTTTATCTGATAATAAATGTTCATTTGTTGCTGCAGATGAGTCGCTAATGGATGCTGGTGTGCTAATGGAGGCTAGCATGCTAGCGGTGCTGAATACAGGAGTTGTATTGTAGATCTGAGGCTGTTCACTCCTCAGCCTTGAGTAAAAACCTTGTTCTTCACCAGGAGCTTCCTAAGACTAGAAGTGAGCGCAATCTGCATTTTATTTTGAAAAGTGGAGCCGTACCTCGGCGCTCTTTCTAGTCACTCTTGCTTTGTTGCTAGCTACTGACGGCATTACGCTCTTGTGGTCAGTGCCACATTCAGGCCCGGCATGGAAATCCCCGACTCTGGCACTCCCTCACAGTTACAAGGATGAGTTCAGGTACTGAAATATGCCACCATTCACGTACTCGGTAGTAGTGACGGAATTCGCTCGGTACCTAGATAATTACCGGATTCAGGATTCATCCCTAGTTATAAAGATTTGGTCTCATTTACTCTGCGACTGTCGCTGGACCCAGTGCTGATTTTGTGCTCTTGTGGCAAAGACCGGATCTACTTTTGGAAAACGTCAGCAGGAAACAGACCCATGTGAGATACAGGACTCATTCAGATGTGGAGAAAAAATCTGATGTTTTTTTTTCTATCTTCAAATCTTCAAAATAAACTTTGAAAATGAAAACGGTATGTGGTATCGCCCAGTGGAGACTGGGAAAAGTCTTGAATAAAATCAAACAGCCGGTTGGTCTCCGGGACTCGATGCAGAGACGTCTGGGTAACCAGCAGGTCATCTTCTCGCCTCCAGGCCAGCGACGCCGGCCCTCAACCAGGCTGATCGGATTTTCTCAGCATCGCCTCTCTAACGTCATCAGACCAGCCTATTCTGACACGTGAACAGTGAAAACACAGTAACTGGACGAGAGGCTTGGAGGCGACAGGGTCAGAGGTCAGCTGACGAGGTCACATGACTTCTCAGGAAATGATCACAACTTATTCATGAGATGAAATTCTGGCTCTTTTCCTCTTCTCTGAATAAAAATGTTGCTAAACGTTTAGTGAACGTCTGAGGCACTGCAACGCTAACATCAAACGTACCTCATCGGCTGGTTTTTTTATTATTTTTTTGGATTTACAGTTAGCTCTCGGTTCAGATTTAACATGAAGTTTGTAATAACGAAGAGGTTTCTGACATTGTAACTGCGAGAATCAGACATTGGCCACTTGATGAAATACGTATAACCACCTGTTAAAAAAAAAAAAAATCAGATTAAGAAATCAAACCAGTAGAGAGACCTGAAGGACGAATTCGGTTCTTGATCCGATACCGACTGAAAGGATTACTGACATCTTAGATCCTGAAACAAGACCAGCACTGAGAGGAAAGTCTCAGCTCCTGGAAGAACAAGCAGCTGAAGACAGTTGTGGTAATTAAAAAGACAACAGGACAAACACCGTCGGGCAATAGACTTAAACAACATACCTTTGACATTTCAACTGAATTCTCCCATTTTCGTCAGAAGTCTGGTTTTGGTTAAAAAAAAAAAAAAAAAACTAAACAATATCACCAAAGACGGTGACTTCCTGGAGGAGGTGTTTGATCAAAATTAAATCCTGAATTGTGCTGATTTTGTAGACTCAAACCAATCATTCGTACTGGGTAACTCGCGTGTTTCTGAGACGTTGAGTTGTTCTTTCTGGAGCATGAAGCAGAGTCTCACTGAGTTTTCCTCTGAGCGAGTTATTTTGAATCCTTCCTGGAACCCGGGGAAGCATTGATGTGGGCTCTGAGACGCCGCTAACTGTTGATCTCCGAGGCTGGAGCCTCGCGAGGGAGAGTTTCATCACAGCGTTTCATGAAGGAACTTCAAAAATCCAACTTTCCTGACCTTCACGTCTGGAAGGAGTCAGCTGTCTCTGGTCTTTGTTGTCATTTTACGGGTTACTGCATTTAAGCTTGACTGCAGCAGCAGCGTGAAAGAAAAGCAGAACTTAAAAAAAAAAAAAACTAAATTACCTCCTCAGAAAGAAAGGAAGAAAGAAATGAACATTTAAATGCTTTTAACAAAAGTTTTTTTTTTTTTGTAAAAATTGTATTTTCCATCATTATTATGTAAAAAAAAAATCAGTTTTAAAGCTTAATTGAAGCAAAAGCACATTTATTTGAGAATTTAGAGCAGAAAATAAGTGTCGTATTAGTTTTTGTATTAAAAGGAGCTAAACTAACTTCGTTTAAGTATTAATGTTTATGTAAAGATATAATGTATTTTCTACAAAAAATTAAAATTATTTTCCATTTTATAAAGCAAAAATAGAATAAATGCTGTTGTGTGCTCCTCTGTTTTTAATATGAGAGCGTTGAGGCAGAATTTTTGTTTTTCTGACACTTTAACTTGTTTCAAGTATAAATAGAAACAAAAACTCAGACTTTTGATTTTATTTCATCTGAAGAGCTCATGCAGTCTTATTTTAACTGTATATTTCCTGTTAACATCATGAAATTAACCATATTCAGTGCTTCAGAGTGAGATGATAACTAATCAATATTTTCCTATTATTTGCATTTCAATCAGTGGAAATTTAAGGAAATGAAAATGTTTGAATTAAAACTACAAATCGATGAGCAGAGAAACTCATTTTCCACTGCAGGTCTGTTGAGTATCTGGAAAGCAGGCAGTGTAAAGTCATGTGGTTTGATTTCAAAACCAGCCCCCACTAGTGGCCCCACATGAAAACCTCATTCACTCAGCAGTCCCACCTTTTTCAAAACTTTGTCGCAAAAATGTGAAACTTTTCTGGAACAAAAACGCAAAAACACCTGAAACACTCCAAAAACGACAGACTGCAGGTCAGAAAACGTTTCAATATTCATTCCGGTGAAGGTTTCGGATGAAGTACAGTTTGTTGTTTTGTTTCTCGTGTTGTTTGAACTGTGAATATCTGGCTCTGGGTCCAGCTGGTTCCGGGTCAAGGCGTTGACCCAGTAGCAGCAGTCTGGACATCTGGAGGAGGACGACCTCCGTCCTCCTGGTCTCCACCAGCTGCTGAAGCTCCCAGATGTTCTTCTGCTCGCTGCAGGTTGGATCCAGAGGTTCTCTGACTTCCTGTCCTCTTTCCATCGTCTCCATCCAGTCTGTCGGTTGACCTCTGACCTCTGACCTCCGTCTGTCCCAGAGAACTGCAGCTCACCGCAGGTCTTCTCCGGTCCTCTCTGTTGTCTGGAAAGTGAAAATTGCAGCAGATCAAAGACTCAGACCAACAATGAAGGTTCAAAGTCACTTAAATCCTCGTCTCTGATTGGCTGATTGGGGATTTGCTTTAATGAACATTGATGAAGTGAATTCATGGAGGCTACCCAACTCAAATCTGAGAGTATATGAAGATTTTTAGAGCTGATTGGATCATTTGCATGCAAAGATAAAGATAAGAAGGAAAGTTAATGTTTTTCCATCTCCCTTTAAGGCATTAAAACTATTAAAATTAGAGCTTTGTTTGTTAGGAAAATAATATAATTTACTTTATTTATTGTTTGTTGATCCATCCTGAGGGGTTCAGTTTTAGTTTTTAAAGAAATATATGAATCCAGAGTGAATATTTACCTCAAACGAGACAACTTCACATCCATTCAGCTTGGAAATTGTGGATGTTTAGCTGAAAACAGGAGAGAATGTATATATTCTGCTGACTTTTCCTTCCCTGCGACCCGGTCCGGCTCCCGGATCTCTTCCCCCACAACGTTTCTGTCCTCCTGAAGGGAAAAAAATAGAAAAGACAAATCAGGAGCCATCAGCAACGAAACGCAGAAACTTCAGAGGGAAGAAGACTGAGGAGAGATAAAGCGAGTGAAGGGGCCTTTCAGTAACAGCTCATCTTTTATTTGGCAACACTTCAAATGTAGCCCGTTTACCACGTCTAGACGAGACAGCTTTCAAAGCCCGGGTAGGGTACGGCGTTTCTTCTCCTCCGCGCTCCGCTGTATAAAAGCTCTTCGCCGCTCCGGCTCAAGACAGACGCTGCTTTCAGTTTTCCTACCGCAGACGCTGCAGATGAGTTTGTCAGACGCCTCCTCCGTCCACCTCTCCAGCCGTCCTCCGCCTCTCCCAGCGCTCCGTTTGAAGCCATGGAGAAGGCCTGGGTGGGGGGGAGGGGGTGGGGGGTCTGATGGGGGGACTTTGAAGATCCGGCCGTCGAGGGATCAGGTGAGTCGATTGGCTTCAGGTAATGGGTCTCGGTCTCGACCGCTCGCCCTCCGATTGAACCGGACAGAAGGTTTGAGACTCTGACACCGTGTAGCGTCTCATCTTCTGCTTGTGATGGACTGAGAAGAAAGGAGGGCGGACGTTCCGTCAGGAAGGTGGAGTTTCGTCAGGAAGGTGGAGTTCCGTCAGGAAGGTGGAGTTCCGTCAGGAAGGTGGACGTTTCGTTAGGAAGGCGGACGTTCCATCAGGAGGGTGGAGTTCCGTCAGGAGGGTGGACATTCCGTCAGGAAGGCGGACGTTCCATCAGGAAGGTGGAGTTCCGTCAGGAAGGTGGATGTTTCGTCAGGAAGGTGAACGTTTTGTCAGGAAGGCGGACGTTCCGTCAGGAAGGTGGACGCTCCATCAGGAAGGCGGACGTTCCATCAGGAAGGTGGAGTTCCGTCAGGAAGGTGAACGTTTTGTCAGGAAGGCGGACGTTCCGTCAGGAAGGTGGACGTTCCGTCAGGAAGGCGGACGTTCCGTCAGGAGGGTGGAGTTCCGTCAGGAAGGTGAACGTTTTGTCAGGAAGGTGGAGGTCCGTCAGGAAGGTGGACGTTCCATCAGGAGGGCGGTTCCTCTCACCTCCACTGTGATGGTTCCAGCAGAAACTTAACCGAAAGGATGAAAGGCTTTGAGTAAAAACCTTCCTCTCATTGCTAAAACCATTTACTGTCAAATGATGTAACATGACTGAAGCCGTGCATCAGCCGTAACATTATGACCACTTATCAAAGGCCTGGTTTACACCTAAGAGATTTACCACCAGCTGCCACTGGGTGACTGTCAGCTCTGAAACTACCAGGACCAGGGGAATGTAGACTGAGACCAGGACCAGGAGACTATGGTCCAGGACATTACCAAGTTAACATGGACTGGGACCAGGAGAATCTGGGCTTATCTTCCGTCTACTGAGCATGTGCAGAAAAGTATTTACATGTTCAGTTGCAGCAAGTCAGACGAGTTGCATTCACCCCGTTTCCATGGAGACAGAGTCGGGGCATTTTCCAAACGTTGCGCTCTCGGTGGCTCCGATCACAAAGAAAGTTTCTTTTTCACTTGAAAACGTTGCCATGCAAATTAAGATCCACGTCCCCTTGTCTTGTTTTTTCATAGTTTTTGCCTAAAATGTAAACGATTTGAAGAAACATAATGTCAAGAAGTTCTGAAGTGTGTCCATTCAAGGTCAAACTTGTGTCCGTCTAGAAATTCTGTCTTTTTACACTCAGCTGCAGGGCTGGAATCCACCCTTCCCCCTCAGCCCTGCAGGCTGGATGTGAAGTCTGATTCACCGCCGTCCGTCTGAAACGTCTCTGTACCGGCCTGGCTCCGGGTCCACCGGCAGCCCCGCTGTGATTCTGGAGCCTCCTCTGAAAGCTGCATGTTGGAGAGGAGCTATATGTCTGGAAGCCGCAGGGCGTCCTTCCTCCCCCTCCTGAGCCGCCCTGATGACGGGGGGCCACTCGGGCTTCTGGGAAGAGTCTGGAATGGGTGCCATCTCTCTGCGGCGCTCCGCAAGAGGCCCGAGGACGGGAAGAGCGAGGACGAGGAGCTGCTTCCGAAGTCTCGTCGGAGGAGGAGGAGGAGGAGGAGGAGGAGGAGGAAGATGGAGGGCGCACGGCAGCGGCTCATTCTCTCCTCTAACGCCCCGGCAGCTCTGGCACATCACCAGCGTTATGGCGGTAATTGATTCTCTGTGTGCCATTAGTCTCCGAGACAAAGATGCGCCAACGAGAGGGGGTGCTGTCACTTAGAGGCTGGCATGGCGCCCAGCCACACACACACACACACACACACACACACACACACACAACAACAGATACACGCTAAGATACCCTCAATTTACAGGCATGCGTGTGCACTTAGCTCTTCACACAGATGCAAAGCAGCGTTGGTTTAATGTCAGCTGTCAAGGTCTGTTGAAGCGGGAGCGCTGCTCATTTGCAAATAAGCCAAACATCGGCGGCGTGCGGCACGAACAGGCCTAATGCCGGCGCCGACACGCCGGCGAATCAAAGGGAATACAAATGACTGCTGATCGGCGCTGACATTATTCTGTCTGCGCCGTGTTTGCGAGGTTACCGCGGTCGCGGCGCAACAGCGATCCTCTGGCGCTCCCGACGCACCGCCGGAATCCGAGAGAAGGGAGAGAAGTCCCCCGACGGACGGCGCAGCGCGGCGTCATCTCATTAAACTTAACGAGACGCCGCCGCCGCCGCCGCCGCCACCGAGGGGAGCGCCGGGGCCTCGGCCGGCCGTCGCCCCACCTGAAGCCTCTGACGGAGACCTGCGCGTCATCGCGCCGTCGCCATGGCGATCGCCTTTCCTCACACTCCGCCATGCCGCCTCCCGTCGCCATGGCCACGGCAGCCGGTGCCCGTCGTCACACACGGTTGGGGAAAGAGGCAGAACAAAAGCAAGGTAGCAAACACACACACACACACACACACACTCGGCAGAACGCATGCACAGAATGCCAATTAGCCAAATGAAGGAGAAGCCGGCGGAGACAACGGCCTCTCAAAGTCAGTTAGCAGCTAATTAAAGAACATCCAGTGCGGCGTACGGCGTGGGATCAGTGGGACGGGGTCGCCGCCCGGCGCTCCGGCCGCCGGATCAGCGCTCCTCCACGTCTCCGCGGCCGGATCGAGGAGGAAGCCGGCGCCGTGGCAGCCTTCCATCATCCAGCAGAGTCCAACCAGACCCTGGCGGACTCTCCTCCTCCCGCCTCTCAAGGCCGCCGCTTCCACTCGGATGCTCATTTGGAGCCTGTAATTAATTGGAGCCTCTACTTTTTTTTTTTTTTTTTTTTTTTCCTCGTCTATTTTTGTTTGGCTGTTGACCGACGTGTGGTCCTCTCACGCGCCCGTCTTCAGGTCGACGCCGGCTCCCTAATTAAGACTCCAGAGGACGGCTAATTGCCGTTGCGTGCCTCTCGGCGGAGCGAGCGAGCCTTCTCCCGGCGCTGCCCGGAAAGAGCGCCCGAGCGCCGAATTAAAGAGGGGGCTTATGTAAGCCTGCGGTGAAACTATTAAACACCAACCAACTTTTCCTTGTGAGGAGCTGCCACTTGATTTAATGGGCCTCATTAAAAAGTGCACATCACAGGGATCCCAGCCGCTCGCCCCGGCTTCGCGCCACAATGGGATAATGGCTCCGCCTCCGCGCTGTCAGGGCCCCAATCCCAAATATTGAACGGCGCCGGAACGCTCCAAAAACAAAAAAACAAAAATGAGGCGGCGTCCTTCTTTAAAAGGGAAGGAATCACGTCGTTTGTCTTTTTCGACACGGGGGCAGAGAGGAGGGACAGGTGGGGGAGGGACATCTGGAGCCGAATGAAAACAGATCTGGAGTATTGCTTTCAACACTCTCTTTAAGATTTCCAATCAACACACACACACACACACACACACACACACACACACACACACACACACACACACACGGTGGGATGAGATCTTAATACGTGCCACTCAGTAACTTTTCCATCAACCGGTCCAGACGCGTCGGTGCTTTTCAGCACGGTGAAACTTTCTTTCTTTCTCGTCTGTTTCAGAGGAGTTAGCCGCGTATCGATTGTTTTCCCGGCTCAGGATGAAAACAGCGTTTAGTGTCGTTGTTTAAGCAGAAAGTTTTCAGCGGCCAGTTCCAGAATGGCGAGGAATCAAAATGGAAACACCGACTGGAGGATACGGAGGCGGTGGAGTGTCAGCGTCAGGAGTTCATCAGTCGGGGAATCTTTTCAGTGCTTCAGCCGTCCCAGGTTCCAGCCGCACAACATGTAAAGAGGAAACGCATCATTTCTGTGTTTTCGTTTCAGGAAAGTTTCACGTTTTGGAGACGGCGGCCATTTCCATGGGTCAGCTGGTTGGTGCTGTTGGTTGTTTACAGACTACAGTCCAGTGATGCTGTACTCTTCCGGACTCTCGTAGCAATTTAGCAGTGTAACAACTACAGTACCCACAATGCCTTGCACTACGGCAGCCCCAGTAGCTCAAAATACACAGGAAATTAACTCAATTGATTAAAAAAATCTAAAACTGTGAAACAGTCCAGAATGAATGGAGAAGCAACCGCGCTAAAGTGAAACGCTAAGCTAACCCTTAAAGACTTGATGCTACGGATGCTAATCTCCGTCCACTGAGCGTTATGGAGGACTGATCAGTCCGTCTGGAAGGACTCAGGTATTTCTGGCTTCCTTTCCTGATATTGTTTGTTTGTTGCTTTCTGCTTTCAGTTTAGCTTCAGATTTATTATTAGAAAATATCAAAGGAAGGAAGAAGTAAGACATATTGAATCTCGGATAAGAAATGTTGGAATTTAAAGGACTCGGAGGAAGCTGATTGGCTCCAGATATGAGGGCAGGAAGAGCACCGGATGAAAGAAGAGACACTGGAAATTAGAAAGGACTCGGAAGAGAGAAGTCATGAGTCTTCTTTTTTAAAATGAGGTTTTTGCTTTTTGTATATTTTACATGTGTAAATTATATAGTATCCTCCACACACTTTTGGACATCGATCGGCGTGTGGTCTGCAGACATTTTGATGTGTGGTAGAAGAAACATAATCCTATTTCACCTTGCATCTTTTTTGTTTCTTTAAAAGATAATAATGTGTTCACATTCATGTTTGAGTCAAATAGTACAGCTTTAACCATTACCTTCCAATCGATCTCATTGTGTGTAACTTAAACAAGAGTTATCTATTATTTTAAATAGAGGCAAAGAAGCTGAAAAAAAAAAACATGAAATAGGCACTGTATTTGAAAAAAAAAAGATTCCATTCATTGACAGTGTGAAACATCGCTGTGCATGCTGGGTGTGGTGCGCTTCAAGCTATCTTCAGCTCATTAGCATAAAGTTTAATTTTTTACAACTATGTGCAAATGAAGCACAGGGAGGTGAGCGCAACTTCGGTAAAAGTGAAACCAAAACGAGGACGGATTCATCAACAGCACGACTTCTTTCTCACCTGAAATGTTTTCAGAAATACTTGATTTCTGAACTGTTTTAGTACTAAAAGAGAAAGTTTGAAACAGAGGCGCCATCTTGGCAAGGCTTCCACTTCAGACAGTTTCATGGCTCACACACCAATGATGCTACATGCTACATGCTAAAGGGTTTCATGGCTCACACACCAATGATGCTACATGCTACATGCTACATGCTACACGCTAAACATGAGTAAAGTATGCCTGACACACTCACTAACAGCAGGTTTCAGCATGTAACGCCACACAACAGCACAGCACAACTCCGGAAATAGACATTTCGCACTGTTTTTACAAATTCAGCTGTAAAATGAAGTGCTACGGAATTCTGATATTTTTGTTCAGCTGTTTTTTCAGTGACGTAAATATTTCTTCAGGTTTTGACTTTTTCCAATAAATGGTTCATGTGTTCTGTTTTACATATCTCTTTCTCTTTCAAAACGCTGGACTTTTTTGAAGTGAGCTGTTTGAGTACTGCTCATCAATTCACTTTTTCTTTTAAAATTATGTAACGTACTAAAGGAAATAATCGTCAAAGCCAACTCTCAACGGCATGACTGACGTCCGGCACTTTGAAACCTCCTCAAAGTGTCCCACCAGCTACAAGTGTCCCGGGAGAGACATGGCGGCGTGGAAGAGAGGGAGGAAGTCACTGAAGACATGTAATGAAGTGCAGGAGGACTGCAAAGACCACGACCACAATGGACACGTCGGGAGACACCCTTGAAACATTCCTCCACTTCAAACACACAACTTGTGCTTCTCTTTGGAAAAGAAGCATAAAAAAATCTCAAAGAAGAAAGAGATGTTGGGGGTAAAAAAAAAAAAAAACAACAAAAACAAATCAGGAAGAAGCTGGAAATGAGTGCAATTCATGCATAACTTCAAACACTCCATCTTCAAAGTTGCATAACATTAAAAAGCGAGCCCGGTCCCGAGTCCTCCACATCAAAAAGCAGCCAGCATCGAGGGGACGCTGCTGAGCCGTGCCCTCACTCCCACCCTCCTCTTCATCTTCATCCTCTGTCGCCCCTCGCCGCCGTCCTCGGGGTATTTGTTGCCTCCAGAGCCGTGAGGCATTGTGGGTAAGAGGAGGGCCAGGTGGCAGCAGCCCGGGAGCGAGCCGTCGGAGTGCACCGACTCCTTTTTCCAAGTGTTTTCAGACCTCGTGCATGTGTTTTTCTGTTTGTGCACGAGAGCCTCTGATGACAGACACGGAGCGCGTTGGAGGAAATCCACATCGCTGACATCTACTGTCAACGTCTGCAGCCGGGAATCCGACTGGTGGTCCTGGTAGGACATAGCATACACTCACACAACCACGACTTCAGGTGAAAATGCAAAAAATGTAGTTGCAGTTTGGGTTTCTGTTTACATGACACCGCTGCTCAGAGCCACTGAAGAGGCTACTTTTGGAAAATGGCTCTGAAAGTGGAACTTTGCTGTTGTGAGATGGACTCTAACTGGAAGGAGGAAAAGAGGCCAAACACCTGGTGAAGGACTCGGACGGAGGATCTGGAAGAGCTGGGTCGATGACGCGGAGCTTCACTGCATCACATTCACATCAGCTGCAAGCTGACAGGCGTCCTTGAGGATAATTCTCTTTTTCTTGAATCTACCTCATCTGTTGGAGGCTTTCTCAGAGAAAACAAAGCCTACTTCTTTTGTTTCTTTTAAATAAACCAGCTTCTTGCTTGAAGATGTCTGAAGTCTTAGTTTCTTTTGAGGAAATTAGGGAGCAAAAGAAGAAATCACTCTGAAGACAATCATTCAAACTAAGAAGATACAAGAACACTGAGCAGTGAAGTTCTGTTCTGTGTTCTACTGTACATTTCAAAGTAGAAGAAAGAAATTAAACTTTACTAATCGACTTTAGCCCATCCTATCCATGGTTAACTTTACCTAAACGTACCGGGAGCAGTGAGCTGGCATAGCAGTCAGGTCTTGTCTTGATTGGAGAAGAATTTGTGAATTTCCAAAGTTCACTTCTATATTAAGTCCTTTTTACACAGCAGACATATTGTTTGTGCGTTTTTGTTTTCAGAAAATGTTCATGTTCACATATCAAACTTTTGAGAGGCACTGGCATTCTTATGAACAACCAGGATAAATTATCACAGTGACTGATCAACTCTAAAACTAAAGTCCAGCAGAATCTGGACTGGGAGTCCTGATCCTCTGGGGTAAACATGGTTCTTATCTACTGAGCATGTGCAGAATCCATTCTCTCCATTCATCTCTGGAAGGAGTTCTGGATCTATGATCTCATTGTTTCAGTCTTGACCCAAAGTTCATGAGCAGCGGTGAGGGCGAGGATGTAGACCGACAGGTGAACAGAGAGCTTCAGGACAGCGGTCCAGGACTAAAATCTGCTTCACTGCAGCAGGTTTCAGAAAAGCTGTATTTTCCTCTGTCTACATAGAGATGAGTTGCAGCGTCTTTTTAATTTAGTTGATAGTTGTACTACGGTTATTGCTTCAGCGTTCATGTGAGGAACCAGTGATTCTACAGCCAGCAAACGTCTGCTGCCACAAATGATCATGACTGCTGTCAAGCAGGTGAGCCAGCTAAAGCTAGCAATGCTAATGATTAGCCGTGTGCTCGTGAAATATCCAACATTATAACCAACACAGCCTGCCGGGGTATCGTTTTTAGTTTTTTTTTTTTTTTTAATATTTGTTCATGAAACCACAGTGGACAATCTGAAATACCAACCATCTACTTTGGTCTCTTTTTTCCTTGATTTTTGTCAATACATGATTTCAAATGCGATACTCTGGAATGACCAAAGCATCAATGAATGTGATTTTTTTTTTTTTTTTTTTTCGGAATGTGTGTGTACTCTGTTCATTTAAGTTTTTGTTTTTCTGGTGACTTTTTACTTTTACCCCTAAATTTGAACATCAATGTCTGTAAGCACTGAGCTTATTTTTAAACCCCTCAGGGTGACGTCGAGTCGCAACCAAACTGCTACCAGACAAGAACTCAACTCAGCATTCACCAAATGCACTCTTGAGAATAACAGTTAGAAAACAATAACTTCTGTTGTCGCATTGCCAGGGGTGTCAAACATAAGGTCCACGGGCTAAAACAGGCTCACGGGAAGCTCCGATGTGGCCAAAGCACAACACAGCACCGAGGCCTGAGGGGAAATATTAGTAATGCTGTCATGAAAGTTAGCTACTTTGTTAGCTAACTCATTAGCTAGCTCATTAGCCTCAAAGCCATGCCGTCAGGGTGGGTTCATAAAATTACCCATAATGCAATGGCTACAGGAGAAGATTTATGGAGATTTTACTGAATTTTGAACCAGATTAAAATTCATTAAAAATGACTTTATGTTGGGATTGGAGTCGTTTTAAATAATAATTACTTAGTTTGGCAAAAATATAGACATTTTCATCATGTACCTATGCACTGCAACAAGGAAAAACATTTAAACTTTCAATTCAAAGGTTATTATGAGACTATTTTACTGATGAAGATGAAACTGAAGAGAGTAAAAGGCTTTTAACCTCATGAAACTCAGTGGAAGTGTTTATATTCCAATCACAATGAGGGATTCGGGACAAATATCTTCAGTGACGCTGTGAATTTTAGCTTCGCGCGCAAGCTAGCCGACTGTAGCGCCGCGCTACACGCTAGCTTCCTGCACGGTGTGTTCTGTCCACTGCTGAATTCAACAGCTTTCCAATGAAGTACACATGGATTAGAGCACGTGTGGAGTTTCTCAGCCAGCGACGGCGTCTGCTGGAGGTGGATCGCTGTTTGCGTGCGGAGTGCAGTTTGTTGATGGGGTAGGAAGGGTGCCGGCGTCGGGCTTCGTGGAGGTCTCATCCTCCCACACGCCGGTATTTTCACCACCCCTGCAAACGCAGGATCTCACGGCCCACGTTCTGGATCTCACTCTGGACGTTTGATCAAAACAATAATTCCTCATTAAACGTGCATCTATAGGTGCTATCGGATGACTTTCCTGAGGTCTGGCGACCACGCGAGGCGCTCAGGGAGGCGGTCGGGCTGTTTACATCGCGGCGCCGCCGCCTGTAAAGAGGGCAGGATGTAATCAAGCAAACGCGTGTTGTCACCCGAGGAGAAGACAATCGTATCGGAGGCGCCGCGGACCGACGAGGCGCCGCCGCTGTCTTCAAGCCTTCGCCCGCTTCTCCCCTCCACCGCCGCCGCCACCCCTCTTTATTCTTTGTCACTTTTAAACGCTCCTGACAAATTCTCCACTATACTGATAAACACGTACAAAAATCCCGCCCACGCCTTTAAAGAGAGAAAGCTCTTCAGAAGCGCACCTTTCCACCCACATGTGTTGACACGCGCTCATGAACAAACTGGTAATGTTCCATCAAAGCTTATGGCGCCCATTAAAAACCGCCGTGACACGCGGCGAGCCGCGCTCGTAGTTAACACCCACACACTCTTGGATGGCACGCCTTTTTTTTTTTTTTTCTTCATTTTTTTCCAAACCGCAATTGCCGTTGACAATCACGCAGCCCGCTCAATTACACCTGGCTAATTGTGGAGATGGCACATTAGCATAGAGAGACACGTAAAGACAAGTCAGACGTGTGCATTGTTATCACACACACACACACACACACACACACACACACACACACACACACACGTACATATATATATATATATATATATATATATGTTATTTACTTTGATGTTTCTGGGGAAATGTACAGTGTTGCAGTCATGCGTGAGCGATGCAACACCTTCATGTAATCACATAATGGATTATTTAAGCATCGGCTCCATCGTGCCGTATGAACCGAGTTTCTCTCTTTTTTTCTGTCAAGCACACACACGCACACACACACACACACACTCTCTCTCTCTCTCTCACACACACACACACAGTTTGCCTGAAGGATTTTAATTTGAGATGCAGACTCCAGTGTCATAGTGAATGATATTAAAAGTCGTATCATGAATAAATCAGGAGACAGAGGACTCACCTCAGCAATGTGACAGATAAGCAAAGAAAAACAGCACACAGGAGGAGACGGAGAGAGGGAGGAAGCAGGTCCGGGACCGACGGGAGGAGAGGGCGATAAATAAAGCCACTTGCATTTTAACAATGGCGCCGGCAGCAACTGTTTGATGTAGGCCATTAGTTTACGGCACCACCCAGCAGGGCTGTAATTACTTTACCGCCAAATCCACAGCGTGGCTTCATCTGTAGTCCCGTCAAACGGGAAATATCTGGAGACGTCCTGACTTTTGGGATTGTTTTCAAACAGGTGACCTAAAGAAGGCTTCATTTGGGGGAAACCACTCAGGTGTAACATCAGTCGGAATTGACAATTCGTCAATTTGTCATGTGAACAAGATGGGATCCGCAGCCAAAACGAGGAGCGAATTCATTCCGACCTGTCAGCGGCCCGGATGAAGACGGGCTGCAGAAGATGAAGCGACGTGCGCTTTAGACACAGTAAACATGCAAGACCTTGAAGGCGCCGTCTTGCATCTTTAGCCTCCCTCTGCTCTTAAGCTTTGGCGAGTTTTTTGCAGAAGGATAAAAGAGGCGCTTGTGTTTTCCTACACGACCTGAATCCGAGGCAGAGAGCCAGAACGACTCTCCAAGAACTGCATTTCCACACAGAAGACAATAAATCTGTGTGATGCTACTCCAGGCTTGATTAAACTTTCAGCACAGATTCGACCTCTGGGCCGCGGAGCGGAGTAAAGACTTTACATACATCTTAGTGCTATCATGGCGAGCGCTGAGCTCGGTAATGGAGCCACTTCTCTTCATATTAGCTTTACTTGTCATACCTGACATCCTGGGGGGGGATGAGGCTCATTGCTAAGGCAACCAGGTGGAGCGTCCCTAGACCAGGAAGTGTGTGTTTTTGAATATTTTTTGCCTTCTGTTTGAGTTTTTCATGGTACGAATAGAATCTGTTTTTCTTTGACCCGGCCAATCTGATCATATCTTGGTCTCCATTTACATTGTCTTTTCGTTCACCATGGCAGTTAGCACTGACTGGTCAGAAAATACAAAATGGCTAATGGGAATGGGCACTGTTCACATTTGAACTGGTACAGTACCAAGACCTGGGAATCTGTACCGGTGCTCAACGGTACGGTTTTCGGTGCTTTTGTGTTTTCAAGGAGTATTAAAGCGACACTAAGGAACTTTCAGTTTTCGTTGATTTTGGCGGCGCCAGTGGACAAAAGCGGTGGTGTTTTGCCTGAAGAAATACTACAGTTCCCATGAGGACTAGCGTATAGCGTCGTAAAATGCTGCTCCCGGTGGCGTGCTGTCGGACTGAACTCGCCTTCATTTGTTTCCAGTGGCTGTGTGAAGGATGGATAGCGACAAGGTAATGAATCTAAATGAATCTAATGGTGGCTAAACAATGTTATATCATGATGTGACACATGCCGTAAAGCAGTTCGCACATTTGGAGCTTTTTAGTGTGCAGGGGTCCTACCACCCTCCGCACAGCTGCTCAGTCCAAGTGAAAGCAATACTGACGCCCTCAGGCCGTGACAGAGGGGTCATTCAACTAGTTGTAAGTCAAAGTATCATTCATTCATTTTCCACCGCTTTATCCCTTTCGGGGTCGCGGGTGGCTGGAGCCAATCCCAGCTGCTGTGGGCGAAGGCGGGGTACACCCTGGACAGTTCGCCAGTCTGTCACAGGGCTGACATATATAGACAAACAACCATTCACTCACACATTCATACCTAGGGGCAATTTAGGGTGATCAATTAACCTACCATGCATGTTTTTGGACCGTGGGAGGAAGCCGGAGTACCCGGAGGGAACCCACGCACACACGGGGAGAACATGCAAACTCCACACAGAAAGGCCCCGAGCCCCGGCCGGTATTTGAACCCAGGACCTTCTTGCTGTGAGGCAAGAGCGCTAACCACCGCGCCACCGTGCGGCCTCAAAGTATCATCACAAAAGATATTAAAATGTTTTATTAAGGTTGAAAAGTTCCTTAGTGTCGGTTTAAATTTATTGCTGGCTGCAGATGAGTCGTCAATGGATTCTACTGTGCTAACAGATGCTAGCATGCTAATGGTGCTGAATGCAGGAGTTGTAGTGCAGAACTGAGGCTGTTCTCTCCTCAGCCTAGAGAAAAATCTTGTTCTGAACCAGGAGCTGCCACAATCTGCATTGTGTTTTGAAAAGTGAAGCCGTACTTTGGAGCGCTTTCTTGTCACGCTTGCTTTGTTGACATGCTAGCTACTGACGTCTTTACGCTCTTGTGGTCAATGCTGCATTTAGGTCCAGTATGGAAAATCCATTGCTCTTCCACTCCCTCACAGTCACAAGGATGAGTTCAGGTACCGAAACACGGTTTGACTTTACGTGAATCGGTGCTCGGTAGAACCGACGGGATTTGGTCGGTACCCATCCATACTGGTTAACCAGAGTTGTTTCAACAAGTTCCCATAATGCTTTGCATCTTGGCTACGTGATCAAGCAATCTTGGCTTTGCGTGGAGCTAGTGATGAGCTTGGGGGTGCTGTGCTTGAGTCCCTTTGGTCCGGCTGGTTGGTGGGGCCCCCCACCTCGGTGTGAGGCCCCCTGTCTGTCGGGGGGGGGGAGTGGCCAATAGGCTGAAGACGATTCCAGCTGAAATGTCGACTTCTGGGACTTGAACAATGTGGTTGATTCGTGTTCCTGGCTGCAAAACAAATTATTAAGCTTGGTCGCTATATCACGAACTGCCGTCAGACTGGGTTGGCTCTTCACACTCTGGACACTCGTAATAAGATGCTGGCAGTTCAGGTACGACCAAAACAGACCCTGTCCTCTCAGTGATGAAGCGTTCCTCTGGTTCCTGGTTCTCATGTACTCTAATCTTCCACGACCCTGGAACTCATTCAGAACTCCTGCTCTGAGACACGTGCGGTGGTGACTCCCACACTCTGTCTATGAATACTGCACCAATCCCAGACCCACTCATGCTCTCCTGGCATTAGGATTTGGCACCTGCTTGTGTTTCCTCACATTTGCACGTTTCTCCGACGTCCAGCCAACAGCGGCGAGATGCACTAAATGCTAATGTGAGATGTAGTCCAGACTTTTTGGCATCTTGCTCCTGCGGGGGTTTTCAGATGTTAGTCAGAGGATGACTGGGAGGCCGAGCCTGGAGGAGGAGTGAGACTGCTGATGACCGGCCTGAACACTCCGCCGGAGCAGCTCCGAGATCAGCTTCGACTCGGCTGGTTGGAGTCAGTGGTGCAGAATGATGCGCTCCATTTAAACAACGGTTAGTATGTAAAAAAAAATTAAATGAAATAGGTTACATTACCTGAGATTAAAGCACAATGTGCTTTTTTAAGTCTGTACTTCTAAAACCTTTGAAAAGAAAGTACAAATCGGAGATGCTCTTATTTTGGTGAGAGACATTTCCTCAGCTGGCTCATTATGACTTTTATCAACAGATTTTTTTTCTATATTTTTGTCCCCTGTGAGATCTTACAGTCTCTTCTGCATCTTGTCTGACTTTAACACTGATCTACTCCCAGTGCTGTAATTTTTCCTTTTTTATTTCTGGTAATTTTGTAAATTTCTTCCTTCACTACATTCAACTCCATTGCATCTCATTATGATTTAATCTTGCGGACATTCAGCCTGCCCTTCATTCACCTTCAAACACACGGAAACAATAATGTTTCCAACTAATTGTGTCGATGTAAAAAGGGTCTTATGCTGAATCCTGACTGGAAACAGCGTCTGTTTTCATGAGAATGAAATTAAGCACACTTGATTCAGACCTAAACAGAGCTGCTAAATAAATGAGCTGCAATTCAAAACCGTCCGCAAGAGGAACTTTTATGAAAGGATTTTAATCACATATTCAGTTCAATTCAGTTTATTTCTTTTCCGCCAAATACAACACAGTTAGTTCAAGGTGCTTTTACATTGAAAATCCAACAATTCTACATGAGCAAGCAGAGAAGATGGAGGGAAAGAAAAAGTATTTAAAACAGGAAGAAACCTGCAGAACCAGACTCAGAGGAGACTTTCTGCACTCACTACATTTTATTTGTGGTTCCAAGTTCACCCATCTGTATAAACTGTTCTCTCTCTGGTTTCTTCAAATGTTTTTTTTTTTTTTTTTTCTAACTAATCTCAGAAATTCTACAAGAAGAAGACAGGTCTCAAAGTTGAAGATGTGTTCACACCCTAATATCCTCGTATTTTACTCAAGCAATCGCTCTCGTATCGTCTCCCGGATTCTCTTGTCATGAGAGAGCAGCAGCCACTGAGTCATGGAGACGTCCTGCATGTCTCCAGTGACACTTTCCCGCTCACAGCAGGTGCCAGAGTCTTATTTCAGCGCCGCCGCCGCCACACAGAGGCTGCTCAGGTGCCGGCGGAGTGGCAAAACGAGCCATATTACACCCGGAGAGATTGAAACCAGATCCAGTGGCATTTATTGATGTGTCGCGGTGGGACAGGCCAACAGACTCCTCTGTGAGCAATCTGAGGATGATAAAGAGCCCAGTATGCTGGACAGCAGCGGGAAACGCAGGACGGCGGGCCAGCAGCACCGAGCCACGCAGATTGTTCTCACCAGTCCGGCAGTCTGACGGGATCCGCCTGCCAGGGTCCGCTTTTCCACCTCGGTCGACTGGATCCAGCTCGACCGGGCAGAAAACCACGTGAAGCAGCGGCGCCAGAAGTGAGCGCAGCCACGAGGCGGGACGGGAGAGGCGGGGCCAGATCCAGAAAGTCTGCTTCACCCGCAGATTACCATAAACGAATCGGCGTTGGATGCACACTCACTCTAATGTGGATGGTCTGCGCGGTGGGGAACCATCTGGTTCTTCTGAAATTATGTCAAATTAAAAGTCTTTTTTCCAAAGTAGCCAGGGTTTTCTTAAATGAGTTTGTTCTAGATGCTGAGGCCTCCTTTTCAAGCAAAAATGGAAAACCTTTTTTACTCATTTAGCTCACAAGCCAATGTTGAATTCATTTCAGCCCGAAAAGGAAATTTTTCACAAAATGAGTACTTTTGGTCATTTCAATGTAGTTAAACACTCTTATTTCCCAATTTTAAACAATAAAATCTGTTAAAAAAAAGTGTAAAAATCTACCATTAATATGCAGATTTCACCATTTCTAGCTTAAAAATTGTATGTTTTTTTTTTGTTGTTTTTTGCTTTCCTGCAATATAATAAGTAAATCTTGTAAATATAAACTAAAATTCACCTAATGGATGCACTGTGTGTTTGTTTGTCTGTGTTTTTGTGTTTTTGTACATTTGGGCAAAAAGCTGCATTAAACAAGAACAAGTGAAGTTATCAAAGCGTTATCATTTATTATCAGTCGTCTTCACTTGCTCTACAAAAGGTTAATGGTGTTTAAAACTAATAACAATGTAGCCCACTTTTCTCTTACTTAAAGAGAAGGGCCCTGAGTTCGTATAACAATGACAAATTATTCAATAATAATAATAAAAAAAAATAATAATATTAAACAGAATAATAAAACTAAGCTTTTTTATTTTCAGGGTTTTTTGGGTCGGAGGGATTTAAGCAAAACAAAAATAATGAAGAAACACTAGAAAAAGAACACAACCAATAAGTTACACAACTAGCTACCTGAAAAAGAGTCAACTGAAGTGTAGTTTCTCCCAAACAAAGCACAGCGTTGACGTACAATTGTTGCATTTCCAGTAATTATTGGAATTTATACAAGTATTTTGATCAATTAAATACAGAAAATAATGTAGAATATAGAAAGGTACTTCAGTTTTTAAACTCCAACCTTCCTCGGGTCGTTTCAGTTCAGAGTCACGAGCATTTTAAAGAAGCTAAGCTAACATTAGTAGCTAAAGGATGAAACTGGACAGTTTCTGTTTAAAAGATGAATAAGAGCACAGCTGTGTGCGAAACATGAACAATTAATTCAGAATCAAGAAGTTCAAGTCAACATAAAGTGTCGAATTTAGGAGGGAATAAAAATGAATAAATTAAGTGTGTTTTGTTGTTTGGACATTTTACTGTATTTATCATTCATTCAGCGACCAGATTGAAAAATGTTGTCAGCTTGCTGTAGCAAACACTGGGATGCAATTAAAACGTGATTAATTACAAAACCGCTAATTAATTAGATTCCTTTTTTTTTTTAATGGCGTGCCACCTCTGATGTTGAGATTATCATTTAACGGTCATGCTGTGCAGTAGGAGAGATGCATTACTGGGTTTCAAGTCAGAAGCTAACGCTAACATGTTTCCGCTTGACAAAAGCCGAATGAGTTTTTTGTTTTAGTTTTTTACACTGATAATAATGTTAGCTTAAAACAAGAACAAACAAGAAATGGATGCTAACGCTTTAGCTGAACTTCTCAGGTTTATTTGACGCTAAAGGATAGCAACCTTGTCAGCAGCGATGAGTCTCAGCTTGAAGACGACCGGCGATCGAACAACCGCCTGCTCCGACACACACATGCTACGCTAGGCTAACGGGGTCCGGGCCCACTCACAGTTCAAGGTTAGCGGGCCTGCGGGGGATCGCTGGGCTCCAAGAAAGAGTCTCTGAGCGTCAGCACTTTCACTTATGACTGCCCCGCACGCACACGCACAAGCACACACACACACACACACACACACACACACACACACACACACACACACACACACACACACACACATACACACACAGAGTTGCTGCTGCATGATCATTTCATCTGGTTATCCGTCCTAGCTAATGTTCTGTGTCTGTGACTGTACCAGAGAGCGAGAGAGAGAGCTTGTTTGTGTGTTTGTGCGCGAGTGTTTTGCGTTGATCCCACTGAAAGTCACCTCTGATAGCCATTATACACCCACACGCTGAAATATCCCTCAATTTCTCTTACCCCCTACCAGCTCACTCCCCCACAACGCGCACCAAACAGCCACGGTTTGTTGCTATGTTCCTCTGATTTGCCGGGGATTTGCGGCGGCGCCGCGGCCGTATTAATATGGCGGCGTGCGCTTCAAGGACTAGCTGGCGGATCTTAAGCACAGCAGTCGATCTGTGACGCAGGGATGAGTTTAGATGCGGACGTTTGGGAATCAAAAGTTGCTCTGACCATCAGCGGCTGCCTTTAAAGCGCGCGCAGCCGGATCCGTGTGTGGGTGAATTCACGTAGGTGTTCGTTATGTGTTGGTGATTTGTGTACCGCCGCGCAATTAAGCGAGGGGGTCCACCTTTATCCGTACGTGCGCGCGTTGCACAAGGCGGTAAATCGCCCCCCCACGCCGCCTTTGTCGTGCCGCCGCCCGCCTGCCTCCTCAGCCTGTGTTCCGTGATAGATCCTGACAAGCCGCTGTCTGAATTATTGATTGTCTGATCTGAAAGTTTGATGCTTAGCCTGAGGGGTGGATTAACCTGCCGGCAGCGCCGCCGTCTACCTCCCTCCGAGGTAACCCGCGGCGCGGGCGGCGCATGCATATTCATGGCGGCCGACGGGGCCGAGCCCCGGTGACGTGCCGGCCGGTTCCCAACCCGCCGCCTTCATTTGGCATCTTGACCTTCTCAACATGAAGAACGGACAGGATCCGGCAGCTGAGTCTCATGAGTCGCCCAAAGCATCATGGGAGACTCACACATGCCGCTACACACCATCCTTTACACACCGTTAGACACATCTATCAAGAAATGCATCGGAAGGAGGGAAAATAAGAACAAAAGGTGAATTCTAATAATCCTGTTCCAGAACGTTCTGTGAAATTGTTCTTCAGCTTTTAGCTGCTTTGTTTTCCACACACTCTCTACTCTGTCAGTTTGATTATTTTTGTAGACCTTTTTCTTACATTTTCAGTAAAATACGGTTTCTGTGGTACTTTAGCAGCTTTCTGTTGTCATACAGTGACACCTCCCGGTCACAGGCATTATCTACAATGTATTTAGATGTAAAAATCACTTGTCAATATAAACGTGAATGGCGATTTTTAGCTCTGAAAATACAGTAATGGCTTTTTGACTAATAAAGTAACCTTGAACCTTGATGTTTAAACCCTCATTCATTTGAAAATCTGGCTTAAACATTTACTTTTTCACTTATTTTATTGAGCTAAAGCAAAAGAAAAAGCAAAAGGATGAGTTAGGGAAAAATGGACATAACATTTAAGCTGTACTCAAAATATTGAAGAAATGAGAAATTTTCCAGTTCTGAGGTGTCCTGTAATTTTGCCGAGGAATCAGGTTGGTCATTCTTAACTGTAAGTTCACATTAAAATAGGTCAATTGCAAACTAGCGTTAGCATTGTTGTTTATGTTCATTTACTTTTTGAAAATTTGATGAAAAAATGATTTATAGCATTAGTCTGAATAGATTTAAGTGCATTTTTTGTACCATGATTGGTGTCATTGTCTTAAAGTTGCTTCGCTCAGATTCTCGTTGCTCTGCTGTTAGCTTCAAGCTAATTAGCAGCTCTGTTCTCACTCTTGGTTGAACTCACGGTCGTCACTGAAGTGTCTCCATTCATGCCCACGTTTGTGATTACTATCAGGTTTTCTTTATTTAAATAAAAACTGTTACAAGATTGATGTTTTCACATAAAAATCCTCTGAGGGAAAAGTATTGCTACTGTAAAAACTGAAGATCTTACTAAGTTTTTAGGTTTATTTTCAGCCTAAATGTCTCAATCATCTCTACCCTACCTGTTCAGATCCTTCTCTGCCTCCTACCACTATCGCAAAGACAATGCGTTGAAAATTTAGACACGCTTCACTTGTTTTTTTCTCACTTAATTTGAGATATTTTCACTTTGAAAAAATTAAAATTGAAAAACTGTCTTGACTAAAGATTCATTGTCTACAAAGACATCCCTTTATCCTGCTATCATATATTTTTCAAGTGAATTTATCTTCAATCAGGTGAGATCAGACGTTCTGACTTGCTATTTCTCCGCCATAACACGCTGGTGAAGTTTATTTTGTGGTCTTCATGAACAATGAGGATTAGAAATGACGCTGCAGATTTTAGCGCTTGGCGCTAGCCAGCACATTGCAGCGACGAGCTATAGGCTAGCTTCGCGCCTGGTGTCGTCCAGATTGTCGGAGGTGTGCGAAGTGTTGAGAACGGAACCAAAACCAGAATCCTGGAATCTTGTTTGGAGTTGAAATTAGTACTTTTTATTGTCCTGCAGACTCATTTGGTGACCGAAACACGCCGGTTGCCATGCTGATAGCGCTCTAAGATTTAGGTTTTTTTTTTGTGTCAAACTCACAAACATTTCAAGAAAACAGCAATGCATACTGGGAAAAATGGTCTTCTGCTGTTTGTAACGCTCTGAAAACACAGCTGCTCAGTATAAATGAAGCTTATCGATGTTTTCCCTCATTTCTGTCTGTTGCAGCACGTCGACGTCACTGTCATCAACCAGGTGGAATTACTCAATCAAAGAATGCTGAGGATGCTGACGTTTGGACAGGAAGTGATTGAAAACAGGGAGGTTACGGATCAGGAGTCCCATGAGGAAACGGAACCGTTGATTTCCCACAGTGATGTGAAACACCTCCGTCCTGCTCTGATTATGAACCCGCCGCCTCTCTCCGGCCAGCCGCACTGGGCAGAGGGAAGCGTACTGCGGACTTTACTGTGGAACTCATCAGTATTTGCAGAGTGTGGCAGGCAGCATCGGAGGATCCACTCCGCAGCTCCAACAGGATGTAAATCACTTCAAATCACTTCTGTTTTAAAGGGGATTCCTCTGACTTAGCAGGTATTGAAAGTTGTGTTTGTGTTGGGTTCCGGCGCTTTACTCTGTAATCTTTCTACAAAGCACTTAACTTCAGCCGTGGACCTTTGGTTATGGAGTCATTAATCTGAGCCGGGCCGCGGCGCTGGATGCAGTGAATCACTCAGGTGTGGCGCGAGTACGACGACGCGGCGTTCGGCGGCCGAATCGGAGAGGAGTGGAACCGCGGTTCCTGAGTGGATCAGAGTTTTCCTTCTTTAAAAACCCTCGTACAGGGAGGTCATGTGAGAGAGCATGTCGAAGAACAGGAGGGAGGAGACAGGCCAACTGTCAAGGTTCAATTTAAAGGTGCATTGAGGAGTTTGCGCGTTTTATGCAAAACAGCGCCCCCTGCAGGCCTTGGGCGTAATGCAGCTTAGTGAAAAACTCGTCCCTGTGGCTCGCGTGCACAGAAGACAGGAGCTCCTTCCTCGCTCGTTTAGTAGCGCTCGAGTAAGATTTAAGTTTCTTCTACCTGGTGGAGTCTGTGTGGAGCTGTGGCAGTGCTAGAAGCCAGTCTGTTCTGACTTTCTGGAAGATCCTGCTCAGTTGTTGCTCACTAAGCATCTGGCGGAGTAATGGCGGACAAAATGAAACCTAACCAGCCGGAGCACGCATTACGTCATTCCTTTCAAATTCTCCCCAAAAAAACTCTGGTGCCGGACCGGTACTGCAACTTTCAAGTGACAGTTTAGCGCTGTTAGAGGTACTTGTAATGAATATGTCAGGGCACATTGTACACATATTTAAAAATGTGTAACATATTTAAGGTTGTAAAACTCCTTAATTTCACCTTTAAGAAACTTGAAGATGAAGCACATTTTTTGTGTGATGGAGGCAGTAGTTTATTTTACATCCACTTATTCTGATTTAAATTTCCCACAATTGTAAAAATACACACTGATGAGAACACTAGAGATTCTAAAAAAATCTGAAAGTATTTCCACTTGGATGGGGTGGATTTTTCTGCCTATAGGTAAAACGAAGTGCAGTAAAAGAGCAGATCAACAGCTGGAGGCGCCGGAAACGTCGACCCGAGGAGGCCGGTGTTAGTAGCAGTTGCACCAGTGACTGATTAAAAAAAATTAATGAATGACATGAAAATAAACCAACCAGCTCCGTCTGACGGCTGCGGTGAGTTTAAAGCCGCCCGTCGCTCTCTGGTTTGTAAATGCACTGGAATAGAGGAATGATGAAGCACTCCACCTGAGAAATTTACCACCAGCCGGTCCAATGGACATGAAATAATGGTAAATGTAAACGGGCATGAAGTTGCATTTTATTTAGAATATTTTTATGAAACTCATGCACAAGTTTTGAAACTTTTGGATGGAAACCTATTTGTAGAAATCCTTAAAATCCAGTGTTTGCATGTTTTCTGTGACTGCTGGTAAGTTGAAGAAGTGGCCTTGAGATCTTCAGGTTTAAATCCCTCTACTGAAAGGTTCTCGCAGCAACTAACCAGGCAACCGTTTTAACCTTTTTAAATGTAAGAAGATAGAAATGCAGTAAAAATAGTTTCAGAAAAGGCGCTGCTAAAATGAAGAAAGAATCCTGCAGAGGAATGTAGACTGACTGTGTCACTGCACCAATCCCACAATTCAGTTCAATTCACCTTTATATCCGCAGCTATGAATACAACACAGTCATTTCAAGGCACTTTAATAGAGAAAATCACCAATAACTCAAGTTTAGGCCAACAAACAGATGGTCAAACAAAAACCTTATGTCTTTGAGAAATACCAACAATTCCAATTCTGTATCTCTAAATTATTATTTAGTTTCTGAAAATGAATGAAAATTTCCGTCCATGTTATCCATGTGAGATAAATGTAAAGTGACAAGAAAATTGAAATGATTGGGTGAAGTGTGATTCAGTGCTGATTCAGATGTTTTATCTCATTACCGGCTGCTGCAGTGCTTGAGTCTGGTTAACCCAGAGTTCCCCTGCACGGGTAGTTAAGCCAGGTTGACTACAGAAAACGAACAAATGAAGAACGTTTAATTTCGTACAGAGTGGAATTTTGATCCGTTGGTGGAGAGGCGAGGAGAGAGCGGTCCGACCTGGAGAGGAGAGGCTGATAGAGAGATAAAAGGATGAAGAGGGATGAGGGGCGAGGCGGAGGAGAGGAAAGGGAAGGAGCAGACCGCTCGCTTCCTGTCTTCATCTATATTTCACTGCACTTTCAATTAGCAGCAGTGTGGCAGCAGCACGGCCGAGAGAGATAAAGAGAGAGAGAGAGAGAGATGGAACCTCTCTCTCTCTCTCTCTCTCTCTCTCTAAAAAGGTGTTTTCAAACATAAAGTCTATTTGCTTTGGCCTCCAGCGAAACACAAGTCCTCAGTTTGTTGCATCTCAGGTTATTTTTTAATACGGCGAAACTTTCAACACGCTGTAATTTATCAAGCGGCGCCACATGGAAGCGTCTCCCCCGTCCGTTGGAATTAGCAGGTAGACGCCGCTCCGCTCCGACCCGGCGCCGCGCCGCGGACGCTCTTCAAGTTCAAAGTACAAACAAACAGAATCTCCCCCTGACATGGTGGGAATCGGGATCGTAAACAGCTCCGGAACGTGTTTTGAGGGCCGATAGGCGGAAGATTTTCTGCCCCAAATTCACCTGATACAGGTGAAAGTTCTGCGCCGCGCAAACTTTCTGGAAGAAAGAGTTCCGATGTTTGTGGAAGGTCAAAAGAAAAGTTTGGAAACAGGAGAAGAAACCAGAATAATTCAGTCGTTATGAAGGTAAAATCACTTTATATTTATTATTCTGTATTCTGGAGATTCTTGGTGAAGTGGAGGATGAATTTAGCCTCAACTAGCTTAGAAGTAGCTTAGCATTAAGTCCAATTAAATCCATTCAGTAATACATTTGTTTCAATCTTTCAGTGTTTTTCTGTAGTTTTGCTTCTTCTCGTCTGGTTGACGGAATCATTTCCGCTCGTTTCTCATCCCTTCTTTCCTCTAACTTTAACTCCTCCTCGTGTTTTCTTCCTCATTATAAAGTGAAGATTGAGTTTCCTCGGCTCACCTCCTGAAACATGAATCGCTCTGGTGAAAATGTGAATAAATTGTGGGTTGAAAGAGTTTTTTTTTTTTTTTTTTGTCTATTTCCAGTCGTTTGCCCGGCTGTTGTCAGGTGGAGTGAGTCGACCCTCCGGTCACTTCCTGGTTCGAGCGCCATTGATGAATTCATCACCTCTGCAGCCTTTTCTTTAAAAACCGAATCACTGTTGATTGTTTCTTCTCCTTTGAGGTTTTAACGAGACCCCCCCCCCCCCCCCCCCCCCCCCCCCCCTCCCCCCGGAGGAGACGGGGTCCGGTTGGAGCCCGGGACCGAACCCCGGGAGGGACGGCGTCCGGCCGATTCTCCCCGAGCCGTCTGGATGACAGGCTTCACTTCTCCACGGCGTTCGGTTTGTGTTTTCGCCGAGCTTCCCTCAGCCGCTCCACCCAACCTTCATCTGGCTCTTTGAGTTATATTTAGAGCTCATTTAAATGTGTGTTTTTCAAAATAAAATATGCAAATGTTCCCTTTTATTAGGCTTATTATAAAACGGGTCATAGTCTTATTGGGGTGAAACAAAAAACCCAGACAAAAAAAAAAAAAAGTCTGTGTTCGGAGCTCGTTTCAGACTAGAGCTTAATGGTTTCTCATTTATTCGGCGATTCTAATGATCAGTCAAACACTCACAATACCTCCACCGGCCCCATTGTGCTTCTGCTAAGACGAGTCAGAACCTCGGCAGCAACAAGGAGAGACGTCCGGGGGAACGGAAGACGACCACGAGGGGAAGCCAACTGCAGCAACAAGACGCAAAGACGCAAAACAACACGAGTGTGAAAGATCTACAAAGCGGTCTGAACAGACATGCAATGAGAACTGCCAGAGATGTTATGAGCAGAAACTACAGCAGAGAGATTTAATTAAGAGTAATGAGATGCAAACAGCTGCAACATGGCAGGAAAAACTACCAGCGATGAAAACACAAAGAATGGAAGATCAATAACAAACCTGCAACAGACACGTTCACCGACATGAGGAGGAGCAACAACTGCAGCAACACTGAGAACATCAGTACAATGAGACGAAGGAACAATCAGAAAGGTGTCAAACAAACAGAAACAGAGAGAACAACCAAAGATCCAGAGATAAATACAAATTACTACACAATATCTTCAGTTGCTGTGAGAAATGGCTACGAACAGTGAAAAACAGAGGAGAAAAACGACTGCAAAGATGATTTAAGGAACGACAACACAATGACAAAACTACTGCAGAGATGTGATAAAAAACTACAATGAGATGAAAAACAGTCAGAGACGTAAACAACAACCACAAACACATTAAAAACAACTACAAAGAGATGAAAATGGATACAAAAATACTAAAAACTACTGAAAAGATGCTTAAAACAACAACAGAGAGGTGATAAAGGTGATGAAGTAGTCTGGTTCTAGAAAGTCTCCTCCGAATGTGGTTCTAGTTCCTGTTAAAGCAGAGTTTTAATTTCTCATCTTGTTGAAATTAACTGTTTATTTTTTCCCCACAGCAGTCCCTTCAGATGACTGGAACTACATAAATAGAGCTGAACTGGACTGACTGAAGACGGACGGCGATTAAAGCGGAGAATCCTGGTAGCCAGAGAGCTGTGAGGTCTGGGATTAGAAAGGGGGGAGTGAAGGTTGGCTGTGAGGGGAAAGCTCTGCGTCTGCAGCCGGCAGATGTTCTCCGGCACCACCTGCCTCTCCGGGGAGCCGGAGCCCACGGAGGGGGGGGGGGGCGCCGGCCCCCGGGCGTAACCCGGGGCCCTGCATGTCGGCCATATGCCCGGGTCCACGGGGGCGAGGAGGGGGGGGTGGCTCCGGCGTCTGACCGGAGACGGAGAGTCGTCCTCCAGGCCTCAGACCGGAGGAGGAAGACGTCACCGCGGGGGGTGACGGCGAGCGACGCGTCAGGAAATGGATTACCGTCGGGGAGCGGAGCGCCCGCCTGCAGCCGTTCAGATCGATGAGGAGCCGCCGGGCTGGCTTGGACCGCCCCGCCGACCCGCGGCTCTTCGCCGACACTTCAGATCGTAATGAGACGTCCGCCGCCCGGATCGGCCGTCGGACCGCAGGACGCTGACTCCACGCCTCGGGAATCTCAGGGAATTGCCCCTTTTACCACGAAAATGAGAGAGCCGAGCGGAGGCGGGCCGATGATTCCTGTGAGAGAGATGCAATCTACCTGCCATCCAATCCCCGCCTCCCCGCCTCCCCAGACCCGCTGCCGCCGGGGTTTTAATCACAGCAGGACTGTGAGGAATCAACATCCTGCACAGCACTTTTGTCATCTTACGCAAGCTTCAGTTAGCTTAACACATACAGTGACAAACGCACGAGAAAAAAAAAAAAAGAAAAAAAAGAAGAAGAGGCTCTTTTCAGGTTGTCTTCATGGCTGGCGCTAAGTGCTTGTTGTGCCGTTCCTTGACTTGATTTCCCAGAGATTAGCTGTCAATCAGCGCGAGCTGTTCTGCCGCTGTGTCTCTGGGAAGAGGATGAACTGAGGAGGGGAGCTGGAGAGTCGCTCGGCTGCTAAACGGGGTTGGGTGCCGCTAATTGGCTGCTGCTAACGTCCTCAGCAGCTAGCGCGAGGCTGATCGAGGCGAAGAAACACAGGCGGCGCGCCGCGTCTCGCAGCCAATTCTGCATGAATAATAAACTTGATTATGGCTTCTGGGGTAATAATCAACTCTTTAAAGATTCACTCGTATGCTAACCTGCTAACCGAGATCAGAAGGAGCTTGTTAATCCAAAAGGTTGTTCCAAATATGAAAAACCAAAGATGATTGAAAAGGTTTGTGCATTTAAATACATGTGAAAATCTGAAGACAAGACGGAACCAGGCTCAGAGGAGACTTCCTGTAGAACCAGACTCAGAGGAGACTTCCTGTAGAACCAGACTCAGAGGAGACTTCCTGTAGAACCAGGCTCAGAGGAGACTTCCTGTAGAACCAGGCTCAGAGGAGACTTCCTGTAGAACCAGGCTCAGAGGAGACTTCCTGTAGATCCAGGCTCAGAGGAGACTTCCTGTAGAACCAGGCTCAGAGGAGACTTCCTGTAGAACCAGGCTCAGAGGAGACTTCCTGTAGATCCAGGCTCAGAGGAGACTTCCTGTAGAACCAGGCTCAGAGGAGACTTCCTGTAGAACCAGACTCAGAGGAGACTTTCTGCAGAACCAGGCTCAGAGGAGACTTCCTGCAAAACCAGGCTCAGAGGAGACTTCCCTAAGAGTTTGTTTATGTGACCAGAAAATAACACAAACAGTCCTGAACTTTTTCGATTCAATAAAGATTACATTCGTGAGCGCTTCACTTTTTTTAATAGAAAGTTTTTTCAGCATGAATGTTGAAAAGTCATCATAACAAATTAACTTCTGTCACATTCACTCAATCAAGGTCCAGATTCACTGAAACCCAGTAAAAAAATGTCCATGCATATAAACGTAGCCTCACTGTGAAAGTGATCATCTAAGAATCCCACCGTGAGTGACATTAGGAGTAATCAGGCATTAGGACCTGCTTACATGAGATTCATCTGCTGGGAAAGTTTCTGAGACTATTGGCTTCAGGTCAGCTGGATGAAGCTCTGAGTCTTGAAATGGGTTTCAAAACTACTGCAAGGCTGAAAATACCAAATCATGAAGTCCTCAGAAAAAAGTCATAGAGGGCCAGATGATCGAATGCCAGGACCAGGATCAGCAGAACATGGACTGAGACCAGGACCAGGACCAGGAGAACATGGAGTGGAACCAGAACCAGGAGGATGTGGACTGACACTCTGGAGGATTGTTCTTATTGTCCATCTACTCGTAGCAGCATTTCAGAAAATTTGCATTGCTATCGTTTACTCGGAGACAGAGTTGGAGTGTTTTCAAAAAGTTGTGATTTCAGTAGTTCAAAGAACCGTTGTCATGTAAACAGAAATATCCAAAACAAAATGAAGGCTCTCACTTGAAAACATTGTTGTGTTGTATTTATTCATCCTTTTCCTCTCTGAGGGAAACTGGAGTAAAGACGGATCTTCAAAAACAGATCCTAATGGTCCTAGCTGCAATAAATGGTTAAAACTGGCAACTTGCCCCGGTCTAGCACATGAAATTAGGTATATTATAAGACATTCACTTTTTTGATCTGTCGCTATTCTTGTGCTTAAAGGAATACTCTGAAGATTTTGGACCCACGCCCTTTCCCTATCATTGACAAAGTGAGATAAGCTCATGAATACCTTTTTTGTGTCTGTGCGTCCAGTGGCTGGCTCCCAGCTGTTAGCATTGTAGTTAGCTTAGCTCAATTGCTAGAAGTCAATGGGGAACAGAGCCGGACTGACGAAAGTGGACAAAATCCTCCTTCCAGTGGTCCAGGGGACGGCGAAGTAAATCCGAATGGTTATAAAACATTTTAAAAGACGTGTTTTCTTTTCAATCCGTTAAAATAACGTTTTGATACACACAGACCTGTGCATGCGCAGTACTCCGCGGAAGAATATACTAGCGCACAGCGGCTGAGTCTATGGCTTCTACTGACCTGGACCTGGTCCTGGTTCTGATTCTGGTTCTGGTTCTGGTTCTGGTGCAGGAGAGTAAAGCCTTGGACCATCTGTCCAGCGGTCTTTGAGTGAGGCCCCGCCGGCCTCTCTGGTCTCTCGGTGGTTTTCTCGGAGGTTAGAAGTCGGTCCTGTTGGCCCAGTTTGATCTGGGCTCCTCTCCAGCAACACGCCTCTCCTTCTCTCTCACAGCTTTTGCTTCTTTTTCTTTTTTTTTCCCATCATCTGATATGGTGTTTCATTGATCTGTTTTCTCTGCTGCTTGTTTTGGCAACCCACCATGGAGTCAACAAGAAGGCGTCCCAGGGGCACCGCAGAGTGGCTACGAGGAGCAGCGCCGTCTGATGCATGCCAAGACATCGTACAGCAGCGGCGGCGTCACGCTGAGGATTTACAGCCTTTAATTTCCAACATTCATTCACAAAGTTAATCATCATTAGTACATCTAAAGATTTTCCCTTTATGTGATCTGGATGTAGAATAAAATGTGATTCATGAAAGAAAGCCTTGAAAACAGGAAGCTAGCTGTACAATAGAAGGCTCTAAAATCAAAACATTGAAGATTTGAATTTAGGGTTTTGCGTGTTTGTGTGTTCAGCGTTAATAGGAACAGCACATGGGTGGATGATTGTGTTCTGTCTTGGTGTGTGGATGACTCCATGTTGGGGGGTGTACTGTCTAAAACCCTCCAGGAAGCTGTCATGCTGCAATTTCAACCATTCATTTAAATTCCACCAGTCTCTGATTAATGAATTCCTTGCCATTTTGTCAAGTTGCTGTGATCGGACAGAATTGCAAGGTCGCCCAGAGATTTCTTGAAAATAAATAAATTGTTAAAAATTGCAGTATTCCTGTTTTGAATGACGAACGATTAATATTATATTATGGGCTTAAAACTGCTTTGAAATGCAAAACGACAGAATTTTACGCATGCCATTAATCAGATGAAGTTTTAAAATCATGCACAATGAGACATTTAGAGGAGAAGTTTGGACATTTCAGTGTTTTTGTCACCAGAAAGTTTCACTCAAATGGTTTTGTGTTGAGACTGGAGTTATTTTTTCATAACAATTTAGTTTTATGAAAACACACACATTTCATTGTATTTTCTGCATTATAGGAAAGAAAAAGTGTAAATTTTAAGGTTATTGTGGAAATTTTTGACCAGTCCAGCCCACTCAACATGTGCTGGAAACCCCAGACTGAATGTATTGGTGAAAATCGTCACAACAGAGGCGGAGCCAAATCCTGAGCGATCCTCCAGCTGTGATACTTCTCTTTAAATAATCACTGGAGTTTTTCTAGTGGAAGTCAAGACCAATCAACGGGGAGTAATGAAAGGACAGAAAGAAGGGCATCCCAGGGCTTATGGGTAGCTATAGTCGCTCTGAATCTCACCGAGACGGCATCACAAACTTCTCTGAGTCAATCACTTCTTCTCTGTTAAAGTCTCCTCTCAGTGTGGCTTCGCTGTTCGACTGACGCGTCGCCCCAAAATGCTGCTGTGGCCGTGGGGAGAGACATTTTCCAAGCTGGCCCAGCACGTCTTTTATTTGAGGACTTTATCTTTAGGATATCGACTTGATGTATGTTCTTCTTCCAGGTGGTTTTTTCTTCTGTTTTAACAGAACTTTTGAATTGTCTCTATTTATTCATTGTTAGCTTACCGAGAGACGACATTGGAAACTAAACATTCGACTGAGATACATAATTATTGCGTTTAGAGAACCATGACCATTTACCCACAAGAAAGAAGTCTCCATGTGTCTTCATGTAACTGTTATAATTTCCCACATTTACAGTCTAGAGAAAGAGAGAAGGGACAATGCAGACGGACGCGTTCGAAGGTCTTCATAAAACACGCTCGTCTCTAAAACCATTAATAAAAAATGAAATGTCTCTCTGCTTGTGACTGACCCTGACACATTTCCGAGAGAGAGAACGCGCTCTCCGTTCTCGGCCCTCCCCTCCGCGGCTAGCCGCAATCAACTTCCAGATCAATTAGCATTCGCTTTCGAAATCTGGCTCGGTGCGCGCCGAGCTCGAGCCGCGCATTATTGAGGGGATAATTGTTGCCTTGCGGTGGTTTTGAAGTTGCTTGCTGACTGACTGACACTGATACATACACATACATGAGCGGTAATTACCAGCGAGCGCATAAAGACACATAAAGAATGAGTGACACCGGTAATTAACACACAAGCGGCGCGCTGCACTCCTCTTTCTTGTGCCTTTCAGAGGGGACCGTGTAACGCCCCAGTCAGAATAATCCATCTCCATCACGTCGACACGCCGCGCCCGTCTCTGGGATTGTCACACTCGCTAATTACTCTTTAAGATAATCAGCCTGTGTGGCTGGAGACGCGGCTCCCCTCCGCGGCTCCGTCTTCCCGGGGAACGAGAGGTTTAATCTGTGGCGAGATCAGAGCTGCTGGGAGCAGCAGGAGGAGGAGGAGGAGGAGGAGGAGGAGGAGGAGGGAGGCGGACTGAGGAAGGCGGCTGGAAATGAGAAGGAATTTGGGTATCTTAACAAACTCTTAATTACGTTCCCTATCCTCTGCTGGTGGCAGGCGTAAATGGCGGTCCCCAGGGAGCCTCTGATCCACTTTCTGATCTGCAGAATTCACAGTCGAGCCGCTGATCAAAAAGACGGAGCGGCCTAGATGCTTCAAACACATGGGACCTTTTTCCAGCGTGGGACTCGTAGCTTGTCATTGAGCGGAAGTTTGAATTGTTGAAAATCGTGCTTGGAAAAAAAAAAAAAACAAAAAAAAAAAAACATCAGTTCTCTTTAAAGACAAGGAAGAAAAAGAGGATTTGAAGAGAGACGGGGAGCATTCGATGGCTCCATGAATTGATAATGAGCGCTGAAGGCGTTTGTCCCATATATGAGGCAGAATTCATTGGAGATGACCTCCACCCACATTCTCGCTGTTCTAATATGCCAGGCGCCGCTTTGATGTTCGCCATCAGCCGAATCCCCGGGGAGGCTCTGCTGTAATAAACCGCAGCGCTGTGCCGCGCTTCGCCAGCAGGAAGTCCCGTCGGTCCGTCCCGCCGGCTCTCCGGGAGCCGCGGGGGTTCGGGAGGCCACCGAGCGAGGCGTGACACGGGGCGCCGCCCGGCGTCCGCCCAGCGCCCGCTCCAGGAAAAACTCAATATCAACAATCACCGCCCGCCATGTCATCTCCACTGACACCTTTCTCCGAGTTGACTAGATCAGGGTTGTCCAACATGAGGCCCGTGGACCAAAAGCAGCCCGCAAGATGCTCCAAAACACCAAGCAAATGGTTAAAAAATGGAAAAAAAAGATTGATTTTGTCAAACTAATCTCTCCAGAGTAGCAGAAACAACCCAACACTGAGACCTGAGCTGAGATATCAGAGATGCTAGCTACCGCACTGCTATCAAACGAGCCTCAAAGACATGCTGTGAGGGTGAGTTTGTAAAAATGTGCACAATTCAACAGCAAGAGGAGGTTTAGTTTTGGGACATTTCACTGTATTTTGTACGAGAAGGTTCCATTAAAATTGGCTTAATGTTGAGATTTTAGTGCTTTTCTGCAGGAATTGTTCTGTTTTTGGAGAAAGTTTCACAGGCCTGACCTCAGGAGTCACTGATTCACCTCGGTAAGAAGCTAACTGGTGTCGAAGGACAGAAAACCCAGGGCTTGTTCCTGAAGTTACCTCGATAAGAGAAAATCCAGCGTCACAGTACAGACCTCAGGAGTAGAACCAACAACTCATTCTCTATGGAGCCAACCTCTCTGCACTAATGAAGGAAGAAACTAAAACAAAAGCTAAATGGAATTTTAGTTTGTGTTTGCAAAGATGACTGTAAAAGTAAAGTAAATGTATTTGAGTCACAGACGTTTGATCCAGCTGAGACCGAGCTGTATGTTAGACGTCCGTCTGCCTCTGAGTTCTGCTTTCAGTCCCATTCGTTCCCGTTTCGCACTTCCTGTCAGATCTAACCTGCAGGTCCTGTGTTGTTGTTCATCTGCAGAGAATTTCACTGAAGCCGCTGCACCTCTGCAGGTCTTCACGGTGTGAAAGATTCAGACCTGAAATCGTGTGGATGATGTGGATTTTTACACACTGGCCGCACGTCTACAAGTTGTTTTGCTCTTAAGTTCTTCTTTAAACTGTCTTTTTCTGCAAAGCTTTCATTTTATCGATGCATCGTCTTTCATGATTTTAAAAATTAATTCTTTGTGCCTGTCCCTGGCAAGGCGTAAAGATTACTATCCTAGCCGGGCCTCATCAGCCGTTTAATTTTAATAATAAAAAAATGATTCTTCTGCCAACAAATTTACTTCTCATAATTGGTCCCACACGAATTGGAGCAGCACCATGAAAAGCACATCAACACATGTGGGAAATTCAGGAATGGTGTGCTGTGTCTTTTCTCAGCGTTGTGAAAGAATTCCCAGAAAATTCCCAAAAACCAGGATTTTTTCCCATGTAAGCAGATGAGTCGACTGAAAAAAATCATCCCGAACAAGTCCATCATGCCTCACCATGCTTTGACGTAGAAACATCATTAAAACAACAAATGATTACCATTCTTGTCATCTATCCAGATGTCAAAACCTTATTTCAATATCTTCTACCAAATTTAAACTGTGAGCTTCAAAGTGTGGTGATAATTTCAGCCATTTTTGCAGTTTGTAATGGATGTGTATTGGAGAGGGTCAGAGTGGGAAAGGTTCTCAATTAAGGGTTTCTCTCATTGCCACTGAAACATTTCTGGTTCAACCTTAACAAATTATACATCAAAATGTAGCCACAGTTGTTGTGATTCTTCCAGTTCTTTCATTCTGTCTCTATCTCAAACGGTTTTCTCTTCAGATGCGTTTGTTTGACGAGAGTGCAGAATTTTCTCCCATCGCTCCAATGCATTTTGGAGAGAGATTTTCTGGCCTGAATTCAAAAGCTCACACATCTTCACACACTGGCTGTGGCTGAATGGATGATCCTACAGACGTGAAAACTGCAGGATAATTCCATGAAGGGCTTCTGACGCTCACAGTACAAAACATTTTTGAATTTCACCTCCTGGTTTTCAAGAAAAAAATCATTTCTTCAGCCAAGCAAACTGAACGAAAAAGCGCTGATTCACTGTCATGGCTGCTGACTGAGTGCAGCTGGTCTCCATGGCAACAGACAAATTTAGGAAAATTAGACTAGAAAACGGGAAGAACTAGTGGAAGTGCCTGGTGGGGAGCCTACATTATACGCAAACTTTGAATAATTTGCAGTAAAAATGTTTAATTATGATCAAAACTATCCAATCTTCAACAAAAGAAGAACAATTTAGGAATTTGGTGGTTTCAAAAAATAATTTATCTACTGCTTCTCAAAATAAATGATGATAAATAAATAAATACATTAATAAACTGAATTATTAAATGCCTCACAACATGTGACTGCTGTCTTTCATCACCAGCTTATTACACAAACTGTCTTTCAGACACGAATATTAACACCTTCAAATGATAGCCTTAGATATGTTAAAATAAGAGCAGAGATATTACAAACATCTGTTAGAAACACTAGTGGAGGCCGAGGAGGAACAAAACATTGAACATACCTGAGTAAGGAAAGAGGAGGACGAGGAGGAGCAGAGGACAGCGAAGCCATCACCGATGCTAATGCTAAGCGAAGCTAGGGAATGAAGTCAAACAGTGAAAACGAGACTGTGGGGATTCAGTTGGTGCTTTCAGGAGAACAGGTATCGCTGTCGAATGAACCTCGGGCACATCGTTTTACCATATTCACATCTTAAATTACTTAAAAAGCAGACTGCAAAACGTCGCAGTGTACTCTGACATTTCGTCTTCTGGTTTTCCAGCAAAGCAAGCTTAAGATAATGAATTATGGTCATCTTACCCTGGTGAGAAATAATTTACAATATGGGCTTAAAACTGCAATAATAAATAATAAAGACTTCCTGACGGTTATTTAGAGGACTTCATCAATTCCTTGGCTCGCTCGTCTGGAAGCAGAAAATAAAAACCACAAATAATGCAAAGACTATTATCCTTCATATTCTAGCCTCGAATTGATACTGCGTAAAGAGGTTTCACCAGTTTTACAAGACTTGAGTCAGGATTAATGCATATTCAGCCTCTGATGTGTCTTTATTATACTTCCTGTTAGGGAGGTAGAAATAGAGTCATTCTGCTCTGTGAATTTTAGCCTAGTTTCTAGAAAAGGTAACACTTTAACTTCACTTCAACTCATTTGGGCCTTTTTACAGCGATCATATCTGAAACTCCAATCAGTGTGTAGATGTGGAAAAATGCATGCAGACAGAAGGAAAAGGAGTTTAGTGGCAGTATGCCACAGAAGTGTCATTATCATCATTAGCATCGTGAAGGTCTCGCTAGCTGCTGACGCTAGCTATCCAACCAGCTAAACAGATCTTCAGATCACTCCTGTAGGCTGCTGGGAAGTTCAGCTAGTTTCATCTACTGAAGACAATACAGAACTTTTTCCTTAGTAATTGGTAAAATAATAAGATGAAACATGTGATTAGCATGTTAACAGTGCTAACAGTGCTAGCATATCAGCTTTAGTATGTTGGTGGAAGCTTTAGGTTTTTAGTTATTTAGTTTTTTGTTTAGTTTTTTTTTTGTTGTTGTTGTTTTTTTAGAGGCAATACCAGTTTGTTGCAAATATGTGCAAATGTAAACTTTAACTCACACAAACTAAAAAAAAAAAAAAAAAAGGCAGAACATGAACCCTGACAGTTCGGTAAGTAAAAAGCACAATAATAAGTTTTTATCACAAGTTAGGTGCAATTCAGTGGCTTTACTTCTTCGGTGTGCTGGGTAATGAAGTGGAGAGGCGGACTGATTAGCAGTCGGAGGCCCTTTCAGAGTTTTAAAGTCTCCGGCTAATATTCAGTGACAAACTCTGCGCGCTGTACGGCGGTTTATGCAGATATCGCGGCGCGGCGCATCAGCCTGAGACCTTTGTCAGATCACAAAGTGCCACATCCTGTGAAATATGGGGACGTCTGTGAACTAGCTGCAGAGGTGCACGAGAGATTAGGGAGGAAAAGTGCATTAAGATGCTGGGGTTGTAAATATATACGAGGGGAAGGGGGGGTGGGCGAGCGAGGGAGGGAGCAGGAGTGTAGGTTTTTAAGTTGCTGTCACCGGGCTGTCACCGTGTCTGTCAGAACAGATCCATCACGCCGCTGACACGTCGGGCTCCACATTTGCATGGAGTGCAGCAGGAGCCCGTCCTTATTATGCATTCTGTCTCACACTAACCTTCCTCCCGCCGCCGCCGCGCCGGCTAACTAGCATCCGAGAGGCATATTTTATAGGGCGGCATGAGCTGGAGATGATGGAGAGCTGTTATTGGCTTCTGACAGGGTGTGTTTATGTGTGTGTGTGTGTGTGTGTGTGTGTGTGTGTGTGCGCGGTGCCAGGTGCCGCCATCTTCCCAGGTGTACCGGGATCAGCCATCTTGTCAGGTGAGCCGCTGCTCCTGCTGCTGCTAGCTAACTAGCTTCAACTTTGTCTCTGCAGAAAAACAAAGGTGAGGGGGCGACGGGGACGCAGGCGTCTGTGTGTGTGTGTGTGTGTGTGTGTGTGTGTGTGTGTGTGTGTGTGTGTGTGTGTGTGTGTGTGTGGAGCGCAGTATGGCGCTGCAGATGCAGTCGGTCCCTCAGTGAGCGAGTCTCCGCTGGGACAGACACAGCTGTGGCACAGCGTCGGGTTGCTAACGAGCCTTATCACACAGGCGCTAGACGTGACACACACACACACACACACACACACACACACACACACACACACACACACACACACATACGCGATCGGTCCTTTCCCACAATGCATCTTGTGAGGTTAGCCAAACGGCACATTAGCTTTTAATGCCTCGTAAAGTCATGTTTGGTCATTTGTAGCAAGTTTTATGATAAAAGTCAAGGGTCGTTGCTTCTCTGCTGTTTTTGGCTCATTTTTTTCCAGTCAAAATATAAAGTTAACCTGTTTTTATCATCGAAGTACCAGCTATCGTTTCACTTGTGTTTCTGTCTGCTGAGGATGGATGGATAAATCAGGGGTTGAGTTCCTGATTTGTGCGCCCACAGCCTGGGATATTTACATTTTCTGAACGTTCTTCACTTATTTCCCCAAATCATCTCCATTGCAACTACAGTGAAATCAGCAATAAAAATAAATTCAATTATATTAATTCAAGTGTTTATTCCTATCTGGATTTCTGGGGAGGATAATCTGACTGAGACATAGCCTCCAAAAGGCCCTTCCCACGGTTCGATACCTCTGATCTGACAGGTTTTATCAAGGAGGAATGCTGAAAGTTGATCTCTGACATTTTCCAGGATTAAAGGAAAAGATTGTTTGTGATTTTAGTGTCTGATTGCATGACAACAACGCTCAGAGTCATTGAAAACACAACTTTTTGAAAACATTATGAGTTCATCTTTATGGTAAAAGCTTAAAACAACTTTTTGAAAATTCAACTGCGTCTCCACGGAAATGAGGGAAAACTACTTCGTGAAAACGGGCCTTTTCCACCTCTATGGGAACATGGAAAAGCCCAAGGTTTAAAAATGATCCAACCCCGTCTCCATGGGAACGGTGGGAAAAGGCAGTTTTTTGAAAAGGCTCTGTGACTTTGTCTCCATGGAAACATAAAAAAAAACTCAACTTTTTGAAAACAACCAGACTCCATCTGGATGGAAACATGTAAAAATGCAGCTTTTTGAAAACCGCTGCGTCATGGAAATGAAGGAAAAGGCAACTGTTTGAAAACACTGCCACTGTGCATGCGCACCACGGCTGCAGTAAATAATCATTCTACTCATATTTTCTTAGAAAGTGTCAAGACTGACTCCCAGTCCATGTTATCCTGGTCCTGATCCCAGTCCAGATTCTCCTGGACTTGATAGTTGACAGTAACCATAATAACAATCTAACTTGGTGGTCTGTCCATATGAGTGTGTTCTCTCACTGTTAATGTTTGTAGTGTATTGTTGACTGTCACATGTGTCGTTTCATTAAAAAAAAAAAAAAAACACTCAACAGCACCACCCATGGCCTGACATGATAACTACATTATTTTTGGCGTTCCTTCTGTTTTCATGTAAACAGACATCCTTTTCAAAATGCTCGTGTCAATGTGGAAACAATGCATTTCCTCTGTTCTCACCAAAATGCTCCCTGCTTTGAGGGGCCACCTGCAAAACTGGAGTTCAAAAGCAGTTGTAGCCTTGTTTCGTGTCTCGCTGTGTGTCTGTATTCACGTATTTTATGTACCTAATCTAAAGGTCACTGAGGACTTCAGGACATGAGGACTTTAAATAAACCGGTGCTGATTCATTACCAGCTGTAAACACTCCGTCTCGACATCACATGTAATTTTGTACCAACAAATTCAGCAGCTAAGATGTGGGAACACGCTGTAATCTGTAATTAACATTTTATAGGGCAGTTAGTAATATTTTAAGACTTTTGCTTCTTTGACTTGTGTTTTTTTCAAAGAGTCTGTCGGAAAGTGCAGAACCAACCAAAATCACAACGTTCATCGCTCTGGCGTTTCTTCAAATGGGGAAAAATAGCTCTGAGTATTATATAATCCCATAACTATATTGATGTTTTTGGAGTTTTTTTTAAACATATTTCTATCTATCTATCTATCTATCTATCTATCTATCTATCTATCTATCAGCCTGCACCAGTTCTTAATGGTGGTCATCAACACCCCTCTTTGAATAAATGTTGGTCTTTTCCATATTGTAACGGCCTCTGACTGATATTTTACCAAATGTCAAATCTAGTTGTTCTTCTTATTTCCAATTTTTGAAATCGTGAAAGAAATTTTAACTAGATTGTTCCTGCAGCCCTTTGTAATATTTAGTTCAGACACATTGTACTTGTGTGGCCCTAAAAGCGTTACTTTTTTGTGTCGAATCACACCGTCACAAAATGACATATCACCGACAAATTCAGCAGTGCTTTTATTTTCATTACCAGAGGGTGTTTGCTCATTTTGACGTGGTGCTTCTCCACTGCATTCAGTGGAAGAAGCTGTTCTGTCTTTGAATCGAACGGCAGTGACGGGGTTAAAACTCATATCTAAGATGTCAATGCAACATCTACAAAGTCCAACATAAAAACTGCTGTATGTTGGGTTGTATTTATTCCAGTTATTTTCTAAATTATGAGTACTGTTTATTTTTTTGGTTTAGACCTATAAATTGCCAGATTTTTATGAATGGAACCTCCTCGCCTTAGCGCTCAGTCTTTACACTTGTAATTTCAGACCAGCCTCTGCATCTGATCTATACTGTGTGCATTAAATGTCCAGATAGATAGATAGATAGATAGATAGATAGATAGATAGATACTGTAGATGGATAGATGTTTTTCTGAAGTTATTACTTCCTTTTGAAACTGACTGGTGTTTGCTCATTGTGTGCTGTTTCAAACGATGAAAGCTGTCAATGGAAACCTGGCGTGGACCGACAGCTTTCTAAAACGAGGTCTTAGCAGACTTTCAGCAGACTCGACCACACTTTCAATATTCCTGAGTTGTTTTTTTTTTTTTTTTTCTAAGAATTCAAAAGATAAACCACAAATAACCTGTGACCCTCGTCTGAATAAATCGGGTATAGGAGATGGATTGACAAAGCCACGAATGGATGAACGAACAAATAAAAACCTTCTGTTTGGGAGGTTTTCAGGTAGCTATGGCAACACCTGTTTGCATGGACTGCAGGCATTTACCCCGATCGATGGTACAGTCAGACGTAGTTTTCAAGTTTGTTTGTGTCCTTTGTGGATTTGGACCGTTCAGATTCTCCATGTTGATGCTACAATGTAACCTTTCTGTCCTTTATCCATCACTTTCTCAATAATCATTGATTTCTTGCAGGATTTTACCCTTAAGCAGGTATTTCTTAATGAGGCCTCAAGCCACCAAACTACAAACAGCAGTCAGCCATAACTTTATAACAGCCGAACCCGATTGCCTCTGTGGCGGGTGGGTGGAATATATTAAGCAAAAAGTGAACGCTTTGTCCTCAAAGTTGAATTTTTACAACCAGAAAAATGTATTTAAAGACCAAATTGTGATAGTCATATGATTGAATCTTCATATCTGCAGCTGTGATGGTCTGCGTCTGGCTTGTAGAGGTCGGCATCTCCTGGAAGTGGTCCAAGGGTGGAAAAATATCAGAGCAGCCTCACGGTACCTCACTAAGGCCTGGATGGGTCGGGACTGATGGCACAACAGAGACTTACACATTGCTCGGCAGGCGGTTGTAGTGTTACGGCTGATTGTTCACGTGGGAATGGTCTTGCCAGGTAAAGTGAAGGCGTCTTACCTGTCCCTGTCCCTGGTTTCATACTGTTGTCCACCTCTCTGGTCCCCCTCCGTCTGTCTAATCATCCCAATATGTGTCCCCGGTGTATTTAAGCCCCCTCTCCCTTCGTATCTGAGGCTTGACTTGGTTTTCGTGACTAGACATCCCGCCTCTCTTGTTATTTCCCCGTGTTTTTGTTTTTGGACTTTTGCCTGCTCCTCAGACTTTCTTTAGATTGCTCTTTGGACATTGTTGCTCTGGCTGATAACAAACTGTGTAAACCTGAATCATCGAATGGGAGCCGGCTGCCTTGTTGCAGATGTATGGAGCTTCGTTTGTACGCCTCGGCACCAACACATGGACCTGCATTCAAATAACAGGGACGCAAAAATCACCTTCGTTCTTATTTCATTTTATTTTACGGTCACCAGATGAGCAGATACATCATTTTAGAAAAGAAATTGATATTTGCAAAAAAATTATAATACAATTTTCTCAATATAGATTATGTACAGAATGAAATGTTGTCAAACTGAAATAGCATTCTGTCTCTTTGTCATCAAGAAGACAAAGCAGTGATGGGTCTGAACGGGCCTCCGCAGACTCATCTCCCCAACCAATAAATATAAACTGTATATATTATGTATGCTGCACTCAGCCAGGCATGGACAATACCAGGGCAAGTTAGTTCTCAACAATATTCCCTTAATCAGTTCTTGTACATCACTGTGCTACACACTCTCACACACACACACTCTCTCTCTCTCACACACACACTCACGCACACTCACGAGAAGCTCGACACACAAGTGCACGGTGGCCAGAGAACAAATTACAGTCGGGTTACAACAATGGGCCATCTTAACTCGTGAAAAAAAGGAGAGAAGAAATCAAAAGAAATGTGTATGGAAATACCCGTCATTGTCCTTGATCAGGAGGGAGAAGTGGCTTTCTGGTCAAAGCTCAGTGGAGCTGGCTGAGTAGCACTTGACATTTGGCCTGATTGAAACAGCCAATTCTACAGAAAGCTAGTGAGCTGGAAAATCTGTAGCCGCCCGGCAGATCCGGGAGAGTCATCTTGCTCCTTCCCTCTCATTCAGCATCTCGCTCTATCTATCTACCGCTCTCGTCTCTCGCTTGTTCCTGTTCGCTCTAATCGGACAGGTGCCAGAACTTGGCGATTGCGCCCTCCCCCATTCCCTCCCTCCCCCACCACCTTCTCAACTAGTTTTCCCGCAATGAAACAAAGGAAGAAAGAAAAAAAGAAAATAATGCACACAAAAGCTCCTATCCACGCTGTATTGAAACCGGACAGACGACTGCACAATCACGGAACGAGCACAAGAAAAGACGATAGCAAAGTAAAGCTATGGCCAGGACAGGGCGGGGGGGGGGGGGGCTCTTGGAAAAAGAGGGACTTGAAGGACAATGTGAGCACATCACTCGCAAAGTCTCTTTTACCTCGTCATTGGAAACCACACCTCTAGGAAAAAAATAAAAAATTGCCCTCCTTGTACTTGGTGCGGGGGGAAGAATTATGACTTTGTGCCAATGAGCGAATACACACACTTGCATAAATCATCCATTTTGTTTGGCGGTTAATTACTCTTGTTTACCCTCCGAGTAACCTCGGGATGGGGCGGCGCGATAGGAGGGAGCCTGGGAAGGGGAGATAGCACCAAATAGTAATCTGCTGACGCTGTTCATCAGCGAGCAATTCGCAGGAGTGAGAAGCGCGGAGTGGGCTTGAACCTGGGTGTTAGTGAATTAGACGGGGTTGCCTGGGGTCTGAGGACGGCGGCTCCATCAACATCCTCGGCCCGACTCGAGTTTGCTCGCTAAGCCGTTGTGGGGTCAGCCGGTGAAGGTGCCGGCGCTGAGGCAGCCCGGCGCCGGCCAATCAGGGAGCTCCTCGGGATCGTAGAGCCGGGGCTCTGATCGTTGCTTATTTCATTATGGGGAAAGCTACATAAATCCACAAAATGGAGAGAGGAAGAGGCACACAGGGAATATTTGCATTTCTCCTCTCCTATCATCTCCCCTCTTCCCCTCCCCAACATCACCCCTTTCAATCCCTCCCCCATTTAGTGCAGAGTGACTTTAATCATCACTTTCGCCAAAACACATTAAGCCGGTGTGTCCGGAGTTGAAGAGGGAGAGGCGGGGGTTGAAAAAACACAGAGCAGCGCATTAGATTTGCAATAGTGATGCATCACTCTGGCATTACTTTGGAGATTAAAGAAGGGACGTTGCATTTCAATGGAGTGCTGTTGATGGTTTGCCTGATGGATGACTGTCCCGCCGTGAAGGAAACACCACTGTCCACCGGGATGAGGAGGAATCACACTCAACCTGAAGTTCCCTTCCCTTTTCAAACCTTCAGCCCTTTTATGATCTATCCCCCCCCCCCCCTCTTCCTGAAAAGAGAGGGAAATTAATTCTTTCCCCTCATCCTTAAACCTCAACCCCCTCCCAATCTGAGAGCACCTCTCCTGTGAAGGTATTTATGCAGCTGTTTGATCATGTTTTAAAGTCGAGAACAACACCTTCTTTGTAGGAGGAGATAATACTGTAAAGTGGATTGCATACATTAAACTTAAGCCAACACACATCGTGACTTTGCCTGGTCTTTGTTTTACTGCATCTGTATGAAAAGATGGATGTAAAGTGCTTGAGAGCTTAGAACAGGCAGTTAGAGATTGGGAAGAGGGCATCAAAACAACAAAACAGAACTGAAGGGCATGAACGCGGGAGGGGGTGGCGGGGTTTGCCTTAGCGCCGGGCTCATTGGGGGCAGGTTCAATATGGAGACAGAAGGCTTTATAAACAGGGTGGCAGACAGAGAGAGGGAGAGACAGAGAGCGTATAATGTGAGGATGTAGGGAGTCCCCAGGAAATAAAATGACAATATGCATTGTCTCACAGAAACAGAACCAAAGTCAGTCAGTCCAAGGGTACAGCCCACCGGCGGCCTCGCCCGGCGGCCGGCCTTTCTGCTAAAATTTGTATATCCAAACCCTTGGGCCCAGATTCACCCCGGCACCCAGCTCTGGTTGCTGTGTGCTGGTGGAGGGCAAGCGAAAGCCCCCAAACTCATGCCCATCCCCATGCCCACTCCTTGGGACAAAGAGCCGTCAAAGTTGAAATCCATGCTCTCTGTGTCCATAAAGTCATTGAGCAGGATGGAGTCCACGTCGCAGTCCAAACTATGTGAGACATTCTCCATTTCCAAGCCGGCTGCCATTCTACTGTGGGAGTTGTGCTGCTGCTGCCCCTGGTACCCAGTGTTCCCTGGCTGGTGGTTGTTGTGGTAGTAGCCATGCCACGAGTCGGTCATACCCTGGTGGTGAGCTCCAGGGTAAGGCTGGTGACGGGGGTGTGGCGCGGACGCCAGGCGGCAGGGGTCCTGGGGAACGTCCATGACGCCAGCCGGGTTGGGCGGAAGGGAAGGTGACGTTGGGAGGTGGGGGCGGGGCCCGTAATGGTTCGAGGTCTTGAGAGTGTAGGGCTGGAGAATGTCAGAGCTTACCCGAGGGGACAGTGCCTGATGGTGAGGCACGCTGTGCATAGGGTTGTGAGGGTTGTGAGGGTTGTGGGGCGTGTGACTGTGCATCTGATTGGAGCGAGGGTTATGATCATGGCTGTGATTTACTTTGTTACTATGGCCGTGCTCGTGACTCGGACCGTAGTCATGGGCCGGGTGTGGCTTGTGGCTGTGGCTGTAGTCGAGGCTGGCTTGGTGTTTGTGACCCTGATTGTGGTTCTGATGGTGGGCTGCGTTCTGGTCGTGGACTGAGCCATGGCCGTTGTGTAGGCTGGGATTGTGAGCGTGCTCTTGGCTGTGATTGTGGGTATGATTGTGGTTGCGATTTTGATTGTGGCTGTGCTGGCTGTGAACTCCATTGGTCCCCTGTGTGATCAGTGTGTGTGCGTCCCGCCCCGGGCCGAGCACAGGCTCTTTGTTGCAGTATGGCGGACCTCCGGTAAGCAGGCTCTGCAGGGCATTGTTCTCTGAGTAGCCCCTCATTGGGCGCTGGAAGCTGACTGGCTTGTTCTCCTGGATGGTTTCCATGGGAGTGTGGTGCCGGAGCATGCCCATCGAAGGCTGTCCGTACACGGGCCCGCTGTAGGAGCCTTCTGCCTTGGGCCCAGGCACATAGGGATAACCGTTGCATTTGATTTGTGGGGACTGGGTGTAGCCGCTCTCGTCCAGACTGATAGCTCCAGTCAGGTCACTCAGCTGAGGCAGCTCCACAGAGGGGCAGTGGCCTCCGGTGCCCAGCGCTGGGGAGCGGGTGCTGGTGGGACTGGGATAAAGCCGTGGGGAGGCTGAACAGGAGAGGCCGCCCTCCTCCGGTTCGTCGGCCTCTGCCTCAGCCAAGATCGGAGACAGGCAGCCGCTCAGGGTGGACGCGGAGGACGAGGTGCGGGAGTGGAGGTCTGTCCAGGTGTCGTACTCCTCGCCACCAATGCCCACACCTCCCTTCCCCGCCGGGCTGCCGTGCTCCGGGGAGCCCTGCATCGCCGGCCCGCCTCCCTGACCCTGTCCCCGTCCGAGGCCGATGGCGCCCGCTCTCTTTCGGCTGATGCGTCCCTTGGTTTTCAGGTAACGGGTGCCGTTGTCTACCGACGCCGCCCGTCGTCTGGGTCCCTTTCCCATCTTCCCTCCTTCCGGGTTGAGCATCCACCAGGAGCTTTTCCCTGTCCCTTCATTTTGCACCCGGATGAATCGACTGTGCAGGGACAAGTTGTGCCTGATCGAGTTCTGAAACAAGAGAGAAAGATTGAGAAAGAAGGGGGAGGGAGAGACAGAGAGAGAGAGGGAAAGAGGAGAGAAGAGAAAAGAGATAAATATTAACACCCGTGGGAACATTTAGGGTTAAATAATCATTTCTTGAAAACACAAAGTCATTTCAAATTATGGGCAAACTATCAAGGCTGCGCGGCGCGCGAGAAAAAAGATGGATAAAGAAAGAGCGGGAGACGGAGGGGAGAGCAGCGAGGGCAGGGAGAGTGAAGGAGCAATCGATACCTCCCTTGACCAGCCTCTCGTCTCCGCACGCGCTCACTGAGTCATAATATGGACATGGGTGCAGCCTCCACATCAAACCATCACCAAGGTTACAGAAATGAATCACGCGAGGCAACCCAATCACAGACAGTCCGTATCGATTGCAGGGCCTCCAAATATGAAAGCCTGAGATCCAGCCAGAGACGGTGGATGGAGTGGAAGGAGGGGCAGGGTGGGGTGGGAAGGGGGGCGCCATTTGGCAGGAGAAGATCTGGAAGAGCACCAAAATATAAAGATAAAAAAAAGAGTCCTGGAACAAGATCGCGGGGAAGTGAATGGAATCGGGGCGGGAGCTAAAGAAGTGCCCATTTAACCTCTTTCAACATCGCGGCACAATTAACGCGACCGTAGGCGAACCGTGGCGGATATTACTGGCGACAAAGTCTTCCTCGCTCACAGCAGCCTTTTAAAGGCAGGATGGATGTGGCGGTTGGGAGTGGGAGTGTGGTGGAGGGTTTGGTGGAGCAGGCGACGGGAGGGGGGGGCAGTGGGATAAGCCTCTCCAGACCCCCTGTTTAAGTGCCTGAGTGACGGCTGTATAGTTAATCCAGGGCTCCACGGCAAGCATTTGAAGCCGGTGCCAACCTGGAGTGAGTTGATGAGATCTAAGCCTGCCTAAAGGAGAGCTTAGCGGGGATACACATCATCTCAGCTGGCCAAGTTAGTCTAAGTACAGCATGTTCGTCCAAATCTTTCCTGCTTGTGTCATTATTCACACTCTCTCCAGCTTTCCACTCTTTTCTTTCTTACCCTACTCTTTTACTATTCTCCTGATATTTTTTGTGGTGGGGGAGAAAACAAACCCCCACCCGCCCGCCGCCATTCCCTCCCCACTCCGCCGCCCTCCCTCCTCCACCCAGTGTGCCGCAATCACACACTTTTCTTTTTCCTCTCTGGAGATATCTATCTATTTCTGCCTTGTTTATTACCTGCACATAGCTCACAATCTCTGTCTCCTGATATCGGGAGCCATTCTCTATCTTCATTCACTCCCCGCCTCCTGTCCAATTTTCCTCCTCTCGGCCCCATTCATCTCCCTCTCCCGCGTCCCGGCCTCCTCTTGATCACGACATTGCTCATTCTCTGCCTCCCCGCACCATCCATCCTCTCATCACCTCGCACACCGTCTCTCTCCGTTTGCAAAACCCCACTTTTTTTTTCCATTAATTCATTCATTTTTTTCATTCATTCATTCATTTGTGCTGAGAGGAGACCAAAACTGCAGGAATGCAAATCCGGAGAAGAGGGGAAGCTTTACCCTGAGGTGATATCCATACAATCAGCATGTGTAACCCCCCCCCCCCATCACACACACCTCCTCTGGCAGGCGTGTGTTCTGCAGACTGGACGGGCGGCTCAGAGAGGTGATGCCTCTTTGTTGTTGCGGCACATTATGAAAAGCGCAGCATCCAGAACAGCAAATAGGTTTCCTCGCAAAATGTTTACAGGAGGAATTCAGCTTTAAGTGGGCTTCAAATCAGTCTTTTATCCCTCCTACTACTATTTCCATTCATGTAGAAAAGGCCCCCTCTGCACACACCTCGTCCCCGCAGCAGGAACAGGTAATTTCGCCCCATCCTCCACTCAGATTGCGATGCTTTGACGAGGAACCGGATGGGAGACGCTCTGTATTCACGCCTGGCCCTCCGGAGCAGCCCTCCCTAAACGGGGCCTCGGCGAGGCCGGCGCCGGCGCGGCGCCCGGCGATGACGGCGGCGGCGGACGGCGTGGCTCGCCGGCACGCTGACGGGGGACTCAATCAAAGCGGGACGACAAGGAGGGCCGCGCGGCGCAGGCGACCCGCGTCAGGTGATCTGAGGAGCGGCGGCCCTGACAGCTTCCTCGGCGAGACGTGACGGGTCTGACTGAGTGTAACCATGGCAACAGAGTAAACCACAAAAAAAAGAGGGTAGAAATGAAGGGGGGGAGCAGGCGAGAGGGGGAGGAGGAGGAGGAGGAGGAGGGAAAGCGAGGTGGGGGCGGGTGGGGGGGGGCAGAGGCTGATGCTGTTTGATGCTGCAGGCAACTCCAAACAGCCTTTTATCTGAGTCTGTCAGATTCCTGCTTCCAATCCACCAGGGAGGCTCAATCACCAGCAGTCCCAACGCCTCGCTACCTGTACCAAGCTGTGATTAGCAGTCGCGCGCACGTGTGTGTGTGTGTGTGTGTGTGTGTGAGGAGACTGTGGACTTGGAAGCGGGGGGTGTATGGAAGTGGAGGGGGGGGGGGGGGGGGGGGGACTCCTGTACGAATACAACAGCAACAATTTAGCCGGAGTGGCAGCCTGCTGCGGCTGTACGGTACGGCGCTGTAACGTGGCGGCTCCCCGCTCCGCATCGTCTCCGGCATATACCGTTAAAGTGACATCCACCGGAGGCGGGGACTGACATTTCTCTATTGAACCTTCTAATAGTGTAACTCCAGCGCCGCCGCTTCCCACTCAGCACGCCGGTTCTACGGGATTTGCGATTGTCTGAACGGGGCAGAGAAACGAGGATCCGGTGAATCATCGGCACTCCAGGGTTAAGCACAGCGAAGCCGTTAGAACTGCTCAAACATCTCATAATGCAAAATACATCCATATTTATATATGCTGAAACCGATCGAGATGAAACAATCTCAAATATGGATGTGAACAAACATCCAAGTGTGTAATTCGTCCAATGTGCTCAGTCAGACTGAATTAAATTCATCATCACGGCGTTGACGGAAACACGCCGGACTTCTCTTTCTTCTCTCTTCTTTGCTTTCCTCTGTCCTTCAATAAATAAGTAATGAGGCTTTACATTGATGTTTCACAACAAAGCGCGAGTCCAGTCGTTTGCGAGTTTAACTCCGAGCGGTAGGTAATTCAGTCCCGGATCCGTGAGGGTTCGGTCTGAGGGAGAACGGGTTCAGCTGGTGGAACTCGGTGACGGTTAAAGGTTTAAATCACAGGTTCTTCTCCTCACGTTCTCATCCGTACAGGAAGAGCTCATCCCAATGCAGCTGACTCCGGTAGACTGGAGTTTCTCTTCTTCATGGATTCATCGGATAATGCTGTTCCCTTGATTAGGCAGAAGCAGGATGAATGGATGAAGAAACCATAGATAATGTTGGTAACTGTGATTTAACCTTTATGACTTCCTGAACTTAACTCAGCTCTCGAGGCGAGCTGTGAAAACGGCTGGGAGACGGTTTGATTCTTGCTCTCTCTCTCTACCCAGAGCAGCAGAGAGTCTCCTCTGAGTCTGGTCCTACAGGTTTCTTCCTGTTTTCCTTCCCACCGTCTCCTTTACTTGCTCATGTTGGTCTTTGTCAGTAAACGTGCCTTGAAATGACGGCATTACATTTGGCACCATAACAATAAAACTGAATTGATTTGAAATTGTCTTCCAACACCAACACTGATGAATAAATCCGTCTTCCTTCCTGCTGTGTCCGTACGCCAAGGTATCGTTGGGAAAGACCTTAGATCTAAGACTTCACGAGACTAGCAACAACAGCACGTAGCTGTAATCCAGAAGACCTCAGCAGTTCTGAAGTTGTTGGGGAACTCATAACTTGTGTGGACGGAGCAGGCTGAAGGTGTTTTCTAATCATCGGACTGCTAATGCTAATCAGTCCGTTCGGCTGCACCACATCCACCAGGTCTGTGTCGGATCCCTTCGCCTCCATGATTTGGAAGGTACCGTTCGACTCATTTCATCTGGCTGGATGACACACGGTAGCTGTCAAGCATTAACATCATTAGCAGCGCTGTGACTAAACGTAACAGCGGGGAGCGTGGCGGAGACAGAGCGCTACGAACACTGAGACCCACGGAGGCAGAGAGTCTCCGGGTTACAATATCAATCAATCTCAACTGATCCTCCGCCCGGTGTCGCCCGGCGCCGGCGCCTCTGGTCGGACCAAACCCGCATGAAGCCGCTCGTCCCAGCCTCGGAGTGTGTACTGACCTGTCAGAAAGAGCGATTTTACCGTGGAGGAAGCTCCCTCCGCTCGGACTGAATCTGTCCTCCCAGCCTCTGCGGTGGATCCACCGCGCTGCACTGGACGGCGTTATGCATAGACAGTAACTGAGCTGGACCTGGACGCTTTGCGGCGCTCGCCGAGCCGGGGGACAGCCGGGCTAGCGGTCAGCTAACGGCCCGTGGATCGGTCCGCTCACCGGGGGACGTGACTTTGAACTCCACCGCACCAGGTTGTCCCCTTAACAGCTTCAAATACCGACAAACCACAACGTGTTAAAACTTAAGAAAACAGCAGTGAAGTGAAATACCAATCAGTAGGTTTCCCTGTAAACACACAATGTCATTAACGCAAATCTTCTCTGAAACGAAAATGCAAAAACAATGTATTTTTACTTGAAGCGTGTAAACAGCTCCTCGATCAACAAACAACACAGTTTTCTGCATCTGTACCTGGAAAACTTTAATTCTATTCATGCTTGGCTTGACTGGAGCTTAGATCAGGCCTCCGCAAGCTTTACGACCAAAAGAGACATTTTTAAGATTCTCCACCAAATCAAGTTTTACTTTCTAATGTTTAACTTTTAAAATGAGGCTGACACAGCTGACAAAGTTTCATTTTTTTTTTTTTTTAAACGGCCACATGTGGCTGAAAGAGCTGCAGGTGACAGACTCTTGACTTAAATGAACAAACATCAGACTTTTCTTTAAACCACGAAATGTTTGACTCTCAGTTTTAAATTAATGAGCAAATAAAGACAGAAAAACTGCGCTAATCCCATTTTTTTTTCACTCCTTTCTGAATTTTCCCATCGCATTTAGGCACCTCAGGGAGCTGATGGGGGTCAAGGGTCATCCTCAGGGAGTGAAACTCGTGGATGTGGCGGACATTAAAGGTGCTCAGTACCAACATCTTCACCATCCATCGATGCACAGGGAGAACATGCAAACTCCAGAAATCCCCAGACAGTATTCCAACCTGGACCTTCTCACTGTGAGGCGAGAGCGCTAACCACTGCTCCACCGTGCCACCGCAGTCACAGAATGGACCGTTCTACACTGACAGAAGTCCTGCAGTCTAAGTTCCTCCTGTGATGTTCTCACACTGAAATAATAAAACATGTCTACATATCATGAAAACCAGAATTAAACAAGGACGGTTTCTATCAACCATATTTTAAATAAATGGGCCCAATCCTTTTTCTCTCTCTCTAATAAAACCCGGTAAGGTCAGACTGCGGCGCTGTATCGAGGGTTTTTCTGCTAAAAGTGATAAAATATGTGTGAATTTGGTCAATGTTGTTTTTTTAATCTGTTCAAAAGACTATTATATAAAAGTGCAGGCTAATGGTGTTTATAACACTATTATTCACACTCAGCTGTGGGAATTCGAAATTCTCACGTAGTTCAACAGGTGGCCAGTTCCAAAACAACACTATAAGTTAACTGTGCTAATTAAATCTGCTCATGTTTCATCGGCTTCAGCGGCTCCCCTCAAGCGTGAGGATGGAGAAGAAACATGGAGGACAACGAGAAAGACGCTCGCCATGTCAGCTGCTTCCTCACGACAAAATAAAGGCACAGGTACAAGCGTCGGAGACCAGAGCTCCACTACCTCCTCTGCACCATGAACCCGTTTTAAGAAATACAATTTTCAATAAACTGGCAGAACTTTTCATGAAAAGGTCTAAAGGAGGGTTTAATGATGTATGGCGAAAAAAAAAACTGACAAAAATGAAGCTTATTTCAAAATAAAACTCATAGAAAAGTTGATTTTTAAAATAAAACTTTCTGTGGTTTTTCATTCTATATTTTCAATACAGCAATATCAATGTAAGTGTCGGCATCCTGAGAGACAGAGACATGTTAACACCAATTTAAACTCAATAATAACCCCGGAATAAAGAAAGAAATGGTCCAGAATTGTCCAATACATCCATTTCTTTTTAGTTTTGCTTTGTACATTTTCAGATTTCACCATTTTTTATTGTAATTGTATAAATAAAGTACTGTACATCTGCTTCAAGCTTCTCGTAATCATGAAAATGTAGTTTTGTTTTGACTGTTTCACTGAGTAACACTTCAAAATGTAGAAAAATGTTCAATAAAAACATTTAACTGCATTCATTTCATATTTCTAGTGGTGGATTTATGCAAATCAAACATGAAATTGTTGGACTGTAGGGTCATTTAAGTGAGTTTTATTCACTGAAATAGCTTCTGTGAAACACAACAGTGGAATTAACTGAATTTTCTATTGTAGGACTTGAATGTTTATTCTCCAAATTGTTTCTATAAAGGCCTCATCTTAACTCTGTCTTCTCCTTTTAGCCCCTTTCTGCCATTAGTGAGTAAATGATTTGCTCCTAATGGCTTTACCTGGTTGAACAAAGACAAGAAAGAACCCGACGTAACAGAAATAAAGCGGAGCGAAGCCCGGCCGGCGCCCAGGCGTGTTTTAATGGCGGACGGCGTGCGGCGCAGGGAAGAGGTTAACAATCCGCACAGAGGTGTGGAAACGCCTGATAAGGGATTTCTTCCCCCGATGAGATCCGATCGGGACGCAGATGCTTTTCGAATGATTCGACATGCGTCTCCCTCTCCGGTTTGGAGGAGAGACGGCGAGAAGGGTGCAAAGGGTTACATCACTCCTGTTGCTATGCAACACAAACCCAATCATTCGCAACAGATGTAATTAGCGTTAGCGAGGTTACCCAGAATTTAAAAAAAAAAAAAAGAGGAGGGGGGTTTGAAAAAATAATAATCAATCTGTTGTGAGCATTTTGAGCAGGAGGAAGTGGGAACAGAGAGAGAACACAGCCTCCATTCAGACGCCGCGAGGACCAACGCATGTGGGAGCAAAATGAAAAAAAAATATCAAACGTAACAGACGTGATGAGAAATGAAACTTTCCTGCGTGTCTGAGGAGGATCCGAAGGACGCCGCGCGGAAAAGGTGTGAAAAGTCTTCTGTGGATCAGGAAATAGATGTAAATCAGGCCTGATGGTCTGAAGGGAGCCGAGCCGAGGATTCTCTCAGAGAACACGACCGTAACGGACACTTCGGGCGTCAAACACCTTTTAGTTAATCTTGAGTGGGACATTTTGGTCAAACAGTGCCATAATCTCTAAGTTTAAAGTTCAGAGTATACCTGATGGAAACGTTTCAATCTCCCAAAGTAATAGAAAACATTAAAGTTTGTCTTCAAAATGTATTTTGAATTCACAGAAGGCTGAAAGGTGAAGTGTGGACCTCCGGCCGATCCTGACGCGTTGGATCCTCCACATACCGGAGGATTTACCCAACGGAGGCCCGGAGGGGTCAGACGACCCAAACAAAGAGCCGGGCGGAATGGAAATGAGCTGCAGGATGACCACAAAGAGATGTAGAACATGTGCAGCGACATGCCAGACAAATACAAATTGGGCTACAAAGGAACGCGAAATGACGCAACGCGGCTGCAAGACGCTGGGTTGGTGTCACAGAACGGCGGTCTCTCTGCTCGGTCGGGGGGGGGGGTTATGTATTCGCCCAAGGGCTCGTTGTTTCATAATCTGGATTTTTTTTTTTTCATTTAAATGTTTTCCTTTTGTTGTTTCCTGCCGTCTCTCTTTCCTTTTGTTGGTTGTTTTTTTTTTTTTTCAAACACCAGTACAGACCTCGGCGTTTCACAACAAGCCCACCTGGACACACACACACACACACACACACATGCAGCATCCGTCACCTCCGCCATCACCCCCCCCCCCCCCCCACCCCCCACCCCCTCACCCCCCACACACACCCCAAACTGGCAATCACACTTAATCCCTCTCCAGCCTGAGTAATCCCCGGCAATCCAGGGCTAATCCTGGTTAATTCTGGGCACTCCTCAGCTGGGTTTCAACCCTGAAACCACGGCGACAGGGCGGGGATTGGTTCGGCTCGCGCCGATCCAGGGTGGCCGCGCCCGCTGACAGACATAATTGGTCGGACAGTTTATTGGGGGCCAAGAAAAACAAGCGCAGGTTTTTTTTTCCACGGCTCTTGGAAAATACGTCCGGATTGACCCCATCGCTGCCGCCGCCGTCGATGGCTCCGCCCCCCCCCCCCCCCCCCCCCCGCTCTATTTGCCACAACCCCGTCAACATGTTTTTCCGGCGGGCCGTGTTGCTCTGGCGGCTTTGCGGGGAATACTGTGACCTTTTCCGTGTGATTTGAAGGAAATAAACAGCTGCGGCAGACAGAAGCGGATCTACAGTAGGAGCCGCCGCTCGGCCATAAAGGCCTTCGGAGAAGTCATTAGCCTCTATTCAATCAGCTCCACCTACCCAGGCTCCGCGCTCAATTCTTCTTAGTGGCTATTGATCCCGATTCCGAAATGAAGCACTTAAGACGCCTTGATCAAGCTGCTCCTTAATCTAGAGTTAAGGAGATTGAGACCTTTTCACCCCGTGTCTCAGACAGACTTATTGCCTTGGCACAGGGGCACAGCGGCAGTGGAGGCACGCTCCGGCGCCGCCGCCTCGCTCCGGGCTTTCAGAGCCCGTTTAAGCCCCTTCGGCAAGGAACAGGCAGGAGGAAACACTTTCACTCTCTGCATTTTTGGAAAACGCCGTCAATATACCCAAAGCCGAGCGCGCTAATGAAGCGACGTGTCAGCGGCGGCGGACGGACGGAGATGGGGGGGGGCTTTGTTAAAAAACAAGGGAGGCCTCTGGTGAGAGCGCGCCTCCCCTTCGATCGGTCTTTGAACCCCTCTGTTCTCACAAGAGCGCCAAAAGGCAGAAGAAACCAAATCAACAAAACGGGGAACTGATTTACCTTCTGCAGCCAGCGAGACGGGGGGGGGGGGGAGGAGTTCTGCTCCTGGACATTTTTATAGGGCTGCTTTTACCTGGCGGTCCAGCGTAAGCCTCTCGGAGTGGGGGGGGGGTCTTCAGGAGATGCACTGGGAGCGTCTCACTGTGGATTTCACAGCCGTCTCTGCTTTCCATTTTCAGAAGCCCGGCTCTAATTTACGGCGCTCCACAGAGGACTGTTGCTCTTCTGAATTCCGTGCCGCGCCCCCGCCTTCAGACGCCGTCCGGCAACAATCCGGCCGCTCCGGCGTCGCCGGGCTTGTTCTCTGCCGCCTCGTTGAGAAGCAGTGAGACCAGGCAAAGCCGTCTTCTCCTCTTGCTCAACCATTATTTATTAATCCATTTCACACAGCCAGGAGTCATTATGCACGGTCCTGTCAATGGGTATCTCTCTATGCCGCGCATTTATTTGATAATAAGCAGGAGTGGGGGAGAAGATAAAAGCGCTGACTGCGTTCATTGTGGAGCGTTTTCTGCAGGCGGGGAGACTTAAATGAGAGCAGCCAGGCTCCGTGTGGGAATGGGTCTCGTCTGCTAAGCCTGTCTGGAGGCAATCGATGGAAATTAGTCGACGCTAAAGATTCACTTCCTGTGACTGATGTCACGGGCAGCGCTTGTCTCTTTGAAGCGAAATAAAGAAGTGGGAGGCGGAGGGATTAATGGGGTTGGAGAAGGTGTGAGCATGCGGAGTTCGGGCGGGGGGTTTAAGCCGGGGGAAAAGGGAGAGGTGCTATTCTTTCGGCGAATTGCAGGGGAATAATAGGTCAGAGCATTGAGAGGAGGGAAGAGTAGCGGGTAACACCGAAGGGACACAATAACACGGCAGTTTGGACGACCACAGCAGCGCAGGCCGGTCGGCTGGACAGTTCAGGCAAAACGACTCCTTACAGACAGTGTTTCCACCTGAACGGAAGTCTGGTCCTCTTCCCCCACCATCCCCTCTACCCCAAACCCCAAAGCCTTTAGATTAGCCGCTTGGAAATCAGTTATAACGACATCTCTGATCTATCTCTTCAACCATCAAACCAAACGTCTGAAAAACTTGCTGTTTGTTGACAATCCTCTGGAGGCCATGAAAACAGCCTCCTCTCGGCCAAACGGCCAAACTAGAACAGATTATTTAACAACTGTAGCAACTAAATTAGCAAAAATATGTCGATGAGAAGTTCAACCCATTTCCATGACGTGACAACAGACAGTGAGCTTCACATATCGGATTATTGGCACTGAATTAACCTTTCAGTCAACCCTATAGGTCAAATGTTGAGCACTTTTCTCAGAAACTTCAGTTCCTCTTTGTGTGTCTGTTTACACATCAGTGCTCGGAACAATGACATTCATATGGTGGTTAATGCTTATAGTATATTGTTCTCTCTCTCATGTGTGTGGTTTTATCACAAGAACCATCAATAGCGCCAACTTGTGGTCCGACGGGACAACTACATCAAATTTAGTGTTTCTTCCATTTCTGTGTGAAAGCATGAAACTTCAGGAACGAAAACCTTTCAGTGCTCTGATTCTGTCCCACACGGCTCAACAATGTCTTTCAGACTCTGCTTCAAACTGATCGGTTGGTCGACTGAGGCGCAGTTTAGGAGGCAAACGTCGAAGCAGCAAAGCAAAACTGGACAGACAAAGAATTGGAAGGCCACTCTGGAGACGGCCGTTTCTGTTACAGGGTTAGGGTATTGTTTCCACCATGCCTGTCCGTCTGTCTGTCCGTTTGTCTGTCCAGGTGTCAAAACACCCCGTCTGCAGCATTTCCTTGGATCGAGCCCTCTTCAGAACCCTGCCTGGGCATGCAACGGTCCCCGGCTTGGCCAGTCGGTTTCATTCGGCCGCCATCTTGTCTGTCCGTCTGACGGGCCGGACAGACGCCTCGGCAGGCAGTGTGTGTCTGTCCGGGCCAGGGGCCTCCTGATTGGCTTGTCTTCCGCTCTAAACCCTAAGAAGGTGGGATGGGGGCCAGTGGCTCTGGGCACCGTTGTTCTTTTAGGCGGACACTCAAAAGATCTGACGGTTTCACTCGGTTTCACTGTCAGTTTGGAGGATATCCTCACCCTCACGTCGGTAAAGCCTCGATCGTTAGTAGAGAAAAAAAAACCTCAACAATGTAAAGGACACTTTGAAATGCCAAAAAACAAGAGGAGCAGCTTTAATCTGGCAGGTTAAAAAAGGAACGTCTGAAGGTTTGAAGCGTTCCTGATGTACTTTGGTTGTTTTTGGACGGACTCCTGATCGTCGTGTAGAAGCTGTAAAACAACCACAGCCATTTTTTTTCTCCTCTCCTTTCCTCCAGCTAAAGTTGAATGGGAGTATTTACAGTACTGGTGGCGTCTGCCGCTGTGCACCTGCAGTAGCTGTGACAATTGGATCAGAGTTAGTGTCTGCAGGAGCTGTAGTAGTGAGGCAGCCTGCTGAAAGGTACACCGGTTAGTTTCCCCCTCAAAGTACAGCCGAGGGACTGGAGCCGGCCCTCGGGCGACAGAAGGCCTTTCACTCCCCCCGACTCCCCGTGGAGCTCCGGGAGCTCTCGGGGAGGGAGGGGGGGCAGAGGACGGGGAAACGATGCAGACAGGGAGTGGAGAGACGAGTGGAGAGGAGCGGGGAGGCGAGGCATCGTCTGGGGCCAACCTGAGAAAAGGTAGACGGGAAGCAGAGCCTGAGGGCCCGGGGGCGGACAGCAAGCCCAATTCCCAGCGAAGGGGCCTCTAATTGGGGCTGCCGGCCTGCCGAGGCAGCCTCTCCCTCAGCGGACGGACATAAGGAGCCCAGTCGAAGGCGGAGAGCCCGGGGGCGGGAGGAGAGGGCAGATAAAAATAGAGGCGGCAGATTAACGAGCATCTGAAAGCGGGGCGGGGGATCGGAAAATCCTCCCCGCGTGCCAGAGATGCCCGGCGCACGGGCCAGAGCCGGCTCTGCAGAGACCCCCGGACCCGGGGAGCGCCACCAGAGCCGCTTCCTTCCTGTTGGCCTTCCGTACATGACAAACGGCAGGGCGGGAGCGGCAGAGGAAACCGCTCCGTCCCGAACCAGGACCAGATGATCGCTCAGCGCCGGGACGGGTCTGACGGAGGCAACACTCACACTTCTCAATCATTTACACTAAAGCAGAACAGAAAAATTAAAGTGTCAGAGTCTTCTATACACTATTTAGCAGAAGTAAAGACTGATTTGACTCTTCAGTACTCATATAAAACGTTTAGACTAACCACACTCTGTCATTCACTTGTATCTCGGTAACACAAAACAGATAAAGCTTAAGTTTTGTTCTTGAATGATTTCATTTCCCCAGCTCTGGCAAGCTAAATAATGTTGTGTTTTCTCTATATGCTAATTCACCCGTACCTCTTTTTTAAAGGACGGGTAGAAGTACGAGTTCTGAGCTTCAGCTACTTGCCGACACCGATGCGATCACACATACCTGACAGTTCCTCTTACTTCTGTCATTCTCATTACTATGAAAGAGTCTCCAAACTGAGAAGAGTTGTGGCAACCGTTGCCGATGTATGACGTCAATCCCCAGCTTGTATCGGGAAGCCTTCACAAGTACGAGTACGAGTACGAGTGCTCCGTGCAGCATCGAACCCGATACCTGATACTGGTATCAGTATTGGTGCAATTCAAGATGTGAAGATTACAAACTACTGCTGTATTGCAACGGTAAATATCTGGAGGAACCTCCACAATGATTCACAGAAAAAGAGATAGATTTAATTCTACTGACTCTGTTTTGAACATCTTAACTTTCTTGGTAATTTTTCCCATCATAAAATAAGTTTTTAATCTTCAAAATAAAGTCATAATTAATTTTCTTCAATCAATTTTAAACTGTTAATAAGTCTTTTGGGGAGAATAGCCCTCCTGGTGGCTTGAACCATTCTAAAGTTAATCTGAATTGTAATTTTCATTTGAATTTGATAAGTTAAATTAGCGCTATTGTTACATCAAAATATGTGCTCTTCATAGTTTTCTGTTAATATTGGATAAATGTAAATTTTAAGATGCAAAAAGAAGCATGACTGGTTAACTGGTTAATGATTATTTAACCATATGTTGGAGTCTGTGAAGATGATTTGAGTTACTGTATCTTCTAGACTTGAAGTCTCTCTGGTGTATGACTTATGGTTATTTTTTTTTTAATTTTCTTGCTCTGTCAGATAGATATATTCATAATGGAGTTTTTTGTGGAACTTTAACATAATTCTGTTGTCATAAAGAGACATCTAGTAGTTCAACATTCTGTGCATGAGTACGTTTCCATATACGCTTCACCTGCATGTAATTATTTGTGAGGAAAACAGGGTAGAACCAGGATTTTGGTCAGAATTGGTACGTTTTCTTTGTTCCTCTCTTTAATTCCCCCTCTGAGATAAATGAAATTCTTCTGATTCTGATTCCACCTTTCTGAAGGCTTGTTTCCTTGTTTTGAACTTTGATTTGAAGAAAAGTTGACGAGCGATGAAGCAGGGATCAGGATGAGTTTCAGTGTCTGTTATGCTGCTGAATCGTCCTGTTCGGAGGGAAGAGTGTCCTCCGTGGATTAACCCCGTCGGCAGGTGGAGAACTCCTCCCGCTCGCTGTAAAGACCCTGAGCAGAACTCCAGAGCGTGTCCTGGAGTCGTGCAGTCGCGGGAGCAGACGTGGTTTTCCACCTCCACCTCTGACTCCTCGGCGGCTGAGATTTCCCGCCCCTCCCCCGGGAGCTTTCACACGCCAGGTGTAGCATCGTGACACCTACGGGAGCCAGAGGAGAAGCTGATAAACAGGCCTGATCACACCTGCCATCGGGTCCCGGGAGAGCACCACCCACCTCAGCACTCAGCTGTCACATCCATCCACACACACACGCACACACACACACACACACCTCCAGCGAATGTACCCATCCGCCTGATACGCTGGCGAGGAAGGAACGCAACAAAAGCCGGATTCACTTCCAGCGCCGCGCTTCAGAACGAGAATAACAAGCATCTCTTATGTTCAAATAATGAGTTCCACCTTTTGGCCTCTCATCCATAACTTAGGAGAGTTTCCAAACACGACGCGGCAACCTTGAATGAATAACAGACTCCTGAAGAAGAGGTGATCAACTTTTAACGCCCCTACTTCAATTACGGGCGAGTCTGACTCCGAGCGGAGGAGCCACTCCACCGCGACCGTGAGCGCTCAACACTTTGCGCTGAATATTCATCCCCAGTCTGAAAAAGTTGAGGCATTGTTGAATATGCAGAGCCACGAGAACCTTTTGCTCCCAAACCGCCGCTTGATTGAAGCACGGCGCTACTTCAGCGCCTCGCCTCGCCTCGCCGCGGTGCGGCGCCGCCTCGTCACCAGACCCAGCTGCCATTTCGCTGCACTTCAGCCATTCAGTTCAACAATGTTTTCACATTAGCTGATCTTTGTTTGGTTGGGGGGTGGGGGGGGGGATCTTTCGTCTTTTCTCTCTGTGACAACCATCCATCCAGGCAAACGCCATTTTCAGTCCAGGTGGAGCGGTGGGAGGCGTTTGCTTCCACCATCACCTGAAGACAATACGCCTCAAATGAACACATGTTGATCTGGAATTGGACCTGTTCTGCTCTACAAAACGCTTTGTTTTCACATTAATCTCATTTCATACACAATCATTGATCTAACATCTTAAACTACAGTCAGCACAAGTAGAAAATAAGGACTGCCGTGGTTGTTTTCAGGCGTAACGGCTTAACCTTTACAGAAATTGGCCAATTTGTCACATTTAACAGCAATACAGCTGCAAAAAACTGCAAAAAAATAATATTTTGGGTTTTCATAACTGAAAAATCTGATCATGTTCTCAAAAAGGACCCAAGATGCTAAATTATCTGATATTATCTCATTTTTGTGCAAATGCAACAACTCAAATGTTTGTACACTGAGGCAGTTCATGGTCATATTGGATTTTGTGCTGTTTTTACTGATAATGTACAGATTACATATTCATATAATGACATTTATTATCAGTCTGGTTTTGTCAGGATCAGTAAAGTATCTTTCTAATATAAAGCAGGACATGAAATTACGGCATAAATGTTATTTTTAACCAAAAAATAATACAGCGGAAGTAAAATACACTTACCCTACACCCTCTGAGATATTTAGCTAAAGATAATCATTGATTTATCAGTGATTATGTTGGGTGATAATTGACCTGCGGCATTCTGTGGAAGAATTAAATATGGACAATATTGGTGCTCTGTATTCCAATGTCTGGTGGTCCTGGATTAGTACTCGGTGCTACGTCTGTCGGAATCAGTCTTCTGTGGAACTGAGGGAGGTGACAGGAGAGACACGAGAGAGAAGACGGTTGAATTAATGCAGAACGAGAACTGAGAAGAGAAAGTCCTCGTTCAGTGGAGAACCAGGGAGCAGACGGATGGTTCAAACACGACACTTAAAACAGAGACGGTCAGGAGTTCAGTCAGGAGCTTTGTGTGTGTGTTTTCACGACAAACAGTAAGTTTTAGTTTCAAACCATAGTCGGAGACGACAGTCTCTTGACGAGACGCTGTCATGAGAAGACTTGAAAATAATGTAGCTCATCTCATCCTGGAATTTCACGCTGCAGATCTGTTGCTATGCTAGCTCGAGATAAAGACACGTTTGAGAAAATTCATCAATTGAATAATCCTCCTTCCCTGATTTAAGAAAGTTTTCATTTAGCGGAGACGGACGGAGTCAATCTCTGGTCCGAACTTCAGACTTTCACTGAAGACTCTGAGGAGTTTAATCAGGATCTTTGTTTTCATGACAGATCATTTGTTTCAAGCCAAACCAGGACTGGGAGGTAAACCCAAATCAGGGACTTTTACTGCTTAGAGTACCAAAGAATGTAAATCAACTCATCCTGTCAGTTTACCAAAGATCTATTGTGATGTTCACTCTGCAACAAAGTCCAAAAAAACGTCTACCTTAAGCTGAAGGATCAAGAGCCGCTTGAGGAAAATCCTGAATGTAATAATCCATCTGGTCCACATGTGGTCCACATTCACATCCAGAAGCAAACCTGCCATTTCTACCCCGACCTAATCAAACTGTAAATCACAGCATAACAGCAGCCTGCTAACAACGACGGGGTAAATACTGACATTACAGAACCTGCGCTAAAAATACAACATCCGGTCAGTTCAGTGGTGGTATCAGCTGGTCTCTGTCTCAATATTCTGCTTTTTTTACTTTCCATTGAAGGAAGCAGGTTCTATCTACATTTCAGACTGGGTCTTTTATAGGGATATCAATAGATATCGTGTCAATGAAAATGCTGATGGTTTTTCAATGTTTCATCAGGATTCATGTTAATCGAAAGACTTTTTCCCAAGTAGTTGGAAAAAAAATCATTTATGTTTAGAAAGTGGACATTTCCGATGTAATGACAGTGATCACTAATCAATCTATTATGAAAACTCATAATTGCTAAGAGAGAGAATTTAATTTTGGAATATTTGCACAGCAATACGGCCACAATGAAGGTACGACAAAGAGAAGACTGGCCCAAACTGTCCATGATGGTTCCAGATGTCTGCTTGTTTGTCAGTAATCAGACATCTGGTTTGGTAATCGGATACTTTGGCAATGCTGGAAACGAAACGATCAATAACGAGCTTCAAAAAGTCACCGCATGTGACTTTGAAGGGGAGTTTTTTTTCTTCTTCTTCTTCTTCTTCTTCTTCCTCAAAAACAGTAACGCCAATTCACACTGTCACACTTCTATCTACCACAACTCAGGTTTCTTTTAAGAGGAGCTCGTCTCCCATCAGATCTGCTCCCCTGAAGTGAGCCAGTCTGGAAAAAAGAGAAAGCTCTTCCACGGCACATGTGTCATTGTTCCAGATCAAGGCTCCATGTCTGAAAGGAAACAGGAAGGAGTCTGAAGACAAAGTACGCACAACCCGGTGAGACGAATAAAGGCGTCACTGTCAGAGAAATTACATACAGCGACGTTTTATGCTAATATTTCAAACTGAAAACGTCCGTCTCATGAAGAAATGTGCTTTTTTAGACTCCACGTATAACCTCCCTGAGTCTTAAAAACCTCACCATTGGAGGAAAAGACATTTATTCGCTTTTTCCTGTGTCTAAAACGCCATGTTTCACTCAACGCGTCTCTGCTCCCGGAGTGAAATCAGTTTGAGCAGCAGCTGGAAGCAGCGCCGATGGACGGCGTTCAGGTTTATTAATGCACTGAAAATGCACGCCGGGTTCATTTCACGCGTCTTTCTGAGACTCGGAGGAGCAGCAGTACCTCTGGCAGCCATGCGGGGGCAGCGGTGAGATCAGGAATAGGGGGAGGTACTTGATGTGGCGGCAGGATTTGTTGGAACGTTCAAACAGGTGCCTCATTCCGTCACCACTGTAATGTTTGACTTCTGTTTTTCTTGTTTCAAAACATCGACTCTTATTTTTCATATTTAACCAATCAGTTAATTTAAGTTCGGCGCCGTCTGCTGAATGTCAATATGTTCATCGTCACACCGCAGAGGCTCATTTAAAGACTGTTTTATGTTCAAAATAAATAAATTCTTTCATTAATTCTTCAACAGTTTTCACAATTTTGTTTATTTGAAGTGAAATCGCCAGGTATTTTACTGATGTTAGTTAATTCAGCTGCCCAAGAAAACTTGATTTTTTGTTTTTTTTACAATTTCTAGCAGTTTAATCAGTTAAAACTAATATGTATATTGCAGCAGTTTTTTTTTTTAATATTTTGTGAATTTCTTTCAACTATTTCCACAGTTTTTAACTATTTTCACAATGTTTCATTCTGTTATTTGCTGTCATGTATATTTAGACGCCATTTTTACTAATTTTTTCAGCAAATCAGAAATCAGATTTTTATTCCCATGTATTTCCGAATAATTCTTCAGAAATGCTCTCCTGGAGCTTTAAGATCTGTAGCTTATTCTAACACACAGAAGCTCCTTCTGCTTGTGATTTTGACTGTTTACCTGCAGGTAAATGAAGCCTCTTTCACCTAAATGAAGCCTTGAGGAGCAGCAGGCTGAGCGGAGGGAGCGCTCTGGAGCAAGGCGTCCGCTGCCTGCCTGCTGTGAGACGTGAGGTTAATTCCACCCATCGCTCCCTGAAGTGGAGCTATAGGAGGCTCCTGCGGATCCGGGAATTAAACCGTGAGCCTTCCGGTAGTTTCTCCAGGCGTGGACCCTCCAGCGCCGGGCGCCGACGTTGCGGTGTCAGAACAGATCAGCGTCGGACTGAAAGCTACGCCGCATGCGGATCGTTTTGCTGCGATGGAGACATTGATTTCACAAAATCTAAAAAGTCTTTTGAATGTTGCTTTTTTATTTTTTTCTGCCTAACTCAAGGTCGTCCACGTGCTTTTCTTCTTCTTCTCACAGAGCTTCTTCAGATCTTGGCGTGGTGACAGCACACAGCAGCATCAGCACTGAAGGGACGAGGAGCGTAAGAAACTGGAGAGCCGCTGAAGACTCTCCGGGTCTGAAGGTTTTTTTCTGGGGTTTGTTTCCACGATTCGGGAAATAATGTAATTTAACTGAGGTGCAACTTCTTCAGTTTTATCAGCAAACACACAGAGTTGGGATTTTATACTTTAAATAAAGATTGTATGACATTTACAACTCAGAAGGAGAAAACCAGAACTGCTACGTCCCAGCTAGGTTAAGTCACTGCAGCGCTTCTCACAGTGTGGAGAGCAGACATGTCTCCTGTCAGCAGAAACCCTCTGGAAAGGAATCTTCCCTGGAAGGACATGAATTTAAACTTTGAGAATCAGCTCAGTTATTTATGTGCTGGAGAACGGACCAACTCATGGCAAAGACAAGAAAAATTTCATGTGCTAAAAATCTGACTGTATTTCTTAAAAAAAAAAAAAAAAATAATAATAATAATACTGTCAATATCAATTGTCTTTAAAGACCACATCTGGTTACTGGTCCACTAAAGGAACAATGGAGGATAAAACCCTGATTTATTTTATGAAAACAAACATTTTTAGTGTTGAACTTGCTGTAGTTGCACCTGAGATGAATCAAAGTCAGAAACTCGGCCTCAAAAACCATGAGTGTTACAGCAGCAGCAGATTATATCTGAAGACTTACAGGATATTTCAAACTACAAGCTTTTAACCAGCACAGGAACAGGCAGGCTCTTTACTCCAGATGGTTCTTAAACGCCGTTATTAACTCTTAATGTGACGATCTATCATCCGCCATAGGAGCTGGACGGACTCGCTCCGCGGTTCAAGATCTGAAAGTGTAAATTGTATGAAGATCTACTGTGTCAACAAGGATCTGCGCCAGAGAATGTATAAGGACGCTTAGGTTCACATATGTACACTCACGCACACACACACAAACACACACATTAATGTACAAATAGCATTATCTGTTGGGCTCTCGTGGTGTTCTTAGAGCCAAGCAGCAAAATCCCTCTCTCCATCTGGACGTTGCCTAAATACAAAGCGATAACACGCGCTTCCCTCCAATCAATTAAAGAATTATTCTCATCGTTTCAGCCACATTATGTTTTGTACCAAGCGCCTTAACTTTTGGAACCCTAACCCTAACCTTGACCCTCATCGTGAGCTGCAAACTAACCTCTGCCCTTTGCCCACAGATCCCTGGTCCTCACCCATGGGAGAATTTATGCCGTAAAAAAACATGACTAATCCAAAAAATCTGTAACATCTTGGTCTCCACATGTTTAGTCTGCTCGTAGGATTTGGACCCCACAAGGAGAGTGAAAGCACACACACACACACGCACACACACACACACACACACACACACACACACACACACACCGTTAGCATGGCATGCTGCGCTGGCTCATTACTACAATGCCAAGCTACTAGTTGCTAAGGAGACCTGAGGGAGAGGGAGGGTTCCTGTTGCCATGGCAGCAAGCCTGCATCCTGCCAACTGTCTTCCCCCACGAGACCTGACCATCGCAGACAGAGAGGGAGCGGGAGAGAGAGGCATGATGGGAGGAGAAGTGAGGGGAGCAGAGGGGAGCTGGAGGGGCCGATGGTTAAGATGTTGAAAGAGGAGGACTTGTAAAGATGCCTCCGAGGCTTGTTGGAGAACCACAGAGACTGCTGCAATAATGCACAGAGAAAATTGATGGGGTGAGGAGAACGGGGAGACCTTGAAGAAAAAAGCCCCCCCCCCCCCCCCCCCCCCCCCGCACCCCCCCACCCCTCTTCCCTCCTCTGGCTTTTAAAAGTGGCCATGTGCGAGCTGCAGCGTTTCCCATGGCCGCCACAACTGGATCCAGGCGTCGCACAGAGACGCCAAAAACGAGGCTCAGGCAATCAAGCCACCACCCCCCCCCCCAACTTTTCCTCTTTTCTCGCCTCCCCCCCGTTCCCGTGGCGCTGTCGCACGCGTCCCCGACTGAACCCCGCGCTCCTCACAGCTTTCACAACGCCCAGCAGAAGATCTGACGGAGCTTTTGGACGGGGCTTCGCCGGCGCCCCATCCGTCATGGAAAGAAATCTGCTCCGGTGCGAGCCGAGCGGTAATGAACGACGGATGGGAGGGAAAGGCGGGGGGGGGGGGGGGGGGCATCTGTGAGGGATGAGCAGGGAGAGATTAAACTGATTGGGGGAGCGCGGAAGAAGGTCGAGGAGGAGGTCACACCAGGCGAAGGAAGAGAGAACAAGTCCTCAGTCTCAAATTCAAATTAGCCTTATTGGTTTTCAAGGACACTGAATTGTTTCCATCCTCCATTTCTCTCTCTGTGTCACTGCCTCCCCCCTCCACTCCCCCCCCCCCCCCCCCCCCCCTCCTCCCTCCAGCACACGTCTTCTTTTCTTTTCCCATTACTTTTTCTCTCTCTTCGACTTTGTTGGCCCTTATTAAATCATTCTTTTCATTGCCGAGGACTTGCTCGTCACGTTGAGGGATCCATGTGCGTCGGGGGAGCTGTAATCGCGGAGCTACAACATATTAACAGCTCCAAGCACCGCTACCTGGTTTGAACCCTGCTGGGGACGAGGCAGACGGACCAGCAGCGCCTTCCAAGTCAGGGGTCTGTGATTTGATTCCAGACACCTGAACCGGAACGACATTCGTAGAGACGTCAAGTTAGTAGTTTTAAAAGCGGCAAGTCAGAAGAGTAGAATCTTTGGAATTGGTTCAGCTTTTTGAAAATGGCCAAGAGATCCTGACCGAAGCCTTCTAATCAAGCAACGGTCGTTTAGTGAACAGAAGGAAGAGAAGGTGTCGGGTTGCAGTGGCGGTTCTAGACCTATAATACTAGAGAGGCCAGCCAGGGGACAAGGGCTTCGTCAACCCGCCTTTTGCCTCGGCGGGACGTGCAAGTTTCATGATTGTGTCCATTTTGATTCCACATGGGGGGCCACAGGGTGGTCCAGGTTCAATGATAAGGGGGTATTGGCCCCTGCTGGCCCCTCCCCCGAACCGCCACCACCTGGTTGGTACCTGTTACCGATCAGAAACCTCTTCTGCCGATAAAACCTCGAGTTCAATTGTTGAAACTCTGTGGAAGGGGACAGGTTCATGTCCAGGCCGCAGTTCAAGTTCAAGCCCCCCCCCCGACAAAACCCCCCCTCCCCTCGCCATGGGCCACCAAGTATTGACGCTCTGCATCCTTGGGAAATGGCAAATGTAGTTGTGAACAGGATCTTATACAACCAGGCCCTGATTGCGTAAACGTGCGGCAATAACTTAAGATCCGTCCGAGTCCCACAATCACATTATCCCCCCGTGTGGCCGCAGATACATCCCAGAATGCATCAGCCTCTCACACACCGGCGTTCACAGTGAGCACCGGCGTGAGTCGGATGATTGCAGAGTGCCGGATACCGAGCAAACTCAGCAATTAATCGCCGTCTCTTCAAGCAAAACAAGCGCGGGAGCTTTTTGTGCTGCAGGAGTCGTAGTTTCCACGGCGCTGGCAGCTGGAACACTGGAACGGAGACACAGCGACACTCAGGTTTGTGACAAACATCCCCACGACTCCGTGGTTGTTCAGAACAAGGCAGGTCTTGATAGAATCCATCATTTGAGGACCCTATCAATGATGGTGGAGCCAGATATCCTCAGATTTCCTGACGGCGCCGTCTGATTCGTCCGCCAATCACCGGCTGAGAGCGGTTGCCATAGTGATTTCCCACCGTTCGAGTCAATAGGACGTATTAGAAATACTTCAAAGTTGACTTGGAAAAATCAAAAACCACGAGTCCTATTGATGAAACTCCTTCAATACCAACAGAGAGTCGAGCCACAGACACTGAGATAAGTTCATCTCTCTGATGCGTTCCTGTAGAAACATTTTTTCCTGACCAGAAAGATCAAGATGAGGTTTTTTTTTTTTTTTTTTTAAGAGTTTTGAAAAGATCATTTTTGGCAGAAGGTGACTTTGCTGTACCTGAAATTTAGCGATCTCTGTTGTATGTGTTGTTAAGAAATGGCCGAATGTCCCTGAATATTCAATAAAGTTTCATAATAGCGAGAAATGATTGTGATAATTTGAAAGTCTTGTGACATTCTGGAACTTTTGATCTTTGCACCGATGCTTGAGATGGAGGATTCTTCTCCTTTTAGGACGATTTCTCCTTCATTCTCTGTCAAAAATGCATCGTTTGAGTCAGTTTTCTGTAAATATCATGCAGCTCATCACCATCAAAACACACGGTCTGATTTGACTTTGGCACAGGTTCCCTTCATATCTGTGTGATGAGCGATGGGATGGGGAGATGAAGGGGAGGAAGCGGCGGCGGCGGCGGCGGCGTGCTCCAGTGCTTCCACCCTGACAGCAGGCCGGGTCGTCCGCGGACGTTCAGGCGGTTCAAACCTTTTGAAAACCTTCCTTTGTGTTTGAGAGGGAGGAAGGAGAAGGGAGGCCCCGGGTCTGGGTCGGGTTCATTCAGGTTCATCCGGGGCTGGAGGCAGGCAGGCAGGCAGGCAGGCACACACACACACACACACACACACACACACACACACACACACACACACACACACACACACACACACACACAAACCGCCGCACATACTTCCACATACTAACTCCATGCAAAATACAAACATGCTGTAAGTGTCCCAACAATTCAACTCTCTCTCTCTCTCTCTCTCTGTCTCTCTGTCTCTCTCTCTCTTTCTCTCTCTCTCGGTCTGGTTCTCATTGTGAGGGGAATGCAGCGTCTCTCTCTCTTTCTCTCTCTCTCTCTCTCTCTCTTTGTCACAGACGCTGGGAAACAAGAAGCCTCATCACCCTCATCCTCATCTGATTCCACTCTCTTCCCTTCACTCACACACACACACACACACACACACACACACACACATCAACACACACACACACACACACACACACACACACACACACACACACACAGCGCAGACGTGGCTTTATTGACTTATTCATGCATGGGTTTGTTTCGGGGGCAGCGCTCCTGTCTGCCAGTCTGACAGACACCCTTGTGAACCCTCGAGACCCCCCCCCCGTCTACCGACCCCCCTCTCCCCTCCCTCTTAGCCCTGGCACACAGGGTACTCCAAGAGCAACCAGGTTTCCTCCTCCTCCTCCTCCTCCTCCTCCTCTTCACGTTCCTCAGCTGAGAAGAGGAGGAAGCAGGGAAGGTATGCCCACATTTCCTCTTCTTTTTTTTTTTTTTCCCTCCCAGAACAAAGACAGCCCAATTAAGTCAGTTTGAGTTAAGGTTCTGTGTGGCAGAGGAAGGGATCGGCAGCGAGGAGAGGAGGATCGGGAGGCAGCCTAACGAAGAGGGAGAAGAGGGGGTACGAGAAAAAGTGAAAGGAGAGGGGAGGAACGGGAGAAAATAAAAAATGAAAAAAAAAAAGGAAAAAGCAGAAGAAGAGGAGCGCGAGTCACTTTGTAGCGGAAGCGGGTCGACTTCGTTTTTAGCTCCTCAATGGGAGACGATGAAATATTAATAAGTGCTCCAGCCATACACTTCAGAGGCCCGTGGTAAAACTTAGCGTCTAATGAGACGCCGCTCATGAATTGCTAATGGGGGTGGGGGGGTGCTGGAATGTGTGTGTTTTTGTGTGTGTGGGAGCATCGCGCACATGCGAGGGGTGGGTGGGTGGGAATAAGGAGGGTGGGGTGGGGGGGGTCAAGCTGGTAACGGAAGGGAGGAGCACGGCGGAGCTTTCAGTCCTTCAAAGAGGACGAGGAGAAACTTCATTAGGGGGCTTGAAGTTCCTGCCGCTGCACATCTAAAGCCCCCCCTCATCTAACCCCCCGCCCCCCCAACGGTTCCGACTGCAGAGTCTTTAAGAACCGTGTCGTTATTGAAGCAAAATGGAAATGGATGATTTTTTAGAATATTTCTTCCTTGCAGTTTGAGGGTTTGTTTATTTTTCATGTCTTGTCTGGCGAGCGTTTGTCAGTCGCCGCTGAGAGTCCCGCGTTCCATCTGAAGGACGCTGAACACTCGAGGAGCCGGACGCGTTCTCCGAACGCCTCGCGTTCCCTCACATCGTGTTCGCGGCGTTCAGAGGTCGCTGCAGACGCGTCACGGAGCGCCGGCTCGCTTCCTTCACGCCGTGGAGCCGAGGCCGCCGACGCTCCGGTTCTGGAGGCCTTGAACGTCTCTGTCGTCTGTGCATCCAGAGGACAGAGACGGCGCTTTGACTGCTGTCGACCCCCGCTGGAATTACACCAGTTACGCAACAGAAATGCTCATTATTACATATCAGTTACAACTTCTGTTTTCTGAAGTTTCTCTACAGTTACTTTTTTTTAAGCTACGTCAGTTCATTGGCTGAAGGTCTCCTGTATGAGTCGTTCATTCACAACCAACTGAAGCTCAGTTTTCTTACTCGTCTTCGCTGGAAAGCAACAAAAATCCATTCTATTTGTTTAATCACACGGAAAACTCCATAAAATGCATAGAAGGTATACATTCGTCACTTTCCCTGCTTGAGAAATCAACATATATGTCTCTCTTTTACTGTCAGGTTGGTCTAAATATACATGCTCGTCAATATTTATGGTGATTTGGTCCAATATGGTAAAGTTTTGTCATTAAACAAAATCATTTTGACCTTTCGCTTGGATTCATTCACTAAATTCTGGCTGGAGTCAGTTGTAGAATTGCTTAATAGTTCTTGATACAATTAAAACTGTAAGAGGTCACTGATGTAAGGCAGGAAAATGGCTATTCCATTTTTACGTAATTTTCCTTTAATTTGCACACCAGAAAGATTTGTTGAACGGATTCTTATCATTCAGGTTAAAAATTGAAATACTTTAAGGTCTGAATTTGGAAAAAAAACAAAACCGCTTTAACATATGCAAAATCAGAAGAGTAGCTGAAATAGCTTTAAAGAAAATCTGATACAGTTAAAAGCATCACAAAGTTACAGAGAAAACTGAAAAAGTTGCTAAGAGTCAAAGATTAAAAAAAAAGTTGAATAAAAATTGGCATATCTTCCAAAAAAAAATGCAATGAAAATGCGGGAGTCATGTTACTTAAAATGACTTAAAACATATAAAATTTGAACTGTTTACGCCATCAGGTGAAATTTACTCATTAGCTGAATCCATGAAAAAAATCACAAAAGAATTCATCAAAAGTCATTTTAAGAAACACGACCAAAGCTGAAACATCACATTTTTTATCAAATGTCTGGAAATTTTGATTGTAAAATGTCAGAAACGCACCAGGAGCAACAGTTTTATAAAAAAAGAACAAAAGCATTTAATACAGTTGGTGAGCTCATTTTGGAGGTTAAACATGTTTTTGTGACTCAAGACAAATTTTGATCTGTTCTGGATTTGGAACCATCAGAAACCCCCCAATAGTGCCCCCCCATAGTGCCCCCCCCCCCCACCACCACCACCACCTCCACCACACCCCACCAGCCCCAGCTCTCACTGCTGCTGGTTCATCAGGAGGCAGGAAAGTCACGACCTTTTATTAATGAACTTATTGACACAGATCTGCAGCAGTGAGGCTTTATTAGCCCGGTTTAATTACACCGCGCCAGTCTGAACGGAGAACTTTAACGACTTACGTGAAAGCCAGAACATCTATTAATGACCGGGACGTTAATTACTGGCTGGAAAACTGAGATTGTTCATAACTTAAATTTTGCTCGTGCTCAAGTATTGATGATCGTACCGTTAAAAAGTCAGTGACTCATTAACTGTATACTGCCAGAAAATAGACTTTCCTCGTTCTACTGCAGCGTTCACTTTAACTTCCCTGAACGGGAGTCCACTTCTGTTTCATTCAAGCGCCGAGTTGAGTCTCCCAGTCGGGTGTAATTCAGAGTTTCCAACCTGCTATAAGTAAATTTTAACTTCATAATTAGTCATTTCCTGGCAAAAAAGGTCAAAAAGGGTCAAAACTGGATGAAATAGCTAAAAGGTTCAAAGTCAAAATAGTTAAAATGGTTAAAATTCTTGAAAAAAAATATAAGAAAAAAAAGCCAAAATATCTAAAACAGTCAAAATGAAAAAAAATCTAAAGCTTCTCAAACAATATAAATGGCTTGAAATACTTAAAAAAAAAAAAAACAACAGCTAAAATGGAAATTAAAAATGTAAAAACAAGTGAGTGGATAAAACCACTCAAATGAATAAAATGCTAAAAGTGACAAAATACATGAAATAAAACAGGTAAAATGAAAATTGCACCAAACTGCAAACAACTAAACAGCAGCAAAGATCAGTTAAAATGGTCAAAATGGAGAAGTGGAAAAAAAATATTTCGGATATAATATATGGGATTCCAAACCTTAGCTTAGCTTAGTTTATTAGTTTAGCTTATCTTAGCTTAGCTGAGCCGTTAGCAGAGGGAGGCTCAGAGGACCCTGCTGGGACCCAGAGGAGAGCCTGGGGGGGGGGGGGGGGGCTGTCACCACAGTGCTTACTGACCTGATTTCCTACCTCTGACCCCTCCACCCCACCCCCAACAGGCCGCCGCTGCAGGAGCGGCGAGGCAAGCGCGCTCACGATTCAAACTCAAACTGGGGGGAGCAGCCGGTGTCGCCGCTGACGTACAGATCAAATCCTCCGCTGTGGTTATCGACACGGCGGCGGCCGTCCGGGTGAGTCAATCACCCTGAAACCACTGAAATACGCCTTTCTGATCAGGTTTCCATATGCAAGCCTGTTATATTAGCAAGGGTCAATTAGCAATGAGGAGCGCGAGCGAGGATCCCAGGCCGGCGCCGCTAATGAATGAGCAGAAAGGCGCGGGGTTATTAAGACTGAGGGGAAACCGGGCTGCATCCAGGAGCGGTGTTTTCCACAGGGCTGCGGAACACGCGGAGCGGCGACGGTTCATCTGTGGAGCGTCTCGGCTCAGGTTAATCAGTGTGCCCAGGAACACATCCAGTGCCGGAGTTCGATCAGAGATCAGAGCCAGTTATTAGCAGCAGAGCAGAGACGGCGGCGAGGCGGCAAGGCCTCATTGCCTTGCCACGCCATGGAGACACTTCACGACAAAGTTTACACAAAAGAAACATGAGAATTAGCTCCTTCTGATGAGACGGCGGAGTCAAACTGGGTTTGGATCAAGTCTGCAGCAGAAAAACCTCCAAATCCCAGTATTACTATCATTTTACCTCAAAAAACTTTACAAATTCAGAGAAAACTCTCAACACTTTTGTCACATTTTCCTACATCTTAGCACAGACAGTGCAGCGTTGCTAGCAGTGAGCTAGAATGTGCCGAGAATTCATGAAATCTATATTTTTTTTTAAAGAAAGTTTGATAAATTCCTTTAAATACATTATAAGTACTGTAGCCTGTTTGTACCTAAAAGAATCTAAAAATCCACTTCCTGAAGTTTTCTTTAGAATTTTTGTAAAAGCACCAAGACGCTAAAATAAATTAATTTGTGACTAGACGTGACTTTGTTCTGCAAAAACATATCACTATTAACTTTTGAAAAGTTCTAAATAACTACAGCATATGAAATGTTAGAGATATTTAACTACATCTTCACAATTCAAAAACCCACTACAATGTTTTTTTTTTTTGCCTTTATTATCTGTTATCTATTAAAATCGAAATCATAACAATATTCTATGAAACTGAATTAATTTTAACTTTTCCACAATACGGTAGCAGCGTCTCAAAGCGTCTTGAATCAACCTGCATTATTGCTATTATTACTACAGCGAACGTCTTCGTACCACTCCGACGTTTCAGTGCAGACAGAGTTTTCAGCCTCCGGCAAACAGAAATACATAAATGTTAGTGTACGCTCCCGTCACTGCAGGAATCCATCCACTTCCATTCAGGACGTCCTCATTTGCATGAAAATGCATCGACGGTGCGTCAGCTGCTCAGATAGGATGGGGGTGGGGTGGAGGTGGGGTGGAGGTGGGGGGGGGGGGGGGGGGTTGTGCAGAACGTATGTACGTTCTGTGTGGTCCGTTCGTCATGCGCTCGGCGTTCATGTCTGCTGACATGTGACTGAACAAATGGGCGTGATTAGTTCATGCAGATCCGTCCACCTCGGCCGCATGTGTGGCACGCACGCATGGTAAATATGAGCAGGAGTTCATTACTCTGCGTGTGTGTGTGTGTGTGTGTGTGTGGTGGGGGGGTAGATTTCCGCATGAGTGGGGCTGTCGGTGGGCATCAGTCAGCCAGGCAGCGACAGGCGAAGCAGATCATTAGCAGAGACGGGAAGAGGGGAAAGGAAGGAGAGGAAGAAGGGGGGACGGGGGAGGAGGAGTGTGTGTGTGTGTGTGTGTGTGTGTGTGTGTGTGTGTGTGTGTGTGTGTGTGTGTGTGTGTGTGTGTGTGTACACTTGTTTTATTATCTTATGGGGACTTTGATCGGTGTACACGTTCATGTCGTGGGAAGGAAGATATTCTAACGGCCTGAGAAAGTTTGGGTTTAAATTGTCTTCAAATTGTCTTCGGGTTAGGGTTGGACACACACATGTTGTGAGGCCGGAGGGAGGAGGGGGGTGCAGTGGTCAGCGCTCACTTCTCTTCACACACACAATCACACTCAGCTATTTTCCCTCTGCCATGAATTATTCCTCTATGTGTCAATGTGGATTATTTAGAAGGAGGCGTCCCCACAAGTTTGACTGGTCACATTGTCCCTATAAACCTTATAAACCTGAGTGTGTGTGTGTAGGTGTGTAGGTGTGTGTGCATTTGGGGTAACAGAGGGAATCCTCACTGTTGTGTCTTTAATATCTAGCAGCTCAGTAGATGGCTCACTCCCTCCCTATCAGCTCCAGCTCTGCAGGCCTCACCTGTCCCCCCCCCCCCCACCCCCACTCCCACCCCCAGACCCCGAGCCCGTCTGAACCGTGACGGCGTGGCGGTCATGTGAGGTCTGACCTGCCCTCCGCTGCCCCCGCCCCGCCGGCTCCCGGCCTGCGTCTGGTCAGACTCTGGATTCAGCTCGGATTAGAGCTCATCCGGCGAAGCACTGAACAGATGTTGGAGCGGTTAAAAAGAGCAGACGAGGAGAGGAAGGGCAAGTCGCTCTCATCGCCGCCCGCACCGTGAAAACCCTGTGAGTTGAAATACGTTTTCGCCAGAGACATTGCAAACCGACGTTACTGTAAAACACATCCTACAAATCCCACAATGCATTCTGTTCTTTAAGTTTTTTAACAAATTCCATCCTCAGGCCGAATTTTCCCCCACAGCGCTTCCAAGAGTTTCCAAACGCAACCACAAGGTGATTGAAGGATGATTGGCTTTTTATCACCGCGCTCATGTTTTTATCGGTTTAACATTTTATCAATGAAATTACCCGTGTTTTACGCTCCCCATTACGTGCCTTGTGTGGCAAAACCCGATTTTACCGGGAGCTAATAAATCCCCGTCTCCGATCAACGTGGCGGATAACAAGGTGCCATATTTTTGAGACTGTCCTCCCATAAAAAATGATCACAAGTTGTTTGTGCGGCTGTTTATTACAACCCATAATTATGTTTTACCGTGGCGCGTCGTCAAGGAGGCGCGGGAGACGGGCGGGGGCTTCAAACCGAACACCGAGGGAGGATGGGGGGGCGGGCGGAGCCCTCTGGCTTCTCTGCTCAATTTCAGGGAGATTTCAGACCATGAGGGCCAAAGACTTTAGTGGGAGGAGATCGGGGTCGACAGGTCAGCACGAGTAGATTTACCTCTCTGGAGACCAGGGCTGTCAAACATGTGGCCTGCGGGCCAAGAATCATCCACAAGTGTAACTTAAGTGCAAAAAAATACATATTTGGAATGACAGGGTGGGGAAATCGGTAGATGAATGGTTATGGTGGTCTGAAGATGGAAGTTAGTGGTGCAACTCAATCTCCCATCACCATCGTCAGGTTGAACTCCCACCAGTACCACACTGAGCTGTTTGTCCCTCAACCAGCATCACCACACATCACTCCTGAGGGGATTTCAGACTCATCATTGAACCTCCAACACATGTTGGATGAAAACTTGAGTTCCTTGAAAAAAAAAACACGACCATGACTTTCCTCAACATTTCCTTCGATCTAACCGAAACCAGAGGGAACCCGGCTCCACGGTTCTGCCGCCGTCTTGCGCCAAGCCATCTGCAGACGCCGCCGTTTACGTTGGAGGGCTTGTTGTTGTTTCCCTCTCGAATGTAGTGGAGCGGGAACACCGAGCGGCGTGCGCTTTGGAGCACTCGTACGTGTACTTATCACGAGTGAATATGTTCAGTGACGATCTGCTGTTCACATCCACTCACCCAAGAGAGGGACGGGCTGGAGATGACAGAACACACACTGTGGAAGACGCCAAAATGGACTTAGTGGAACCGCAAAAAAACATAATAAAAATAAACTTTCATTGAAGCTGACGGATACAGACCCATAAAGCAGTACCAAAGGCAGCCATGGGGGGCAGTGTTCCTATTAGAGTAAGCACGTAGAGCATAAACAAGCCTTAAAAATGCAAAATACCTTGAAGATGTCTATAGTATCCAGTGCAGGTCAGTTTCTAGTTTATTTCATGACTGTTTTGGTTTGGTCTTTTCACTCCCGTAGGTTCTTAAACACACCCTGACATGTTTCGACAGTATAGTTAACTCAGTTCGGGGCTAGCCTAACCCTAGCCCATCAGCTGGTCTTACTTTTGCCCGAGGAGACGGACGGACAGCAGGGAGACAAAAGTGACACTCGAGCCTGAAAAAGACGTCATGCAACAGCAGCAATTGATGTTTCTGATGAAGATGGACCTAAAACATGTTTAAAAAAACTTGACTAAAAACCAGGTTTTCTATCAAAATATGAGCTAAAACCACCCAGAAACAACCTGCTAACTCTAAAAGTCTAGAATGTTTCCACTGCCCTGCACGCACGGCGGCTCCTTCCTGTTGCAGGAAGACCTTCCTTTTTAATTCCGCCACTCTCCTCCACGTCTCTCCGCTGCTTTGCATTTTGCCCTTTCATCGCTCGCCGGCCGGGGCCATAACTCATCTTTTAGTGCCGCGTCTTGCGGTGACCACCTTCCACTCAACAACGCCATTAAACAGGCAGATTAATGCAGCTATTAAATCCACACATCGACTTGGGTGGCACTCATCAAAGACAGTATATATGAGTCGCCGTATCAAGGATTTGATGAAGTCAGACTTTCAGAGGCCCGATAAATCAGTTAGGGGAAGAAGCAATCCAACACGTCGCACACAGACGGAGAGGAGACGCTGGACCGGCGCCGCTCTGCGGTTTATAAACTGACTGGACGTGTGTCCAGCTGGACTCAATACTGCCAACGACTCAATGTACCGACTAGAACAAAACCCTGGAAGTCGTGTTCAGCCGCAGAAAAGCCTCTTTAAAAAAATATCAGGTGAAATAGAAACACATTCATCAGTATCAGTGCTGTCTCTCTTGCCCCTAATTCACACAGCTGTGCAGTAAATTTTTTATTTTTTTCTAATATTATGTTTCTTTGGTTGTTCTGAATCTAAATTCCGCCCTGTGGCCACCAAGTGCAAAATAATTACGACTTTCAATCAATATGACTTCCTTTATTTGCTAATTGCGTACTTATTCCTATTTAATTGCCATTAACTTCTTGATTTTTGAAAATCTGTAATTTCGTGGTAATTTCATGATGCGGCAGCTGAATTAAAATGTTCCGTGTTTCCACCTCAAACAGAGCATAAAACAACCTGAATCCATTCATGTGGATGTGACTTGTTCACATCTGTTAAATCCACAAAGCGCACATCGTCGCCTCTCAGCAGAAATGTTTGCATGTTCTACCTGTGCTTTTCCTGGACTTTCTCTCTTGTTCCTCCCACGGTTAGTTTTATTTGTGGATATAACTGCAATTATGTACAGACATATTACTTAACTCTTTTTTGTGACAAAATTTTCACTATAAATCGATAAAAATTGCAGAATTGCATCTCTTCCAATGAAAACACCTGATGAATGTTTTCAATCAGAAGTCAGGAATTTTTTTCACATAAAACTGGTGCAAGAATAATATACATTCCTGTAATCAACACAAAGCATCATTTACTCTTACAAGGAAGCTCAGTTGTGCCCAGAAGCCCATTTTAAAACTGTCAAATCTAAAAATGCAGAAATGTCTGACGTTAGTTTGAAGCTGTTCAACACTTTTTAAACCATTTGCATATTTACGACGCTGTCTCTCTGTCCACTCCAGGATTGAAATATTTCATTTCCTTGTATTCTGGTGACTGTCCTGTAAAGACTTCACTGACAGGTTCTCCTAATATTTGGGACATAAAGTGCATTTTTTTTGTCCTGGGAGATTTTTTTTTTATTAGACTCTCATTGCTGTCCCACCAACACCCAGTAAGTAACAAGTGTATTATAAAATATTGGGAAAATGATTAAAATAAAACAATACAGAGTCGCTCTACATCTCATTTTAAAGAACTTGAGACTCCTTTCTTGAATCTCAGTTGACTTTTCATGTGATCATCTATTAGCTAACACAATATTTTGCCACAACCATCTTCTAAAATGTGATTTTCTGATTTTCTTCAATTGCTGTTAAATCCTTGAGCAGCTGGGATGTGAAGAAACGGGCCAGTGGACTCCGGAGACCTGATCGGTCGTTACGGTTGTAATATTTAAAATGGCTGCACACAGCAGCACTGTTAGGACTTTTATGACTTGCCGTTTCCGTTGTGATGACAATAATGACATTTACCCTAAAGGATGCACTACAGGAAGAGAAGACAATAGGGTTTTTTAAGAATAAAGACGTCCTGAGGGGGTGAATGTGCTCAGCAGATTTTGACATAAATGTATTCAAACCCCCTGGAAGCATCCCTTAGTTTTTCTTTAAAACAAATACAACATTTGTTGCCCTGAGAAAGTGTTGCTTCTCTTTTTATTATATCAGCTGATTAGTTTTGTGCCGTTCCAGTCTGGAATGTTGCTTTGAGCACAGTTCTGCTGCTGGATCGAGGGATGTCTGAGTTAAAACAGCGAGAAGGAGACGAGACGGAAGAGAAGATTCAGGATCTAGAGAGCGATGCTGTTCAGCTGGGTCCGTTTTTATCAGAAAAGCTTTTGCATTGACAACGCAGCTTTCTGAAAACAACATCTGTTCACACAGAAACGGCAGAAACAATGAAAACTACATAGTTAGCATGTCAGTCCATGAGTTATGAAGAATTCTATTAGAAGAAATCTCAGCTTTAGGAACCAAACTACTGGCTTAAGTGCAGAAAATCATTGAAGTCTGAGATCTAAGATTGACTACTTTTAACTTTAATGCTGTGGTAATTCATGCATATATAAAATATACGCCTCTATATTTCATGCTAATCAACCAAACTTGATACATTTCTACAAAACACACAAGCTAAGGGGTTCATTCAGGTGCTAATCATGCTAGCAGCTGCTGGTGTTTTTGCAGTGTTGGACGCTCACACCCAGAAAACACCACCTGCCTTCAGTCCTGAGATAAGCGAAGCAAAAAATAGCTAAAAGCCGCACCGGCATAATTGGCAATTTTAGCTTGCTGGCTAATAACCAGATAGCAGAGCCAAAACAACTGGGATGTTTGGAAGGCTGCGGAACAAACCTGTTCTTCTGGGTCTCGTCAATCAAACAGGACACAAATATACCTAATGGGAAGACTCACATATCTGGACCCAGTCGTTTTGTGTATCTCTAGATTGACTTATTGTGAGAGTGTATATGTGTGTGTGTGTGTGTGTGAGAGAGAGACACTGCAAATGCCAGAGGCGGCTGCTCGCGGCCGGACGCCGAAGCGGCTCGTCTGTAAGTGAATTCACCTTTCAGAGAGTCACTTTTAAAGCGTGCGGGTCAAGAGGGACGGGCTGGCTTTCCGCGGCGGGATGATAAATCAAGCCAAACATACGTGGCGGTGACCAAACATACCGCAGACCTTATGCTAAGCTAGGTCACCGCCGGCCACGGCTGAAATATTATCCCCATAAAACCCAGCTGCACATCCCTCTCTCTCTCTCTCTCTCTCTCTCTCTCTCTCTCTCTCTTTCGAGAAAACGCTGCGATGTTTAAAAGTGCATCTTGATGAAATGAACTCCACCAGATGCGTCGCGTTGTGGATTTCAATGCAGGAGCGGGACTTTTAATCTGGATTTCTCCGGGCAGGAGGAGGACGGCGGGACGGCGGGAGGGTGAGGAGCGGGGCAGGAGGCGGCGGAGGGCGGGGTGGCGGGGGGGCAGACGGAGTTCACTCCAGGCCGGCTGTCGTCAGGCGTCACATGGGCTGAATGCTAAACGCCGGGCGCCGAATCCTGACCTATTTTCGTCAAACTGACACAGAAATCCACCGAGGGGGCCCGTCGTACGCCGCGAACCTCCGCCTGCTTCCAGCGCCGCGATCTCACACACACACACGCACACACACACAGCTTCCACGTGGCGTAAGTAAATCTGCTTAAGCTGCCATTTAAAGCACTTTAACCATGTTTGATGAATAATCTTCCGAAATGACTCGGCGGTAAATTATTCCTTTCTCAGCTCTCGCCCAGAAAAAAAAAAAAAAAAGAAAGAAAGGCTTTCATTGTAATTTGTCCAAATATGTCGTTGGCCTGATGAATATTCATTAGCGAAGACGCTCTCCCCTGACCCGCCTGCGCCGACAGGAGACAGTCGGCACGCCGTTCCTCTTCCTGACACTGTTAACACCTTCCAACGGCTCCGCCAGACATTTTCACAAAGACAATGGGGCGAATAATTCTAGTTAAAACACGGTGAACGATCCCGCGCCGAAGACACTAATGGCTTTAATTTTTCCGCCGCGCTTTTATCAGCCGTGATCAAAGTGCAATAACAGACATCTTTAATGAAAATGGATTTGATTGCCGGTGAATAAATGCGCCTTGATTGATGCCGAACATCACCTCAACACGACTGAACCGCGCGCCGAACAATACGCATTAGAGCTGATTGATCGCACTGTAAAATGATGGAGCGCCGCTTTTTGGCTAATATGCTCTGTTGTTCTTTAACCGCCGCAGCCATTAGTTTCTCCTCAAAAAAATGTCAACCTCCTCACTGCCGCCGTCGGCGTTAAAAAAAAGTGTTTCTGAAACTCCGCCGCAGTCGATGAACTCATCCAGCGTCCCCCGTGTCACTTTTAGCAAACTCTCCTCATGCTAGCACACTTCCTGTTTTAGGAAGGAATTCAACTTTAAATGGTGAAATAACTAAAGAAACACCTAGAAAGGCCTGAAATCCATCCATTTTCAACCATAACAGAAAACAGACGAACGAAAAACAAAGCAGATTCAAGATATTCAATTTAAAGCCCCGTTTATACGAAGATGTTTCAAGGGAAAACAAACTTCTGTATTTTTGTTTCAGAAAGGTTTACAGGACGACTTTCTGAAAACATGGTTCATTGACGTGTAAACGGCTGAAACACTTGAAGATGATGCAGTTTTCATGTTGTGGCAGACACAATGAAGCCAAACACACCTGCTGCAGAGAACAGGAAACACTAACACTGGAGGGATGCAGGCGCTTCAGGAAAGCTGAGTTTTCCTCCATTTCCACTGAGAAGGGTCGGAGTGTTTTCAAAAAGTTCCACTTTGTGAACCATTTTCCAAAAGTTTTGTTTTCAGCAGTGTTGTTGTGCAAACAGACACCCGAAATGGAACAAAAGTTTCCCATTCTCATCTGAGAACGTAGCTTAAAGCTAAGAAAACTGTTCTCCCAGGTTCAGAGCTTTTTATGAGTGATGAGCTGAGAACAACAATCTGCAAACGGCAGTGTTAAAAATTACTGCCTTACAACCGACACTCATTTTTTTATGTTTTGCCTGCTCTTAAGTTATCAAAACTACACGTGTTTGTTTCCTCTTGTAATTCCATCAACTTTATCAACAAAAAAACTGACTTTGAACATATTTGGTCGATAGAGGGAATAGATGTACGAGATTTTTTTTTAATCTGAGGTTTTTGATATGTTTTATAAGATGAAAAATCTGACCAAGAAGCAATAAACCTATAAACAGCTTTTAAATTACAATTTGAAATTTTTCTGGTCAGTTGGTTGGTTGATCAGTCGGTCGGATAGTCAGCTGATGGTTGGTTGGCTGGTTGGTTGCTTGATCGGTTTGTCAGTTGGTTGGTTTGTTGGTTGGTTGGTTGGTTGGTTGGTTGATCGGTCGGTCAGTTGATGGTTGATTGGCTGGTTGGTTGGTGTTTTAGTTGATGCTTGGATGGTTGATTGGTTGATTGGTTGGTTGGTTGATCGTTCGGTCAGTTGATGGTGTTTTGGTTGGTTGGTTGGTTGGTTGGTTAGTTGCTCAGTTGGTTGAGTGGTTGGTCAGTTGATGGTTGGATGGTTGATCTGTCAGTTGTTTGATGGTTGTCTGGTTGGTTTATTGTTTGGTCGGTTAGTCAGCTGATGGTTTGGATGTTTGGTTGGTTGATTGGTTGGTTGGTTGATTGGTTGGTTGGTTGGTTGATTGGTTGGTTGGTTGATCGTTCGGTCAGTTGATGGTGTTTGGTTGGTTGGTTGGTTGGTTGGTTGGTTGGTTAGTTGCTCAGTTGGTTGAGTGGTTGGTCAGTTGATGGTTGGATGGTTGATCTGTCAGTTGGTTGATGGTTGTCTGGTTGGTTGATTGTTTGGTCGGTTAGTCAGCTGATGGTTTGGATGTTTGGTTGGTTGATTGGTTGGTTGGTTGATTGGTTGGTTGGTTGGTTGATTGGTTGGTTGGTCGGTCAATCAGTTGATGGTTGTCTGTTTGGTTGGTTGATCGTTTGGTCGGTTAGTCAGCTGTTGGTTGGTTGGTTGGTTGGTTTTGTTTAATAATGCATTGGTAATACATTGCACCTTTTTCCAGAGAACTCTCAGTCACTTCACAGTCACATGATTCATTCCTTCCACACTCAGCAGTGGTGAGCTAGACATGTAGCCACAGCCACCCCGGGGTGGACTGACTGAAGCAAGGCTGCCAATCTGACCTCTGAACCTCCAAACACCAACCACTGCCTTCACCCAGACTTCCTGGTGTTCCCTCACAGAATCCCATCCAGGTACTGACCGGGTCCTACCCAGTTTAGCTTCTGAGATCTGATGGGATCGGGCACCAACAAGGCGGTGTGACCTTGGTTTTTTCTGGTTGATAAACAGGTTAAATGGAAAATATGGGGCTAATCAGCCAATCATTCCTGAATAATTTTGAAGAAAACTGTCAAATCAAGTCCTGATCTAGCAGTGGTTCTTCAGTGTGGTCCACCATTTTCAGCACCAACCTCAGTTTAACTGCAAAACCAGATCCCTACAGAGACACTTGGTCCATATTGTCCCCATAACATGGACGTTACCAGTCTGTGAGTCTGATCCTGACATCTGGCATCATCACCTGCTGGCAGCCTCCGCACAGCGAAACACGAGGTTTTCATTCAGAACGGTGGAATGGCGAAGCAGCGGCGGCTCTAGAGTGCCCTCCTCACTTCCACGGCTTCAGAATACTCCGGGTCAAGACACCGCGACCGGGGTCGTCTGGCACGGCGCTGAAAGCCTCACTCCACCGCGGCATTAATCACAGGGCGGCTGTCCTCCGACTGATTACCTCCCATCAATCTTATTCGCCGAGCCCTCCAACAGGAGAAAGCCCTGCTGAAGATCTGATTAAAAATGTAAGTGACTCATAATGGGAGCAGCATGCCTGGCCTCGGAGTCGATACTGTGTGATGGACAAAAAAAAAAAGAAAGAGAAAGAGAAAAGCTCTGAGTGGGAGGCTGGGGGGGGGGGCTTATCTCCTCATCTCAAAACGCTGGTCCAGCAGCTCGCAGGGATAAAGAAGATCATCAGCGGACTGGACCTGCTGCGAAGGAGATCGGTCTGGAACGGACCCAATGCTGGTCTGTGAGTGTGTTTGCGTGTGTGTGTGTGTGTGTGTGTGTGTGTGTGTGTGTGTGTGTGTGTGTGTGTGTGTGTATGTGTGTGCGTGGTAGTCATTTGCAGCTGCAGACAGGAGGGGGAGTGACTTTGAGAGTGTCTGAGAGGCACATCCTGCCTGCAATTAAGGTGGAATCAGAGAGAGATCTGCGCTGCCTTGATAATGAGCCTCATCTGAATTATTAACTAGAGCTGTACCCCCCGGACCTGGACTCCCATCAGGCCCCGGCTGCACAACAACAAGCGCAGATGCACGCGCACCGACACACAGAATCCTCAGATCCATACAAAACTCCATCAAAACCTATTTTAGCATGTGCAGGAACTCAGAAACTAATCCCACCCGCAGAAAAAGAAAAAAAAATAATAAATAAGGGCAGCGCATTACTTAAAGTGGTCCTCGTCAGGCTTCACAAGGCATCAAAAGCCCATCCTCAACACACTCAGAGTGCATAATGATTTATTAAAACTGGTGCATAGCATAATGAGTACAATAAGCAGAAAGTTTGGGGAGGGGTGAATACCGTATGAGGCGACTCTGTCATTAATCACATTAAAATTGAGCGCCTGATTACATTATAACACTTTCTGCATGATTCCGGCGGGACTACAATCAGTTTGATGATGCTGGGAACTGATGGACTGGGATTTGCGGCGGCGATGACTCACCGCGCGCCAACTCCTCAGTGCGGCGGGGAACTTTTCAGAGGCGAGTGTGGAATGGGTTTTGGGAGAAGACCCTGTTCGGATGTCGTGACACTGAGAATTCAGAGGAACTCCACTGATTTCACACTGTTTCTGCACCACAGAGAGAGGCTGAGCTCTTCCTTGTCAAACCGTGAACACACCACAGTTTTAAAAGCTAGAATCTTTAGCATTGATTTCCATTGGGTTTGTCTGGAGAGACGCTGTTTTACTGATGCTTTTACTATTTGCTTGTGTTTTAGCAACTTTAGATGCAACTTGTTTTCCCTTTGGACACATGGATTCTAACTTTTCCACCTGCCTCTAAGAAAGACTGTGGAAGATCTATCAAGCCAAAGCATAAAAGTGAAATAAACCACCGGTCGACACCTCGGCTGATCTGCAAGAGGAAGTAAAACCAAAGGGCAGGACCCCATGTCTCAGAAAAGGTCTTCCAGTACAACAAAATATCAAGCTACCGTTAACACGTTTCCAGTGAGAACACATTGTTCACAATCACACGGCACCACTGTCCAAAAACGATGTCTGTTTCCGTGGAAACGGCAGAAATGCTTGAGAACTACGTAGTTAGCGTGCCAGGCCATGAGTGGATGCTGTTGGTGTTATTGTCCATCTGCTACGGACATGGTGCGCATGAGAAGAAACGGCATTTCAGAAAAGTTGCGTTGTCGTCTGTTTTTGCTGATATAGAGTGTTTTATAAACATTCTGACTTAGGAGCTATTTCCAAGAAGCTTTGTTTTCAGTGGCTCTGAGCAGCGTTATTGTCTGAAGAAAAATAAAAGCCTGAAACACAAGAAAAGGTTTGCATTTTCACATTGTTTCAAGCCTTTTTGCAAACCTATTTTAAAGGAAGATGCGTCCAGAGCAGACCGTGCCATCGTCCAGTCAGGGGTGACCTTTGACCCTAAGCGGGGTTAAGCAAGGCGGAAGCTGTCTGGAAAGAAACTATTACCCAAAGCACTTTAGGGCGCTTCGTATCGCTGCTTCAGGAGCGGACATGATCAGCCGGTTGAAGCGAGAGGCAGCCAGGGACAAAAATATGCAACAGCTGTTTAAAGTTGATTATTGCTGAGGGTTGAAGCCAAGATCTCTCTGAAAAGCTGGTTTCCTGCCACACTTTACCTAACCTGATGGAAGACAAGGGTTCGACACTCTGGAAAGTATGATATTGGAAATATGAACATGGATTGACAGTCCTGAGGAAGGAAAACCTGTTTGGTTCACTGGAAATCAACGGGGAAAAAATCAAGGCCGTAACCTGCAGGAAGCTGAAGGAATCCAAATCAAAAACAGAAAGCCTTTCAGAAAGCAGATGTTAGATAAATTAGGGTAACTGTTACTGAAGAAAACTTGGAAAACTCTGGACTGGAAACTAGTAGCAGCCTGGGAAAGAGGATGTTCTACACTCCTATAGATGGAAGACAATGGTTCTACTGACGGTATTGTACAGTGATGCTTCCATACTGACAGCAGGATCTCGTCAACGACCAGTGGACCCACACTTTTTTGAAGTGCTTTTAAGCAATATAATTTTTCCGTGGACAGGCAGGACGAGGGCGGTCCGGTTCCAAATGACCCACGGCCCGGTGTTTGAGACCCCTGCTGTAGACATGGTTTAATGTTCATCTGCAACATCCAGGAGAAATTAATGGTAATTTGAGTTTAAAGTCCCTCTCTGAAATGCGACGGTCAGTCGGTAATACCCCGCGGCCGTCTGACCAGCGGACACCGACTTCCTGCTGCAGAGCAGAAAATCCTCTGAGGCGTAGAAATGAGTGGAAGTCAATGGCTCCAAGAGGAGATGAAGGGAAATGAAAGCTGGGCTTGTAATGAAGCGATCTGTGAAGTGAAGCGGACGTGATCTGTTTGAAAGTGAGTTAAATCATGCGGACCCCCCCCCCCCCCCGAGTGCCACGACCCTTTCCTGAGTCACCGTCTGACAGCGAGGACGGAGCTCCAAGCCTCTCCTCTCCGATCCAGAACGTCCCGATGCCCCAAAGGGCATGGAGAAGGGGGGGGGTGGGGGGGGGTGGGGGGAGGGGGGGGTGGATTTAACGACACGCCGGGTGGGCTCGGGTCCAGAGACCCGCCTGGCCTCGCTGCCTGCTCCGTGTCTGGACTCGGTTTTTCTCTCTGGAATTTCCGTCTGCGGAGTGTTTCTGATTCCAGCTGATTTATTCCAGCCGATTGAAGTGTGAGGGCGAGAAGATTCTGTTCCATTCCAACCGCCGTGACTCACTTTAAGCTGCGAAGCGGCTCCGCCCCCGCTGCCGGTGCGTCCCTTGTTTACATCCCAGAGCTACTCGGGCCTCCTTCTGGAGCCGACCGGATCTTGAATCCGGCCTCCGGTCCACCCGGGCCGCTGAGACGCTCCCCTCATTCATAGAGTCCAGCTGATGAGTTTTTGCCAACCCCCCCCCCAACCGCTCCTGAATTCCTCTTCCCGTTCCCCGCCCCCAGTTAACCCGGCGCCAGAGCCCGCCAACTCAAGAGCTGCCTCTCCTTCTGCTGCGCCTTTGTGATAATAACAATAAGCGTGTCGCGGTGCAGAGGGCTTTCGGTTGAGCGCCGGCCAGGCCGCCTGGCACGGGGAACCCTCCCACAGCCCGGCCCCCCTCTGTCGGGCCTGGCGCTGGAGCATCACAGGCATTAAGGCTGCTATCAATGTGCTGAGCAGCAGGGGCCACCGCCGCCGTCCTTCCTCCATCTCCCACTCCATTCACAATCCAATTCAAAAAAAGAGGAGTTTTGTTGGCAGGACAGATAATACCTTGTTCTTCAGGATGTCCCTCTGCTTCCTCCCCCCTCCCCCCTGTCTTTCCCTCTCCTCCTCTACCTCCGGCGCCGCGGCAGAACAAGGTGACCGCCGTCGGCGTGGGCGTCCATCCTTTAACGTGAAGAGTATTGTGATGCGGATTATTAGACGCAAAGATGCGCTTTCTGCTCTGTTTACTGGAGACGGCGAACCAACCTGCAGCCGGCTGGACCTGAAATAAATCTCCTCGGTCTTTGTAAATGGAGACTGTGTTACCCAGCATGCACCGGGCAGGGCGGTATTCCTCAGTCTTCATGTCAACAGTTATTGGGCGTCGCTGGAAGTTTAACCTCAGAGTCTATAAAGTCCGTTCGCTTGGTTCATTCTCAGAATTCAAGACTGTTTCCAATATCTGTTTGAGCAGTTTGGCCTCTACCAATGATCGCTACAGCGAATTAAATTCCACAAGTGTCTTTCTTTCATACATTAATCCGTCTTTGTCGATGATACGTTCTTCAGTTCTTCATACGACTGCTGACAAACAGGAAGAGTCATTTCTATTCATTTCTAAAGGAATCTGAAGTTTTCAATCTCTCAATCGTTATCTAAAAACTTTTCTTGCTTTTTGGGAGTTCAGATCACGGAGTCATTTTTGCAAATGGCCGCCAACGGAGAAAACACTCCGACTCCATCTCCATGGAAACGGAGAAAAATAAAACAGTCACAGCAAACAGTTCTTCTGTGTGCGGTTTCAGTACAGAAACACCCAGCAGCGCCCTCTAGTGGCCCGGCATGCTAGGGTTGGTTGAATTAAGCTGATAAAAATGAATGACAAAAACATTAGCAAACCCACTTCTGTTTTCCAGATCCGTCCATCTTCCTCCGTCTTCCTCCTCCTCATTAACCTTTGAGCTCTTCCATCTTCACTGTAGGTTCTATAATATGACTGGCCACTAGGGGGCCCTACTAATGCTAACGCACGGCTTCTAAAGTAAATTTCAAACAAAAGGATGTGTTTTAATCTGGCCTGCAGCGATAAACACAGGACTGAATTTACATTTGTGAGTTTTCTGTTTTACAGAAACAGACATGACTGGCTCCATCTGCTCCCCCCTAATAACTCCATTTCAAATAATGAAAGCCTAATTTAAAAGAAGAAGGTTTTTCTGCTGTGCAGCGTTCTGGCTGCAGTCGGTAGGAAAAGCACATATGTAAGTGATAACAGTAAACCGGAGCACATTCCTTCTCGCTGAGCTCTTTCAGCCATTGTCACGCCGCTCGGCTCGGCTCGGCTCGGCTCGGCTCGCCGGGCCAGTCGCTGGACTCCAGCCGTCTCTCTCCAGATCGGCCTCATCTCTGCCTGTTGCAGCCATGAAGACGGTTTTCTAATGGGATCCGTCCAGCCGCCCACAGACGTCACCGTCCACCGGCAGGAACCCTCCAACCAGGCTGTGTGTGTGTGTGTGTGTGTGTGTGTGTGTGTGTGTGTGTGTGTGAGGAAGGATGAGACTGTCCAGAGACAGAAGAACCCAGACGGTGTGAGGAGCTCGTTCAGCGACGTCTCAACACCTTCAGCAGCGACCGAGGACGACGCTTCGACCATCACTTCATCCTCATTTCAAAGCTGTTTTCACCAAATATTCTTTAAACATCAACCTGATCGCTAAAACTTTGACTTCATTCTCAACATCATCGATTTTACTGTCAATAATTTTGTTACATTTTATTATTTCTTACAGCAGCAAAAACAAATTTCACTGCACGTTAAATCAAGCAGGACTTTGTAAATGACCAATAAAATCTTTTTTATTCTGTATATTTTGACATTAAACTCTTCAATACTGACTAAACTCTCAGACTGACTTCTGGTTGTGGAACTGATTCTCACCGTTTGGACGTCATCCTGACTCCTGGTACATCATGTTCTTGACGTTCACACGGTCCATTCCTGATATTTTCACTTTAGTCTCAACATGTCTTGATATTTAAACTTCGGTTCTTTACATTTTGAGTTATTCGATTCGACTCGTTCAGTGAAAGAGGAATTTCCACCCAGGATTTGACATTTGACCTCTTCATGTTTGGACGTTTTATTCTTCATCGTTTGGACTTGTTTTTAACAGAGTCCAAGAAACAGACGGGTGAAGGACAGGGGTGTCAAACATGAGGCCTGTGGGCCAAAATCGGCCTCTGAGAGGCTATAAAATCACCAAAATTAAAAAATTATAAAAAAATTTCCCAAAACAAAAAACACTGACACCCGAGCTGAGATAACAGTGACGCTGCCAGGCCAGCTAACTAGCCTGCATTAGCCTCAAAGCCATGCGGTCAGGAGATGCTTCTGAAAAACACCCATAATGCAACCGTTTTTCTGGACATTTCAGTGTTTTGAAGCAGAAGGTTTCATTAAAATTGGCTTTATGTGGAGATTGTAGCCATTTTTTGAAAAATTCAACATTTTCATCACCGGTACTAAAGAAGGAAAACCTCTGAGGTCTGAATTCGGAGGTCAGTGTGGCTCGATCAGGACGGAAACGGCTGAACTGAGATGCTATTTGACGTCTCTAAGGAACGCCGGACGCCGGACAGGTCTGAACCCCGGAGCTCCTCCCACTTTCGTCTTAACTCCATAAATCTCCTTTTTCCTGAATCTCTTCTCCTCTTAGAGATTCTCTCTCATTTCCTTCACTTCCTGTGAACGAGGAGGAGGAGGAGGAGGAGGAGGAGTGTTCAGTTCTGGTCCTGACGCCGATCACGACACGCGTTGCTGCCGGGTGTAGCGGCGGCGGCGGCGGGACACGACCGGCCGTCGCCCACGTCAGGAGGAGAGCCTGCAGGTGGAGCCGGAGAGCCGCTACCTGCAGCGGCCGTGGACAGGCCGCTGCTCCCACGCAGTGTGTGTGTGTGTGTGTGTGTGTGTGTGTGTGTGTGTGTGTGTGTGTGTGTGTGTGTGTGTGTGTGTGTGTGTGTGTGAGCCGAGCGCAGCCTCCCACCTCGGATGCAATAACAAACACGGCCAAAGCACTTGACCACAATTACCCAACCGCAGCGATCCATACATAGTCATCAAGGCAACACTTGAGCAACACTGACTGTATGCATATGTGTGTGTGTGTGTGTGTGTGTGTGTGTGTGTGTGTGTCTGTGTGTGTGTGTGTGCGTGCGTGTGTGTGTGTGTGTGCAACCACAGTCCAAGAAATCCATACAGCGTCCCCAGAGAGAAGAAGTGTGTGAGGAATCCAATCTGCCGGCCTGACACTTAAACAAGTGACTGACACCTTAGCAGTCTATATGAGAGAGAGTGTGTGTGTGTGTGTGTGTTTTACATGTGTGAGTGTGTGTGTCCAGATGAAGACAGAACGCCCGGCGGCTGTCCGGGCCGAGCAGCAGCAGCAGCAGCAGCAGCAGCAGCAGCAGCAGCAGCAGCGGCGGCTCTCAGACAGGATTACACAACAGCTCTTAAAGACGGCTTTTAATAGCAGGACTGGATCTTATTGCCCTCCCACTCCTCCACTCCTCCACCCATCCATCCATACACTGTACACCCCCCCCCTCCACCCCTCCACCCCTCCACCCACCCAATCCGACTACACACGCATCGGCGGCGTGCGCATATTGTGCACAAACGGTGGTTTCTGCTCCTCCGTGTCTCAAATCTCATTAAAGGCGCTGCCAACTGTTACAGTCCAACATGTGTGTGCCTGTCCCTCCCTCCCTCTGCGTGTGTGTGTGTGTGTGTGTGTGTGTGTGTGTGTGTGTGTGTGTGTGTGTGTGTGTTATCATCATTGAATCAAGTTGTTTTTCACCCCAGTCAGACCCCCCCTCCCCCTCCTCCCCCCACCCAGCCAATCAGGAGCTAAAAGCTAAGCTAACCTCGCCTCCTTTCTGCCGTCAACAACAAACAAACAGGAGGAATTAAAGTCGAAAATACAAAATAAAAGCACGAGGAGAGGCTTCTGCAGCCGGCGCCTCCACAACTTCACACACACCTCAAATCTCACTGACCGGTACGACGAGGAAGAGCCTGACGCCGGAGGAAAAAGTCCGTTTTAAGGATTGAAAGTGAAGGAAAATAAATCTCCACAAAAGCAGAGGAAGAGACTCGAGTCTTCAGCTCTAAACCAGAACAGAATTCACCAAAAAAACTATAAATTCAACAGTTTCTTAAACTGTTTGGTCGAGAAAAAAAAAAGAAAAAAAGCAGAGGCCAAAATCATCCTTTATTCAAGTGTTTCTTCGTTTAGTAATAATTTGATATTCAGCCACATTATCGCTCGTTTCTTCACTTTGTGTCAATAAAAAGCAACAAAATTCATCAAAAACAAACATTTTGTTCACTCTGTAGGGTCAAAATAATGAAATAAAACGTTTCAGCTTCAATAAATGTATTCATAATTTAATCATTTTGATTAAAAAAAGTTTTAAAAAACATGTTTTTGTGAGGAGTTTCTGAGCTCCAGCAGCTCGAAAGTTAAAAACTGGGGTTTAAAAGTCTTTTTACTCTCAATTTTTAAAACGTTTTAACATTTTGTCAGACAAGCAGCTCAGTGATGAAGCTGGATTCAAACAAAATTAAAGTCTGCATTTTCTGAAAGATGACCGTCCAGGTGCATTATGGGAGCTGAGACTGGTAAAACAACTTCATGCTCTTTAATTGTGCCGTTTACTGAAGAAAAAATGTGTATTTTACTTCATTAGAAGAACTTTTGGTGAAAAAGTAGTTGTTTTTGATATTTTAAGTGTTGACTTTTCAGAATTTACAAACTGGAAATATGTAACAAAACCAGAATATCCATAAATAAGTCCAATCTTTTTGATTGAATTATGCATAATTCAGGATTTAATACTTATACTAATACTGATTTAATGGAGACAAGTTTGTTTTGGATCTTTCTTTTCTTTAGTAAAGCAGCTTTATGACAACTTTATTATTTTTTTTTAACAAGTGAGGAAAATAAAAATCCACCTTTCATTTAAAGAAATAAAAAAGAAAAACGAGTCTTGGTGTTTTGCTCTGACTTGAAGTAAACAGAGAGTGAAGTTAATCCTAATCAGAGAGAAGAAATCGGAAGCGTCTTGAAATCGAATCTTCAAATCTGCGTCTAAGTGAGGAGAAATCCGGATGATCAGCTTGAGAAGTGAAGCCTGAGCTCCAGATCCGCGCGAGGCTGGAGTTTCTCAACTTCGGTAACGAGGGAAGCCGCGTGAAAACAAAGGACTTATTAATCCCCCGCGCGGGACGGGTGGTCAATCCAGAGCAGATTACAGCCTCCAATCTATTAGATTAACCTCATATTAATTTGCGCGCGGGGGATAATCTGCCGTTACATCTGTTCGCCGTGACTCCCGGTGTCATCATCTCCTGTTGTCGCGCGCTAAGCCGCGTCCTGCGCGTAACGGAGAGCGGGACGGGGGTCATCCCGGCGCGAGAGGGGTCCGGGCAGCGCCACGGTGTGTCCCCCGCCTGACCCGAGGACGCGCACAAATCCGTGCACGCGTCACGGCGCTCATCCCAAAAAATTATAAAAATAAATAAATAAATAAATAAATAAATAAATAAAGAGAAGAGGAGACTTTCTTCTTCCTGAACCCGGTGAACCGTGGAGTGACACGGGGTCACCGTGCGTGTGTGTGTGTGTGTGTGTGTGTGTGTGTGTGTGTGTGTGTGTGTGTGTGTGTGTGTGTGTGTGTGTGTGTGTGTGTGTGTGTGTGTACCTTCCATCCGGCCGAACTGTTGCTGTCGCCTTTATCCTTGAAATAGGGAACAAAGCGCACCATCCAGTCGTAGATCTGGGACAGCGTCAGCCGCTTCTCCGGGGCGCTCTCGATGGCGCGCGTGATCAGGTCCGCATACGACAGGTTCCCCCACGCGTTGCGCCGCGAGGACTTGGCTTTGCGCAGCTGGCCGGCCGCGTCGAGCGCGGCCGCGGACACGCAGGCGGGGGCGGCGGCCGCCACCGCCGGGGCCGGGGCGCCGGCCGGGTGCGTGATCTCCGCCGGCGCGCCGCCGTTCCTTTCGGCGCGGCACGCGGGCACGTCGTAGCGCTCCACTTTGACCGAGGCCAGGGCCAGACCCGGCGCGCGGCTCGCCTCCCCCTCGCCCCCCGCGCCGGGGAAGTCCTCCGGACGCCAGGTGCACGCCCGCGACCGGCCGTGCGGCTCGAATTCCGAGTCGATGTCAACCTGATGCGCGTCCATGCCGCCGCTCTCCATCATCATCAGCATGATGGACGGATGTCAAGGAGGGGGAAAGAAAGAGAGAAAGAAAGAAAGGAAAAGGAAAACCCGGCAAGGTCACTGGCTGTCACGAGCCGCTCCTCCACTCCAGCCGCTTTTAAACACCGAACAAAGGAGCGCTGCTCGCTTTCACTGGCGCTCGCGCGGAAAAGCCGGCACGTTTGATCATCCTCCTCAGCGTGAGGGCACGTGAAGGTGCATCCGCCGTCAGTGCGCGCCGCGCGCCGGCCGCGGGGCTGCGTGCGGGACCCGCTCTCCGCCAGACATCCACATCCCGCCGCCAGCAACAGTTGATCCCGCAGACGGAGGAGCAGAGGTGAAGGAGGGGAGGAGGAGGGAGGGGAGGGAACACCTCCACCAATTAAAAATTAAAAAAACAATAAAAATGAAAAAAAATGAAGAAGGGACGAATCTTTCTCCTCCAAACACTTTGAGATCCCAGCTTTCCAGACTCCAGCGAACTCAGCGAGCGCAATTACTCCCTTAGAAATAGAAACAGGCGCTCATGAATCATTTATATGAATTTCCAGACGAGGTGGAGGGGGGGAATAAAGAAGAAGAAGAAGAAGAAGAGGAGGAAGAGGAAGAGGAGGCTCCTGTGGGCTCGGTGTGGAGCATCCCTCCGTCTCCTCCTGCGCGCGCTGCCAGACGCCTCGCGAGCTGTAGTAGATATTTCTACCTTTGTCTTTAGCTTTCACATGTCACATGGGTCCTCTCTCTCTCTCTCTCTCTCTCTCTCTCTCTCTCTCTCTCTCTCTCTCTCTCTCTCTCTCTCTCTCTCTCTCTCTCTCTCTCTCTCTCTCTCTCTCTCTCTCTCTCTCTCTCTCTCTCTCTCTCTCTCTCTCTCTCTCTCTCTCTCTCTCTAAGCCGGGGAGTCTCTGAAGGCTCGAGCCACTTAACTGCAGCCTGGAATAAAGTGGAATAAGTGCTGCTGCCATGTAATTGGACGGAGCCCGGATCAAGTCACTCCCTCCAGAACAGGTTCCAGAGGGGGAGTGTGTGTGTGTGGCAGTTTGTGTGTGTGCGTGTGTTTCGTGTGAGTTTGTATGCATGTGTTTTTTGTGTGTGCGTGTGTATTGTTGTCTGTGTGTGCTTGTAACTGTGTGTATACATGTGTGTCAGTGGATTTGATTTTCCCAACAATTAAATATTTCCTGTCATCTATGTGAATCAGATACATTTAATCATTATTTTTGCATAAAAATCAGTTTTCCACTCTAATTAAAGACTCGTTCTGCATTATTTTCCTCCTAAACCGATCGGTCTCTCTCTTTGTCTCCTCTAATGTTGGAAAGTGAGTCCGTTGTAATAAATCCATAGATCGGATTGATGAATCCTCTCAAACTCAGTACCGTCGGTCACACTGTGCTCTTATTAATAATCATCCCAGACTTGAACACACTGACAGAAATGCTTCTAAAATGCTAAATATTCAAAGAAAGTCTGAGACGATGTTAAAAGCAGTGTTTTCAGTTGCAAAGCCTTTCATTGTTTTGAGACTGAAGAACCTGAAGAAACGGTCCAGAATCTGAGTCCAGGAGGCCGAGAGGAGAAACAGGAGAAGCTCAGCAGCAGTGGCTCGTCTCAATCCGGTTTGTTTTCCAAAATTTATCCATGAAAATATGAAACTGTTATTACGACTGATACAGATTATAGAGCATCTTCATCCTCTAACAGATTATAGAACATCTTCCTCTCTATCATCCAGATTATAGAGCATCTTCCTCCTCTAACAGATTATAGAACATCTTCCTCTCTAACATCCAGATTATAGAGCATCTTCCTCCTCTAACATCTAGATTATAGAGCATCTTCCTCCTCTCATATCCAGATTATCGAGCATCTTCATCCTCTAACAGATTATAGAGCAGCTTCCTCCTCTAATATTCAGACTATAGAGCATCTTCCTCCTCTAACAGATTATAGAGCATCTTCCTCCCTCTGGCATCTAGGTTATAGAGCATCATCCTCCTCTAACAGATTATAGAGCATCTTCCTCCTCTAACATCCAGATTATAGAGCATCTTCCTCTCTATCATCCAGATTATAGAGCATCTTCCTCCTCTAACAGATTATAGAGCATCTTCCTCCCACTAACATCCAGATTATGCATCTTCCTCTCTATCATCCAGATTATAGAGCATCTTCCTCTCTGTCATCCAGATTATAGAGCATCTTCCTCTCTATCATCCAGATTTTAGAGCATCTTCCTCCCACTAACATCCAGATTACAGAGCATCTTCCTCCCACTAACATCCAGATTATAAAGCATCTTCCTCCCACTAACATCCAGATTATAGAGCATCTTCCTCCCACTAACATCCAGATTATAGAACATCTTCCTCCTCTAACATCTAGATTATAGAGCATCTTCCTCCTCTAACAGATTATAGAGCATCTTCCTTCTCTCATATCCAGATTATACAGCATCTTCATCCTCTAACAGATTATAGAGCATCTTCCTCCTCTAATATTCAGACTATAGAGCATCTTCCTCCTCTAACATCCAGATTATAGAGCATCTTCCTCTCTATCATCCAGATTATAGAGCATCTTCCTCTCTGTCATCCAGATTATAGAGCATCTTCCTCTCTATCATCCAGATTTTAGAGCATCTTCCTCTCTATCATCCAGATTATAGAGCATCTTCCTCTCTGTCATCCAGATTATAGAGCATCTTCCTCTCTATCATCCAGATTTTAGAGCATCTTCCTCTCTATCATCCAGATTTTAGAGCATCTTCCTCTCTATCATCCAGATTATAGAGCATCTTCCTCCTCTAACAGATTATAGAGCATCTTCCTCCCACTAACATCCAGAATATAGAGCATCTTCCTCCCACTAACATCCAGATTATAGAGCATCTTCCTCCCACTAACATCCAGAATATAAAGCATCTTCCTCCTCTATCGTCCAGATTATAGAGCATCTTCCTCTCTATCATCCAGATTATAGAGCATCTTCCTCCTCTAACAGATTATAGAGCATCTTCCTCCCACTAACATCCAGATTATAGAGCATCTTCCTCTCTATCATCCAGATTATAGAGCATCTTCCTCTCTGTCATCCAGATTATAGAGCATCTTACTCTCTATCATCCAGATTTTAGAGCATCTTCCTCTCTATCATCCAGATTATAGAGCATCTTTCTCCCACTAACATCCAGATTATAGAGCATCTTCCTCCCACTAACATCCAGAATATAGAGCATCTTCCTCCTCTAACATCTAGATTATAGAGCATCTTCCTCCTCTAACAGATTATAGAGCATCTTCCTCCTCTCATATCCAGATTATAGAGCATCTTCGTCCTCTAACAGATTATAGAGCATCTTCCTCCTCTAATATTCAGACTATAGAGCATCTTTCTCCTCTAACAGATTATAGAGCATCTTCCTCCTCTAACATCCAGATTATAGAGCATCTTCCTCTCTATCATCCAGATTATAGAGCATCTTCCTCCCACTGACATCTAGATTATAGAGCATCTTCCTCCCATGAACAGATTATAGAGCATCTTCCTCCTCTAATATTCAGCCTTTAGAGCATCTTCCTCCTCTACAGATTATAGAGCATCTTCCTCTCTATCATCCAGATTATAGAGCATCTTCCTCCCACTAACATCCAGATTATAGAGCATCTTCCTCCCATGAACAGATTATAGAGTATCTTCCTCCTCTAATATTCAGACTATGGAGCATCTTTCTCCTCTAACGTCAGACTAAAGAGCATCTTCCTACTCTAAAGTCAGATTATAGAGCGTCTTCCTCCTCTTATATCCGGATTATAGTGCATCTTCCTCCACTAACTGGTGTAGCTTTCACTGAATTTTGTGTGTAAATCAACCTGAATTGATTCAAATGCAAACAGATCTCAGTAAATTAAACTTTACTGGTCTTTTTGGCTGACAGCCACTCATTCTTCCATCCTTGCATCATCTGTTATTTTCTAACGGAATCAAATGTATTTTCTCACACTTCATCCAGACCCTGGCTGGGTTTGTCCTCCCTCCTGCTCACACGGTGCAGACCGTCCCAGCCTCATCATTCAGACTAATAGGGTCAGAGAATCGGGGTCCCGGCGCCCCTCGCCGTCTTTGTCACACATGGCCGCCTTTGGTAGCTGCGAGTCCATAAAGCCGGCTCCGTCAATGGCGGCTCTGTGCGCCGCGAGCGCCTCTGGAAACCCCCAGCGCTGATAGAAGCTGCCACTCTCCCACAGCCCGGTTGTCAGTGACAACCATAACCTCAAATGCACCTAAATGGAAAGCTTTCATGAGGACTAAATGGGCCTATCAGCCAGACGAGAGCGGGCGATCGAGGCCTGTGTGTGAGCGAGGGAGCGACGGAGATGCTGTAAATGGGAACAAACAGAGGGGAAACTCAAAACACATGTCCGTGCGGTTTCTGGAGAAGCTTTTTTTCTGGGTTTTTTTTTTTTTTTTTTTTTTTTTTTTTAAGTGCCGCAGAGAAGTTGTAACAGGAATGTGGTGTGACTCCCATCGCATGGAATGAAAACACCGAGCCGTGCCGGCAGGCTGGAGGGGAGGCGTTTGGATGGCGACCAACTGGGCCCGTCGTCACGGCCAGGTGATGCACTTCCGCCGCCACCGCCGCCGAGTAAACACCAGGAACTTGTGGCTTCTTAAGCAAAGAAACTGAGCGATAACCTCCTGGAAGATGCTTCCCCTCCTTCTTCACGTGTCTTCGTCACGTCATGCTGTCCTCTTGACTCGTCCGCTCTGGATCTGTCTTCGGCCGCCGCTTCTCTTTCCCCGCCAGATGTTCTCCGTGATTCAGATTTAACTTCGCAGAACCCAAAAAGAGAACGGGTCGAGTCCGTGTTCTGGATAAAAACACACATCACAGCAAAGACACCAGTTCCTTCCCTTTCTGACACTTTCTGGAATGTTTCTCTTTGAAGGCCCAGCAGCAGTCTGGTCCAATCACGTCGTGTTGACTCTAGAAGGAGCGACTACAAACCGGATTGTTTCACTTGGGGAAAGTTTGACATGCAGACTTTTTTTTTTTGTCTTGATTGTTTTTAAACAGTGGCTGTCAGGTTTGCTGTAGTTTGCATGCCAGACCACTAGTTGGCATCGGTTTCTCTGTTTGTTTGTAAAGCAACCACAGCACAATTATGAACATCCGAGCATTGAGCTGCTTTTCTCTGTCACACAGGTCGACTCAGTATCTGTTTGTAGGAACAGTTCCCATTTAAAGAGACGATCATCGGCGAGGAGCAGAAAACACAAAGTCACACACACACACACACACACACACACACACACACACACACACACACACACACACACAGATCAACAGGCTGTAAAGAGGATCTGCAGTGAAAGCTTCAGAAAAGGATGCGGTGTTTTGTGTTTTATCTCAGTGATTTTCAAAAATTATCTAATCTCCCAGGAAAAAAACAGGTGATTAAGGTAAAGCAGCCAAAACAATCAGAGCAGATCAACAGAAAACTGATAAAATAGGTACAACATCTAAAATAATAATAATTATTATAAATATAAATAGAAAAACAATAATAATATTTATAATAATAAATATCTTAACAATACAGGTAAAATGACCAAAGAAAAATTAGATTAAATTTGGTGGTACGCTGCAAAAACTGAAAAACATTCAAAATCTTACCAAGTTCCTCATCCTACTTGATAAAGCGACACTAAGGATCTTTAAGTTTTCATTGATTTTGGCGGCGCCAGTGGACAAAGCGGTAGTGTTTTGCCTGAAGGAATACTACAGTTCCCATGAGGACTAGCGCGTGGCGTCACAAAATGCTGCTACATTTGTTTCCAGTGGCTGTGTGAAGGACGGATAGCGACGAGGTAATGAATCTAAATGAATCTAATGGTGGCTAAACAATGTTATATCATGATGTGATGCATGCCGTAAAGCAGTCCGCACATTAGGAGTTTTTTAGTGAGCAGGGTTCCTACCACCCTCCTCACAGCTGCTCAGTCCAAGTGAAAGCAATACTGACGCCCTCAGCCCGTGACAGAGGGTCATTCAGCTAGTTGTAAGTCGATGTATCATCACAAAGGATATTAAAATGTCTTATTAAGGTTGAAAAGTTCCTTAGTGTCGCTTTAAGATAAATTAAGAGAGACGAATTTCTTGATTTGAAATTGTTAAATCAAAATTTACTTGCTGCGTGTGCAGATCATTTCACTAGTTTTAAGAATCATTTTCTTTAATTTAGTGTTGATATCTTGTATTTAGGTGAACCTTTATTGCAGTGTATAGATTGTGGGGAGAAGGGGGGAATAAATAAAGGGGGAAAATTTGGAAAAAATTGAAGAAAAAAAAAAGAGGAACAGGGGAACAGGAGGACAAACAGCTAACGCAGCTACAACTGTTCTACAACTAAACACAAATGCAGTGGCTACAAACAGCTGAAGAGGCTAAAATAACCCAGAATGTATGAATTAAATAGACAATTAAAAAATAAATTAAAATGAAGATGGTGGCAAAAACCAACAAGTAAATCAAATAAATCTAAATCCAGACAGCAGGAAGCAGCAGTGGTGAATTATGTGAGTAATTGTGAATAAAATGAAGTGGTCTCCGTCCGTCTGCTCCGAGCTCCTCGTGGTCGCCTGGCTGCCTTCTCCTGACTCACCAGCTGAGCTGTCCGCTCTGTGTGGGTTAATCCACTGACTAACCAGCACGGCCAGGTGGGAAATGGAGGATTACCGTGCCAGAGACTCAAAAACACCATTTTTGGGGGGTAAAATTAATGTCCAGTCATCATAACCACAACATGAAGCCTTTTCACTGGAACAGGATGGATGGGACTGGTCAAGTCCTGGACCCTGAGGTCCAAAAATATCAGTCAGATATGATCATTACTGAGCCTTGATACATTTCAAACATTTAAAAACCAGAAACATTTCAAATTAATAAGTGATCCATGGTTTATTTTCTCTCTTAAATCCATTCCCTTGTTTTCTTCTGAGAGCCTCACTTTTCATATTTTCTCTACATGAGCCTGAGAGCGACGCCTGAGTGGAGAGAGCAGTGGCTCGTTCCGGAGTGGTGTTCGGTCGTGGTTCAGCCGTGACTCATGAGCTGAGCTGTCGGCACGGTGCGGCTCAGTTTACCGACCCAACCACTCGTCATGTGAATGAACGCCGGAGCTCCACTTTTCACACCCGTCACGGTTCTGCTCTTCATGAAGAAGGTTCTGTTTTCACAGTCTGATGAACTCAAAATGACCAGAGAGCATCTGTAGAGTAATTCTTTTGATTTGTCCCTTTTTTTTTCTTACATTATGAACTCTTTTCTACTCTTTGTATCTCTCGAAAAGCTGCGAACACTTCGGATGTCCATTTACAGAATTCAGATCCATTGAAAACGCAGCTTTTTGACATTGGTTCCTGAAGTGGAACTTTTCAAAAAGGCTGTGACTTCGTGTAAATGGGGGAAAACGCTGCTAACATCACACGCTTCATTTAAAAGCTGCCTTTTCAGAGGCTAGGAGCGCCGTTATCGTGTAAATGAACATCCAAAACGCAACCAAAAGTTTGTGCTTTCACTTGAAATTGTGCCCAAATCTCATTTCCAGAATCTTGTTCTCATGCAGGCAAAGCCCTGATCTGAGTCCTTCTGTTTGATTCCATCCTGGCATCAGTCTGGACCGATGACCAACAAACAGCTGAGAGTCAACCATCACACACCATGCAGCCAGTTTCTAGAAAATATCGAAGACCTTCACCTTCCGTTCAAACTGTTCTTGTCTTTTCGCTCCGTCTGGATTCGTCTGGGTCTTTTCTTCAGCTCTTCGAGATTGGTGTTGGATTGAAGAGAGAGGGGAGTGAGTTCACATCTTCTGTCTAATGCAGACTGAGGAGACTCTCGTCCATCTTCCACCTGAGGAGGCCTGTAGAGAGGAAACACTCCACCGTCAACAATAACCACGTCTTCATCGGAGGGTCCGTCTTCCTCCTCCTCCTCTGTTCATCAGGATGGAAATGGAGAGGCAGAACCGCTGCTTCCTCTCCTCTCCGATTCAACGCTCTGAAAGCTGTTCCACTAATTCAGTCAGGAGAGCACTGAAGGCAAATGACAACGACGCGATGATATCTCCAGAAGTGGTCCAGCCTGTTTTCAGTGAGCAGATGAAGCTCTACTGAGTCACTTGACCTTTCACCTCCTCCTCCGCCGATCAACCCTTCATCATTTCAGTCAATATTTCATCAATATCTTCCAGATTAACAATAGTGAATTAAAAATGCTGGATGAAAACATGCTAGAGGTTCAGGAGTGTATGTAGACTGGAGATAATCACATAAACTTTGTTCCGTTTTTTTGGTTCATTTACCATATTTAAGGACTATAAGTCCAATTCTTTTAAAAAAAATGTAATGAAGAAGAAAAACCACAAAAAAAGAACATTTATTCTCCATGTGCAGATTTAACAGTTGATAATCCAGGAGCTGATGATGTTCCAGAACCTTCTGTGAATTTCTCCCTCAGCTTTTAGCCTTCTCTCTTTTCTCCATCACAACATGCCGTTACATGGAGCAAAAGTAATCCGATTAAATCTGCACCATGTAAACACTTCAGTCTGATCAGATTGATGTTCAGAGGGTGCTTTAATCCAGGTTTTGACAGCACAAGGGATTATCTTCCTCCAGGCAGAGCTCTGCTGCATGTCTGTGACGTCAGTTCACCGACCGTCATGGCGTGACCACGACCACGTTTTGAAAAACAACAAAAGTCGCAGCAGCAAAGCTCCACCGGTCAGTCCAGGAAGCGCCAATGAGGTGAGACAAACTGGCACAATATACAGAAATAGGAACAGCTGATCTGCTCTCCACCACTTTCTCCACATTCTTCTTGCTCCGTTAGTCAAATTCAGCAGTGATGGAGGATTTTCTATTTTTCACTGTCACAGCGTTCTGTGGTGGTAAAGTGACACCTAGTGGCCAAATATGGTAAGTACAGCACGTTTTGCTTCTTCGTACAATTAATCCAATGATCAGCCAACAAACTAATAAAATCCAAAGTCTGGAAAATATGTTAAAAACAGTGAAAAATGGGTCAGAATACGTCAGATTCCTTATTCCCATCAATAAATTTTTATATATAGGTTACTTCTGAATATAAATTGCACTGGAAGCCAAGTTAAGGAAAGATGTGACTCTGGAAAATAAGCTGATTATCAGTAATTTTCCTCAATATGGAAAAAAAACCCCAAAAACTATTATATACTGTGAAAATAAGCACCTTCAGTGTGACTGTAAAAGTATTCCAATATCTATTAAGTCATAATAAAACTTCCTAAAATACCCTTTTCTTTCCAATCTTTATCTATTTCATACATTGAGGCTTATTTTGATATTTATTAATCATGTAAGGAAACATTTTACCAACTTGTAACATGCATGTTTTAATTATGTTTCACCTATGTGGAATTAAATGTGCTCAAAGTTTATAGATAGACCAAAATAAGGAATATACCGTATTCAACAATTTGAGCTCAAAGAATATTTTAAATTTTATAAACATGTGCAAAAAGTATGTTAAGCATGACTACAAATAAACCTAAACATTCACAAAATGTCCACTTTCACTTGTTTCATGTGCAGCTTTCTTAATAACTTTTCCTCCATCCCATAATTTTGAAATAACAGCACTTAGAGCATGTGAAAATACATACTGTACCTGCATCCCTTTAACTGAAACCCTGATTTTTGTCGCAGTGTTTGCAAGATCACATTATATATTCTTTAATTGCTGTTGGCTTCCAGTTAAAATGTTGAAAGTACCTGCTAAAGGGTTAAAGTGAGCATTAAGACACACCTCGGTAATTACACTCCCAGACTGCAGAAGCTCAAACAGTTTCCTGAACTAACGTATAATTATCCCAGCACTCTTTATTTTGACACCTTGAATGTTTTTCCTTCTATTAGTCGTTCATTCTGACTGATTCCGACACGTTAATGTCTTTGGTTGACATTATCTGTGTGTTTATTCTCTATATACCGGTTGTTTTCTTCGCCGACGACAGTCGAATATTCAACTGTCAACCATGGTTCTGTGTACTAACAGAACGACACGTTGGAGGAGAAAAGAGTCCAAGACCTTCACAAAGAAGTACAACGAAGAATATATCTAAGAATTAAGTCCATACATAAAAGCTGTGGGGTTCCAGTTGACCAAATGCTTCTCGTCCTGAAACGTAATCATGAACAATGCAAACAGACGTCTTAAGGCATTTCTAATCGTTCTGCAGTTTATAGATTAATCGTGTTCAATAACCTTCTTCAAGCATTTCGTGCATCTTGTGTTAACAGGCTGCAAAGAAAGAATAAAGAAATTTATTTTGAAAATATACATTTAAATGTTTTTCTGCATTGATTTATATTTTGAAAAAGCTACACTTCCGTCAGTGCATCTTTTCTTCACTAAACTCTGTCAGTTTTTTTTTTTTCCACGCATAAACCAGGCACTGTGTTGGTAGTCCAGCTTTATTTATTTCAAGCCAAATAAAAATCCTCAGCAAACTAAATTCTTCTGATCTAAGAGCACAACTTCTTACATAACTCTTAAACCATGAGCATTTTGAATAAAGTCTTTATGCTTTATTCCTGCCTATCTGTCCAAACGGCTTCGTCACTCGTCGTAGAAATCCTTGAAAGCAAAACCTTGTTCTACTGTCTGCAGATGGTCAAAAGATCAGCAAAACTTCTGCCAGAGAGGAGAAAAAGAAAAAGAAAGGGGAAAAATAAAGACTTCATCCAAGCTGTTTCGTGAGCACTGGCCTACTTTGTTATGTAGGAACGAAGACTTGTTGTGAAAGACACAAACCACAAAGTCTTGTTTTGGCATTCTGTTTCTACATGGCATGAGAAGGGGAGCTCTGAGGGCGTTCCATCCTTCTGTTCGGTGAGGGTTTCCCCTCCTGGGCTAAACTTAGCCTCTGCTCACTCTGAGACACGTCCAAGAAACGGACGATCGTCTCCAAAACGGCGGCGGAGGATCACGTGTAAATACTGTAAAGGTCATTAAATGCATCAGCGAAAGTGAAAAGGTCACTTCTGTCGAGGAAATCGTGAGCTTTCTGTTTCCTTTTGGTGGCGGCTTCCATTAAGTGGAACCCCGGCGTCGACTGGAGGGTTCTCCCCACTTTCCAGCAGTACATTGTTAAATATTCCAGAGCAGAGTCAACACTAATTGCCTCTTCTCCGCAGGTATTCAGGCTTCACTTTCGTGCCTTATCTGGTGAGCCAGTCAGTCAAGCTGCAGGATTATTGATGTGTTTACTGGTGGGGGGGTGGGGGCGGCGGCGGGCGCCACTCCCTGCCTTGGGAAACCCTGAGGCTTTCAACTGTTGAGTAACGCTGAGTGCTGCCACCGACGACGACGACTCCAATCAGGGAAGTCGGGGCTCCGGAGCTCGTATAATGAGGAGGAACGGGAAGAGAGGGCTTCACTCCGGCGTTCTGACTCACCTGGTTCACCTCATTTAATCAGAAAGCCTCCGAACTGCCGTCAGGCTGGAAGCAGTGGCAAAACCTGCCAGCTTCTTCAAGGTGACTGAAGCAGATTTCATTACTTTAATGAAGAATTCACTGAATCAGACCAGTAACCCAGTGAGGAACCCCACGGAACCAACGTATCCAGTGATAATCTAACAGGAGATTTTTCAAATTAAGAGGAAGAAATTCAGACATAAAATGTGTTCCTCACCTTAAAGGCACTCAGACTTTTATATTTCTTTTTGTAATTGTTTTGATTAGACAAATTGATTTCAAACATTTCCTCAGAATAAATTAACACCGATCAGCCCTAAGATTATGACCACAGATGTGAAATAATTAAAGGCTAATTTGTGTTTCACATGAACAGATTAATGTGCTTGAAATGCACAGATCGCAAAACTGTGGCAGAAATGTGGAGGTCGGTTTCTGTTACAACAATCAACTGAATTCTACTTTTTTTTTTTACCTTTACAAAAAGAAAAGTTTTGCGTCGTACACATGGAAACACCAAAAACATGCGGTAGTTTCCAAATCATTAGTTGGTGTAGTAGTTGTCTTTTCCTCTTCTTCTCTGGAATATGACCACACATGTTCACAGATATTAGCATGATTATATATTCAAGCTTTTTTCCTCTTATTGATCTGCTCAGTATCTATATCTGGAACGTTCTCCCTGTATGCAGATGATGTTGTAGTAAGTGTCAGTAAATGTCCATTTTGTTGGAGAAAATCTGTTCAATTCACAAAACTCTGAATTCTCCTCCTATATTTAATACTTCTGTAATAATTATCTGTAAGGGATGAGACTGAACTGGAGTCACATGCGCTCGAATACAGCTGGAAACCTTTCAGGAGATAAAAACCAAGCAGACTGTGACTGCAGAGGAAGTTACATTTACACCATTAAAACTTGTTTTTATTACAATGTTTTCCAAAACGTAAAAGGAAATAATGATGCTGGGTGGAGGTAAGGGTGGATGGAAGGATGAAACACAAGTGATTAGCAATAATTTCATATAGATTACATATGTCTAGTTCTTTTATTTTTGTTTTTGAATTCCTTCTTAATATTTTTACAAAATGACCTTGAAATGTTTGAATGCCTTAACTTTTACATGCTAATTCAATATAATGTCACGTTTCCTGTGGTTAGTGCTAACATGTCCCAGCTGGTCATGTAAAATAAATAAATAAATAAATAAATAAATAAATAAATAAATAAATAATTGTTCTACTTATAAAAAGTTTTTTTTTTGATAATCAAAGAGATATGAAGTGATGGCAGATTTACTGCAGTTTATGGCACAAAAACATTCAAGATAAATGCAATGTATCTATGCATTGAATTTCACTATTTTGTATCATTTTTTGCCGGTTGACCAATTGTGTGATGAATCGCAATTAACTGCAATTATTTTAATCAATTAACCACTTTTTTTTTTATTTAGTTCAGCATCCACCCAGTGATTGACAATCATGATGCTCCAGTTGGTGGAGTTTGTGACTGACACTGACTCCAAGCAGGATTTTACTGGGTTGAGGCTGAATTGTCGCCTTTATGAAGTAAACGTACTTTTTGTGCTTCAACTTGTCCAAACAGGAACTGCTTGTTCAAGTTATTTCTCACTGCTTCTTGAAAACGTGCATGTGATCGGCTGTAATGTCTCCTCATTAATGAGCGATCAGAGAGGACGGTTCAATTCCGCCGTTCTGCGGCGTCTCGGCGGCGCCTGCTCTGGAATCTCATGGGCTCGGCTATAAACTGGCTCTGGGCGAGTGAATTACTGTATTCCTCTCTGGTTCAGCCTTAAACAACCTCCTCTTCTGTCTCCTCTCCTCTTCTTCTCATCCATAAGTTCATAATCCCTCCCTCCAGCCCTCCCGCTTCTTTACAGCCGACCGCGGTTACATAAGGCAGCTGGCTGCCTTGCTTTCCGGAGGGTTGGGCGCCTTGTGCCGACGGCCGTCCCAGGAATGCTCCCACTCAGCAGGTCTGGTCGCCGGCCAACCATGTGGCTTCTCAATGTCACCGAAACCCCAAAAGAACCCGTCAAAACCCCGCTGCGATCGTTCAGTTTGATCATCTCATCTGAGCAAGAGGCCGCGCTTCTCTCCTGCGCTCGGCGGGAACGGCGGTCGCCGAGCGGCGCGGCGCGGCGAGGCGCCGCCGCTTTGATGAATACAAACAGAGTTTCAGTAATATTTAAAGAATCCCCCTCGAGCAGTGTTCAGTGGTGAAAGGGTTCAGGAAGACGGGATGACAGACTCCTCTCCGCCGTACCTGACATAAAGAGGTTTAGCTAACACTACCCGACACCGGCTGCTAATCCTATTTCAAATTGCACTTTCAACCATGAAATCCACTCACAAGAGGAGAAAAAAAATAAAAGAAAAATACACAGTGAAGCAGCGCAGAGGTGTTACAAAGATAATCTTTCCCCCGCTTCTCTCCTCCGCCGGTTAAAAGCCACAGAGGAGCGGCGGGTTGAATCACGGGCAGGTCTTCGGGACGGAACAGGAAATATTGGGCCATGTTGGCTTTTATTTCAAATTAGGTTATGTGGGAAATAAAGAAGGAGTAATGGCATCACGCTGCGTCGGCGGCGCTGCCAGACATATGGAGCACATTCAGAGCCTTGGCTTTGCTTTGCAGGGCTTGATTGGGCCCAGTCCCCATAAAGCTTCCTGATAGCGGTTAAAGACAGTTAATCACATGAACTCCAGCAGGGCCCTGGGTTTCTGAGCTGGTACTGAGCCCAGAGACCAGAGACCAGGGACCAGGGACCAGGGACCAGAGACCAGGGACCAGAGACCAGAGACCAGGGACCAGGGACCAGAGACCAGGGACCAGGGACCAGGGACAAGAGACCAGAACCCAGGGACGAGAGACCAGAGACCAGAGACCAGAGACCAGAGACCAGAACCCAGAGCCCCTAGACCAGAGACCAGGGACCAGAGTCTAGAGACCAGAACCCAGAGCCCCTAGACCAGAGACCAAGAACCAGAGACCAGAGCCCAGAGACCCTAGACCAGAGACCAGGAACCAGAGACCAGAGCCCAGGGACCATAGACCAGAACCCAGAGCCCCTAGACCAGAGACCAGGAACCAGAGACCATAGACCAGAACCCAGAGCCCCTAGACCAGAGACCAGAGACCAGGGACCAGAGACCAGGGACCAGAGACCAGAGACCAGGGACCAGAGACCAGGGACCAGAGACCAGAGACCAGGGACCAGAGACCAGAGACCAGGGACCAGAGACCAGAGTCTAGAGACCAGAGCCCCTAGACCAGAGTCTGGAGACCAGAGACCAGAGACGACGGACCAGAGACCAGGGACCAGAACCCAGAGACCAGAGCCCCGAGACCAGAGACCAGAGCCCTGAGTCTAGAGACCAGAGAGCAGAGACCAGGGACCAGAGCCCCTAGACCAGAGACCAGAGACCAGAGAACAAAGCACCCAGGGACCAGAACCCAGAGACCAGAACCCAGAGACCAGAGTCTAGAGACCAGAGCTCAGAGACCAGAGACCAGAACCCAGAGACCAGGGACCAGAGACTAAAGACTAGAGACAAGAGATCAGTTACCATAGACCAGACACCAGAACCCAGACATCAGGGATCAGGGACCAGAGACCAGAAATCAGAAATCAGAGACCAAAAAGACCAAGGACCACAGACCAAAGAGCGGAACCCAGAGATCAGGGACCGGAGACCAGAGCCCAGAGCCCAGAGATCAAGGATCTGAGGCCAAAGACCAAGAACCAGAGTGTAGAACCCAGAGACCAGGCACAGGATCCACTGGGAGAGAACCAGTTGGTGGAACAGGGCCTCCATAGAACCGCCTCCACAGAGGGGTGACGGAGAGGAGCAGCTACAGAGGACAGGGATTGACGGGGAAAGCCTGGAACTGGAACAGAGCAGAAGACCGAGCTTCTGATTCTGAAGAGGTTTGTTTCTGAGAACCAGATGAGAGGAAACCCAACCAAACACGTCCCTATTGGAGATACTGAAACAATACCCAAAGGTACTCAGAGTATCTTTATACAAAAGATATTTATTGGAAATCTTCCGTTTCTGGTTGAGGTAAAAATTTTTATGGCATAATCATAAATAACACCTCAGCATGATTCAGTATGAGAAGAGAGGTCGCTCAGTGGTCAGGACTATACCTCCCTTTCATAAAAACAGAAATATTGACTCAAAAAATTAAAAAAATATCTAAAATATATAAAAAAAGACCAGTCAGTCATCTGTTGTTTTTTTTTTTTTTGTTTTTTGTTTGTTTTTTTTTTGAGAGGGGGAGGGGGTTTGGACTGATGTTAAAATGTGAAAACAGGCTCAAATTCAAAAAAAATAAATAAATAAATAAAAAAATTCATATTAAAGAAAACCGGCCAGATATTTTTCTTTTTTCCGTCAGTCCTCCGGGTGTGTCTCATTCAAGTTTTCTTTAGCAAAACAACCCAATGCTGGATTTCCAGCGCCTCCACCAGGTGGGACTGTGAACGCCAGGTTTGAATCAAACGTCATGAACTAATGATGGTTTTTTGCATGAAAACTCAGCCGATACGAAGAAGTCCTGATTCAAACAGATGCAGATGTGTGGTGTTCTCTCGCCGTTTCTCCACGATCACGACCGTTTGACTCAATCTGCTCAAACATTCAGAGAAACTTCACACTTATCTTTACGATGGTGGAATGATTTTCCTCATTTATCTGAATCCATAAAACAGTTTGTCTCTGGAGGAAAACGGAAGTTTGACGAAAAATTGATTTGAATTACAAAAATTATAACTTACCCCCTGATTGGGTCAAATTAATAATGCCCTCTGCCAAATAGTACAAAGTATTAACACCGAAATAGGTCAAGAAATAATCCTGATCTGCTTTTAAGGGGAGAAAATGTTGCCTTGGTCTTGAAGGGGTACTTTGTGTGCTCAGCCAAGAGGATTTACACTTTTGTAATGTCACACAAGCCTCACAGGTGAGAGCCGAGACTTCTGAAGCCTTTCTTAAAGGGAGCAAACCCCCTGCAGAGGCTTCTCCCCAACAACTGAGAGCTTCTGGGGCCTTTTGTTGTTTCCCTTCACATCGCCAACCTGTGCTCATCTTCTTTTTCTATTTTCAACTGAAGTCAGCTTTATTCTGCACAAATGCATGAAATCTCTTTTTTGTTGTTCTTCCAGTTGTTAAAGGCTTTAATGTTTCAGCAGAGACTCCTTCAAACAGACCTGGACTCTCTGAAGCTGGAACAGACTCTGAGGCTGTAACATTCTAGCTGGGTCGTCCAGATTTAGACCAGCGGCTGAACCCTGGTCCTCGAGGGCCTCGGTCCTGCACGATTTAACCCTCTCCCCGCTTCAGGGACCCAGAACATGCAGGACTGCGGCCCATGAGGTCCAGGGTTGAGCAGTCATGGTTTAGATGGCCACCAGGTCGCCATCCGCAACTTAAAAAACAATTTTGGTGACCAAAAATCTCTGAGCTGAACCGTCAGTCCTGTGGCTCAACAGAACGAAGAGAATGAGCCGATCAGCTGATGGAGCTGCTGAAGCTCCTGATGCCTTTTGGTTTTTGAGGCGATATCTTCCTGTTGTTTGCTTACAGCTGGATGTGCTCCGTGTCAGACTAACAGCGCCACCTAAAGGCCCGGCTGATGGCTCATCGTTTTGAGTCATTCTTCTGTAGACGGGAAACTTCTGAAGAACCACAGAGAGAAAAAAGATGGTTTTAGCTCAGAGGAAGAGGAGATAAGAAACAAACAAGAGGTGGTTTGCAGTGGAGTGAGGCGGAGGTGGTTTAGAGTAGGGTGGGGGTGAATTAGAGGATGACTGAGGGTGGAGGAGGTGAATGAGATAAAACACACCACCCATCTACACCCGTCACTCAGACTAATCATCACATCTCTCGCCTTCAGGACTCAGAAAGCAGACTCTGTATTTTTGGCTTCTGAAAGTTCATTTTGGTTCCTAAAATGTCTAAATTAAAACCTGTTCTTGTTTCCCATCGTTAAAGTCTGGAGCCTCTTGTTCTCCGCAGCCTGGCTCCATGACAGAAACTAGAACAGCACCCACTAGTGGCCCAACAGGAAAACTACGTTTTGTCGACGTACACCAGACCTTGATTTTCCTTCTGACAAAGAGCCGGTTCCTTAAAAACACAGCTTATGAACTCCTGATATTCTCCAGCCTTGGTAGTTCTGAGTGGCGCCGGTCAGTTTAACCCGAACATTTTTGGTAATAAAATGAATTAATATCTGACGGATGATTTCTCTGTGGAAAAACATGTGTTCTGTTACAGAAACACACCCGGTTTGTCATAAAACATGAAAGCTGAACATCAATTCTGAAAACCTGATCCACACCAGTGGATGTAAACGTGGAAGCGGGTTCATTCTGACCCGGTCGGAATGCCAGGGTTTCATCTGGACCCCCGTTAGCATTCATCTGATTCAGCATTCAGAACATCTGATTCATCAAGCTGCACAAGCAAGGTTTAGAACAGCAGCAGACTCCACTTCCTTCAACTGAAACACGAATCTTCACACAAAAGCGAATCTTTACAAACTAATTACTGTGGAATCTTTGAACTGTGGTGAACTAAACTCTGACTTTTGCTCTAAAACTCTTAAAATTCCCCAAAAATGCTATATTTTGTTGCATTTTTTAAATCAGAATGTGCCAAAGAAGAAGAATCAGTTTGCTTCGAAGAGAGTCTTATCAATCTAATGCTTACCTTGGATTTCAATGGTGGAGTTTTTGATCCGCTATAAGGACCGAACCGATCAAATCTGTCAAACCAACGGTGAAAACTCAGCTTGGTGTCTTCACACAGAAACATCTAGTATTGAAGCCAAAGGTATTTGCTCAGAATGTTTTAATCAGAGCAGCGTTGACGGCTGGAGGAGGGACTCGGCTTCCTGGGACTGGATAAGACCAAACGCCAGAGAAGGGACTGCGACGTTCCGTCAGGAGGAGGAACAGGAACCTCAAAGGTTCCCCGTCCGGCCCAGCCTCTACAGAAGACCCGGAGAGTTCTGGAGCTCCGGTGAAACCCTGCCGGCGCTCCCGTCACTCCGAGGAGCAGGCGTTTAACCGACGACGATCCGAAGAGTTCTACCGATCTGGACGTACCGACGTTTCCACCGCCGACCGCGGATTCTCGACAGCTTCACAGAGTTCCGGGAAATCCAGGAGTCGGTTCAGTCCGGGACGAGAATCGAGCAGAGAACGATTGGCTTGACAGGCGGCGGCGGCGGCGGCGGGCGGCAGTGACAGCGGGTGGCACGGCGGGGCGGGAGTCACCAGGTAGCGTCGGCCTCCGCCTGTCTCGGGAGTCTCGCCTGGCTGATCAGGGACGACAGCACCGCTGCTCCCAACCTTCAGTCAGCTGTCACAGCGGGTCACAGCGGGTCACAGCGGGTCACCGGGCGGCGGCGGCGGCGGAAGACTCGGGGTTCGAGTCCGTCACGTTCCAGAGCAGGAAACGACGCCACGCTCAACTTATTTCACATCGTGTTGCAGGAAAACTGGAGGAATGAGAAAGAGACAGAGACAGACCCACACACACACACACACACACACACACACACACACACACACACTGAACAACTTGGATTAGAGGAGGAAAAACGAGGGTTCAGAGGGTCGTATATCATTAAGCAATTGAGAAAGTTAATTAGGCAGCTCTGATAATTATTGCCATGGCAACCTGAGCGCACTCATGCAGATTTGATTAACGAGGTGCCATTTATCCCAGACGAGGCCCGGCGGCGCTCCAGAGACCCCTAAAGGTGGAGCGCAGGTACCGCCGGCGCCGGCTCCTCCGGACCCAGATGGAACCGAACAGGGTTCCCCTTGAAGACCCGCCAGGGAGAAAACAGAGGGAGGCTCGGTGTGAGAGGAGGGATGTGCCTGGCATCCAGAGCCGGGAGCACGGCGCAGGGGAGGCGCTCGATTCCAGGACTCATGTTGCCCTCTGGTGGAGGAACTGTGGAACTGGAGGCCCTGAGAGGAGGTGGGGGGGGGCGGCTGGAGTCCACCGCCCAGCGGAAGGAGCCGTCTCTAACGGCTGGCTGAGTGGAAATGAAAATAATAGACCTGGAAGGGAAGAGGCTGTTTGAAACTGTCAGCGATCAGGACGAGAGACGAGAGACGAGAGACGAGCGAGCGACGCCGCCGGCCTTCACAGGAAGTGACACGTCCAGCACGTGCTGGAGACGCCCATCAAAAATCTCTTAATTAGCACTCTAAAGGCTTTTTTACTTTATTTTATGAAACCATAGATGGCACCACTGGCAGACTAAAGTGAAAACATGAAAGCAAAGTGAGCTCAGTGGGAGATTTCTCCAGGGAGCCGCTAATCCTCCTCCACATCGTTCCACTGAGCGCTATGGATTACGCTTTATTATTCCAATATCAAGCCTAATAACAGTCATATCAATTACGGCCGCGCTCACTCCAAGTGTTTCACAAACACCTGACAACGAAGCCGCTCGGTCTAAAAATAGACCAGAGGGAAGAGGAGCGTTGATTTCACTGTCACAAACAGCGCTGCCTTCAAGTCGGCGCTCGCCCGCGGTTCGCAGCCCTGTCACGCTCCATTACAGGTGTGCCTGCCGCTGCCGTCCCGCCTCCTGACACCTCCAGCCTATTTTTACCAGGAAACCGGCGGTTGACCAAAATATGATCCACACACAGACAAAATGGAGATGGGGGGGGGGCGGGAGGCCCTGGAAGGCCGGGTTCAAGAGGAAAAGTGACACAGACTTCAACGAGACGGCGGGAAAAGTTCAGTCCAGGGTGACAGCTGAGGACAATGAGAGAAGTTTTGATGCTGTCAGAAGAAAAGAGGCTTTAAAATCGACTTATATACACTGAGACAGAGCAAAGCCCCGTAAGAGGGATCCTTTTATATATGAATCTATATATCTTGGGATTGTCATCAGCAGGAATCATGGTTCATTCAGATTTACATTTATCCAGCATCAATAACTCTTTATTAAAGAGACGCCATCAACACACAAACGACTCTTCAATTTTTATCAAAAGTGTCTGTGGAGCAGTGGAAATAACACTGGTCTCTCTGTGCAGCAGGGACCGTCTGCAAATTACAAAACCACTTCTTCAAAAATACCTAATATCAAGAACTTCTGTACAAAGTGTTTATCATGTGTGCATAAAATAACTTTGTATTAAATAATATTAACAGACCAAAAAAAACAAAACAAAAAAAAAAACACCATTTGGGCTTAAAAAGTTATAATGGGAACAAAAACTGTTAAAAATGAAACAAAAAGAAACAAAATAAGAGAAATAAGAGAGTTTATCAGAGAACGTGACTTCATTTTAAAGCTGAAATGTTTTTCTAAACCAATCAATGATTCAGTGTAACAGAAATAAAACTGCATTATTTGGACATCAGAGCTTCTTTTGCAGATTCTGTGTAGTTTTATGAAAAACACTTCTGGCTGATGGAATCCTGCTTTTCACTGAGAAAACAAACCAACAACACTCATTTTAACGTTTCATTACATTATCGGCAGATTCATTTGTACACTTTTTTTCCACACTGCTGCAGCAGAGCCCAAAGCACTTTGCACTGCATTATCACATTCACCCATTCACACTCACACACCACTGGAGGCGCCTGCCATGCACGGCGCTTTATCCATCCGCTGTCTTGCCCAAGGACACCTCGACATGTGGACAGTGGGAGAAGGGAGTCGAACAACAACGACCACCTAGCCGCCCCAAAATAATCTTTTAGGATGAGCATTTTTGGAATAGAAAAACAAATAATTTCATGATTTTTATGAGCTCTCTCAGGACTTTTTGGGGTAATTTGGATTATTACGTTTTCTTAATTTTTTTTTTTTTTCGAATTTTCCAAAACCGTTCAAACCTAGGCTAACCAAACACTGAAAAACATGCAGTTATCATGCCAGGCCACTAGTGGGAGCTGTTTCTATGTGATCAAACCACCTGTTTCTGCACACAGAGAACAGAGCTGCAGCTGAAGCTCCTTTAATATGAGCCTCCAGGCCTACAGGGGGCGGTGTCACCAGAAACACGAAGCCAGGCTGGCCAATCACAATCCTGGAAAAAACAAATTACTTCCTGTTCCTTCAGGAAATGGTCATTTGTTTGGACTGATGGAGAAGCGGAGCTCCTCTAAATGAAAGAACCTGCTGACTGTAGAACTTCAGATTGTCCATCAATCCTCCTGAATGTACTTTGGGGCAAATCGGGCAGAAACGCCTCTTTTGGTCTTGACGTTTGCGGATCTTTGTTCTGGTTCCAGCTGGTTTGGTGATCAGTTGAGACAACAGGGGCTGATGGGACGATAAAACCTTAAGAAAAAAAAAAAAACTACATGAAGCGTTGAACAGAAAACACATGGGATGGATTCTGAGTGTCCGACCGGCCGGTGGACCTAAGATGGGTGTGAAAGTCTCTGAGGGGAGGAAGTGGTGTGGCTCGGAGGGCAGAGGAGAGGCTCCTGTCAGAGAACTCTGGACCAGCGGGGTGAATGGAGGACAAACGGAAGCCGCCACAGGCGGCCGTGACTCCCAACAGTTAGAGGTAATCGTTCTCTCTTACATAACCCAGTTCTCAGACGGACACGCCTCGGTGTTCTGACGGCGGGAACACCGGTGAGGAGCGGCGTGCCTCCAGGCTGCAACTGCTGCTCCGCTTCGCACGTTTCCATCGACACGCCGAGGAACCGCGTTCAGGACCTGACTTGGACTCCTTCAGAGGTTTTACAGAAGAAGGGAACGGTCGGGGAACCGGACGGGGTCAGTGATGGACGACGGTCCTGACGTCCGGCTTTAATAGAAGTTTAAGTTTATTCACATTATTTTTCCGACATGCCCTTTGAAAGATCGCTCTCTGACCCCACATGAACGCCTGCCTGGTAACCTCACCGATACTTCTGGAGCAGATGCTCCAGCGCTAACGTTAGCACGCAGCAGCTAACTATTTCACTCATTTTCAGCCAATACACAATTGTTTCAGGAAATATCTGACATTTTCAGAAAAGGATAAGAGCAAACTGCTAAAACAGCAGAATATACCAAAAGACACAGGAGTAGGAAAGAAAGAAGCTTTTTAATAAAATAAAAAGTTTAAGTTTGCATCACATTATGATACATCAGGAAAGAAAAACAATTCAAATGTCTCTTCACAGCATCAGCAGTCAGTAACAAAAAATTCAGCCGACATAAAGAAGCAGCTCCAAAAATTATACATCACTTTCATTGAAGCAGTTTTAAATCAGAAACGGTTTCATTTGAGTTCTGTCTTTCAGCCTTCTCTAATACTCTGCGGCCTTGAAATGATGCTCGTCGATGGTGGAGAAGACGTGGCCTTCGTTCAGGAGAAAGGCCAGAGACGTCCTGCGGGACGAGACAGCCGCACATTTTACAACTTTGTTCTGTGGAGGTTTCTCATTAAAGCATTTTATTCCATAAATTTAGGTCTTAGCATCAGTAAAAAAGTGACCTGATGTCAGCGATCCTCAGGTAGCTGAGCTCCGCCCTCAGCTCGTCTAAACCGAGGCCCTGATCCCAGTACGAGCGTCTCCTGATGGCCTCCAGCACCTCACACGGGAACACAGATAGAATCCCGTCATGACAGTCACCACCACCGAGGACGTCCTCCGGGATCGGTCAACACAGTGGAACCTGCAGTGAACTGACCTGGCAGTCGAGACTCGGGGTAAACAAACCCCCAGCAGTGGAGGAACTTTTCTAAGCACGACAATATTTCCGAAGCACCGAATGCACCAACCTGCTCCTGGACTGCGGACAAACCGCGCAGGAAGCCGGGTTCAGGAGGTCCAGCGCCACGCGTCCCCGCGGCGGCCAGGACGTTCATGTTTACGTCCAACGTCTGGATGAAGAAAGAGGCAGGAGCAAGGCCGGTCTGTGAGGCAGACGCCGTGAGGCAGCGAGAAAACGGGAAGAACGCCGCCGGGTACCTTTCTGGAAAGCTGCATGTGAGCTCGCACCACCTCCATCATGTGGGAGGTGATCTCGTTCAGGTCGGTGATCAGACGCACATCCATGGCCAGCATTGACCTTTGACCCTAGGGGGAAAACAGGGACGAGTCACGGCGTCTCCTCCATGAGAGGACCGCCGTCGCTCCGCCTTACGTTGAAGTTGCGCAGGCTTCCGATGACCTTCACGTACTTTCCCTGACACTGGAGCGTCTTCAGAGGTTCCTGCAGGGAGCGAAGCGCTGAGGTGAGCATCAAAGGTCGGTGTGTGTGTGTGTGTGTGTGTGTGTGTGTGTGTGTGTGTGGACACCGACCTCCGTGTTCACCCACTGCTTGACCACCAGAGGCGGGCCGGTCATGTCGTCCACAGAGTACTGGACGTTGGTCACGAACGGGGCGAATCCCCGGACCAAGCCCACAACAGAAACCTGGCGAGAGACGAACAAAAGGGCCAGATCTAAAGGTCAATTCAAGAGCTTTTCAAAATAAACTGTGTCAATGAGCAGGTCAAATCTATCTTCTTCAGCTTTCCACAAAAATAAACTCAACTGATCTGTGAAAATGCAAAACTAAATGGTAAAAACGGAACTTTGTGAAAACAACTTTCAAAATAAAACCTTTCAAAAACAAATGGCGAAAACAGCTTTGGAAGTAGTTTTAGAGTTGAGAGCCACTGTAATAGCCAGGGGTTGGGGGCAACATATTACAGTAACATTACTTTTCAGGGTAACCACAGATGGCAAAAGTACCCAGATTACTCAGTAGTATACCTGTGAAAACAACTTGAGTAAAAGTAAAAAGTACTGATCCAAACATCTACTCAAGTAAAAGTACAGGCTCTGAAATATACTCAAAGGTAATTTTGTAATTGTAAGTATTGCACTGGCTGCACTGAGGCATTATATATATATATATATATATATACATATATATATATATATATATGAACATTAGCCTTTTGGGGAAATGTAAGGAGTAGAGAGTCCCAATGTTCATGTTGAAAATGTACACACTCAGAATTAAATACTTCAAAATTTACAAAGTACCTGAAAAATCTACTTAAATACAGCAAAGGAGTAATTATACTTTCGTTATACTATCTGGAATGAACTGACTTCACTGGACGACAGAAATGTGCTTTTTTTGTGTTATTTCCTGTTTGCCTTCGTCTAAAGTTGCGATCTGTTTCAGTGGTTTAGGCCGTAAGATAACTTCGATTACAGTTTCATCTCGCTGCGTCCTTCGTTCACCACACCATCTTCAGCTCATTAATAAAGATCTTCTTTCACTCAACTCAACACCGAAAGTTCTCCAGGTGAAATCCTACACGTCTGTAAATCAGCGCTGTTAGTGTGAGGAGTGACATTTCCTCCATGGGTGGCGATACGGTCGTCACCTTGTGCACGTCGCACCAACATGGTTCCTGATTTATGCACGCAAACTTGATGCTCCGCCCCTTTGTTGATTTTCTGCCTACTTACCTAAATAAGCTTAATCTCCTGTTTCTTCTTGTGGTTTTAAGTGTTTGTTTAAACTTTATAGGATAAAATCACCATACCTTTATTTTGAAATTTGTCTTCGTAAATTACATTTTTTTGTTTCGCATGAATCTAAAGAAAAGCTGGACTTGTTTTTAGGAGAAGAGGTTTTTCCTCGTGTTTTATGGACTTGTGTGTCCCTTTCTTCCGTCAGACCGGGATATTGATCGCTCCTATAGTTTTACTCGACACAGAAAACACTATGTGGACAGGATAAGTGATGTTTGTCCAAGTATCTCCACAGCGAATTAAGAAACGGTCAAATGATGTAATAAGTACTGACAATACTTTCCAAATGCAGTAACTAGTCACTTATTTTTTGAGTAACTACCCCAACACTGGTAATCACCCAACCTGTCCACAGTAATCCAATAATCCACACAAACGTCCGTCTTCCCCCACTGGTAATGTTCACAGTTTACTCTGTGTGGTTTCATTGTAAAACCAACAGCACCCACTGGTGGCCCAGCATGGAAGCTTTTCAAAATGTGGCTGTGTACACGTGACACTTTTCTGCCACAAATAGAAAAGACGTGTTGTCTCTGGAAACGCTGTCGCGTAAACAGAGCATAAAGCATGAAGACCATCTCCGGACAGTCCACTGATCCGCTGCTTCTCGTGTTTCCATGCTTGTATTTTATGGATTAGTTTTCTCAATAATGGTGAATAAAGAGCTTTCCCCCACCTTTTTATTGGGTTTAGTCATTTGTAAAGGGAAAAAAAAACATCAATAACCAGCAGATGACTTTATGAGAAGCGCGGTCTGAACATGTGCTCTGATCAAGCGAAGCTCCTACCTGGTAGAGTTCCTGCTCATAGAGGGCAAACGAGTCTTGGTTGACTGTTGCGGCAGACAGCAGCTGCGACACCGTGCAGGGTAGAATCCACAGACTGCTGCTGCTGCTGCTCTGTGGTGAGATCGGAGATCGATATTCACTTCCTGCACTCATTTCATTCAACTGAATTTTAACTCCTCGACACACCTTCGGCTGCAGAGACTTTTGGTGACTGGTCGCGTCACCAAACCCAAACCCTGAAAATAAACGGTTTGAGGACTTGAAAGTCAGACGAGGAGCAGAGTTGAGGCCTAATCATACTCCACAGGAAGAAGAGTAAAGGTCGGCTAAGGAGGCAGTAAAATGACTCATTTTGTTCTCTCACCGCCTCCGAGCCAAACAAAGTTCGCCTGCCTCGTGCCCTCCTCCTGTGAGAGCTTTGTTTGGCTGGGTGATCGAGAAGTCTTCTGTGATTGGTCAGATTTTCCTGCTTCACCTTGACGCTCCTATTTATTGCCCAAGCGGAGCCACTGAAGAGACCGTGCTTTATTAATTGGAGCAGAAACTCGAAGTTTTCCAACAATGGCTCATAAATTCAGCTGAATTCGTCTTTAGAATGATTTAACTGTCCAGGTATACGATTACAATACTTGTACCTCTTTTTGTTTTAAAGGAGTCATATTATGCAAAATTCACTTTAAAAAGGTGTCTTTACAGTCATATTGCCTCCCAGAGCCTCTGTATGATCCCCCAGAAGAGAAAAATTCTGTCACCTCCCTCAATTGCGCACTCCACTTTTAAGGAAATATACACTCAAACACGCGATTCTGAAATCTTCCTCTTGAGGACGTCAACAAGAAGAACACCACTCCCCCCCCGGAAGAGGATCCAGCCTTTGGCGGCGCCCCCGGATAGGTGGTTATAGTAGTATGTGTTGTAGCCTCATTAAGACGTTCAAATTTGAAAACTGTCTTTTTCCTCCTTGTCTCACTGCACCACATTTTTGAAAATGAAGCTGAAACTTAAGCTGAAACGGTCGAGGAGACGTGCCTCCGACTGTGCCCCCCCCATCATAAGCAAATAAACTCATATACTATGTTTTTGGGCTTCTGTGACCGACATGACGTGACTGAAAAATAGCATAATAGGTTCGCTTTAACAAAGTGTTACCATTGTTCAAAGGAGAACTGCCTCATGTGGTTATTTATACATTGGAAATTATTCTGGACTCAGATCGAGTTTTAAACTGATTTTATTTGAAGGTGCACTAAGGAGTTTGCACGTTTCATGAGAAACAACGGCCCCTTCAGGCCTTGGGCGTAACTGCAGCTGAGTGAAACACTTGTGCCTGTGATTGATTCGCAAATAAAACTAAAAATAATGAAATTTTAAATATTTTTGTTGGATTCTTGAATCTAAAATGAATTAATAACAGCCCCTATATTCCCTCCTGCCAGGCACAAGTCCTGGAGGAGTCTGGAAAACTCCAGAAAGCCATTTCTTGAGGTACTCGGAGTCCCAGCGGTCTCTCTCTGGTCCTGAAGTTGCTGGTTCCTCCACCCTCTGCACTGCCTTTGAGCAGAGCAGCAGTGCAGGTGGAGTTGGTGGATGTATCTGGCTGCGATGCATTTGCTGCATCTGTACAGATCACGATAAAATCATTTTCAATGCCTTGCCTGTTAAAGAGCTTCTCCTTCAGCGAGAGGCTGGATCTAGAGACGGATCAATAAAACACAAGGCGTCTTAATTCCTGATGATTTGATGGTCAAAGCAGCAACAAAAAAAATCATGTAGAAATTGAAATATATTCGGAATTATTTTTATAATGATGTAAAATAAAATGCATGTTATTTATAGACTTGAATGTGCATAAAAACACCAATGAGATTTTAATTTGAGAGAATTAATTAAAAAAATATTACAAACACAATAAATGAGTATAAATTAATATTGGTGAAGCAGCGCACATCTGTCCGCTAATGTAACAACTCTGGCTCCTCGACATACTCTGAAAAATAATTTAGACAATAATTATTTGTATCAAGTTTTTTTGTTTTTTTTTTTTGTTTTGGGGGGGGGGGGGGGGGGGGGGGGGGGGCTTATTACTGGCCATACAGAGGAAAACTGAAATATTTACTGATGAAGCTCTTAAGATCAAATCTGCAACTCCCTGATCTGTTTACCATCCAACAACCTGCCTTGCCTTGAGTCATAAAAAAAAAAAAAAAGCTTTTACATCTTTTGCAGAACAAAAACAGGCTTGTTTCTATTTATTTTATGCACAGACAAGAGACTAAATGATCAACACCACCTGAACGAGGACGGTGAAGTGGTGAATTGTGTTGAACCAGGAGACTGGATTCATCACTTCTTCATCTGCTCATGGAAGGCAAGCTTCAACAACTAATCCATCAATTCTTCTATTAAAAAAGCCACTGTTGAACTATCAGACATATAGAGTTGCTGGAAAAAGTTGCTGGAGAAGCACTGAGGGGGCGTGGCCTCAGAGGGGCGTGGCTTCGGAGTTCTCACACCTTCGCTGGAGTGTGAAATGTCAGCCGGAGTTCTGTCAAAATGTGCCTCTAATCCACTGTGAAGCTGCGTGGTACGGTGCTTAACGCTAGCATAACGTCACAGCGCAGTACTAGGCTAACGCACGAGTCAAACTTCTTGATGATAGAAGTAGATTCATTGCACTTTTTTCAAGAACATTATTGTGATATGTTTAATCAGTCTTTATTAGCGGTGAAACGGTCTAAAATAGACATTAATATAAATCTCCCAGCCATCATTTTGTGCCTCCCCGCCTCACGTCAGTAAGCTTTCCCCCACTACATACAGCTGGATTTTGTGTTTTTTGTTGGTTATTGTCAATATTTTATACTGTTTTACTGCTAATAAAGACTGACTAAACAAATCACAATAATGTTCTTTAAAAAAAATGCTATAAATCTTCTATCATTAAGAATTTTGACTCATGCGTTAGCCTAGTACTGCGCCGTGACGTTAAGCTAGCGTTAAGCACCGTACCATGCACCTTCACATCGGATTACGTAATGGAGGCACATTTCCACAGAACACCGGCAGCCGAACTTTCTTCGGCTGCTCGAAGACGTCATCCTGCCGAACTTTGTTCTTGTGGAGTATGTAGGGGCCTTTACCCGCTTTCTCTCACTTACCTTCACTCCACATGACCAGCCTGATCTCTGCTCTCCAGACTTCCTCCGAATGGAAGCCAGTCGAACCAGTCTCTGTTCCGGCAGCAGGTTCTCTGGGTACGCAGCTGAACCCAATCAGTGCAATCAGCCATGCAGCACAGGACGGGGACCCACGGTTTGAACGCAGGTGCTCCAATCACTCAGGACACGTTTTTTTTTTCTTCAATTCTTTTATTAAAAATCCATCAATTCGACAGTGATTGACAGGTGTTTCACTCCATGTCTCATAAACTTCAGTTAATCTCTTCAAAATATCTTACAACGACATGAGAGCGAAAAAGAGTTGGGTAGAAAAGTGTGAGAGCGGAGGTTTTCGTCTGGCCGTGAGCTCAGTTCGTGGCGTGTTCTTCAAGTGTCGTCCGGTCGGACGCGGCGCCGGCGGTTCGGTCACTGAGCGGGTTCGGGAGGAATGTTGAAAAGAATGAATGTGACGGGTAAACACGGTAAGGCTGGTAAGTTACAGCTGGTAAGTCGTGTCTCTTCACTGGGTTACAAGACTATTAGAACCTGAACGCTGATTCTTATAATCTCTGATACTCTTAGCAATCCAGCGTAGCTAGCTTTAGAAACTGCTAATGCTAACATCAAGCAGCACTTTGGATTTCCAGTAGAGTGTTGAGAGTGAGCTAAAGCTAAAGCTAAAGCTAAAGCAGCTAGCCAAACAAATCTGAGCAGGACGAACTATCCAGTAAGCACTGGACCGTTCCACTGTAACTCAAGCATCTTCTCATAATTTGAGACATTTGTGACTAATGCTAATTAGAAGCCAGTTTAATTAGCTTGGCGCCTTATTCACTAAAATTCAGTGATTTTTTTTACTTTAAAATTTCATGTCAGATAATTAAGGGCCCCTGAAGGGACAAGTCAAGAGAAAACAAGTTCTAGTTTCTCACAGGATACAAGACTTTGGTGTCCACAGATTGGGACTGTTAGCATCAATAATTCTGTTAAAAAAAAAAAAAAAAAAAAAGTACGGTAATTAACAGGAAGAATCCGTCTCTGGAGCAGCAGGAATAACACTGATCTCTATGTGCAGCCAGAGTTCAGGGACCGTCTGCATATTACAAACCCGCAACCAAGATGTCTAATAATCTCACTTTATTCACTGCAGTATCACTAAAGTCACTGCTTTGGATCTGGAGTTCCCATAATCCTTTGCATCTTGAAGACACAGTCTCCCGTGTTGATTGCATAATCAGGAAATCTCTACCCGAGATGTCGGACGTCCCAATCTGTGAAAATCATTACAACTTCACCAAAGTCCTGTATCCCACGCAGATGACAATCATCACCTGTTAACACAAGAAACCAGGAAGTGGTCCTCCTGGTCACGTGTCCTCCTCAGGGATACAGATGGAAATACGCTACTTGTGTTGAGTGACAGTTCCTGGTTAGACGGTTTAAGATCCAATGTTCGACTCAATGAGATTATTCCTGCATCCTGGACAACTGTAGAGATTCACATTAAATGTATCTGTTTTCACACAGAATCTTTACTAAATCTGCATTTATTTTTTTCTTCCAAAACAAAAGAAGAGGTAAAACGAGCATGGTCTTAAGTAAATGCAGCACAAATTTGGATTGTCAAAGTGGTAAATACCCTCAGTTAGAAACACCCTAGAGTGAGGAATTCAGGTTTGAAACTCTTAAATCCTGAGGTAAACAAGCAGATTTCATTTTCCTCCAGCATCACGCCATCAGGCTTACACTCAAAACCCAATTGTTAAAGCATCTCAATCATATCGGCAGCTGTTCAAGTCTACATTCGTTCAGAAAATGTCTTTCTGTCTGTTTTCTTTGTACCAACAGAGTGAAGGACCGTGTGGTGTCTCCACTCTCTTGGCGTTTCATTACGTCCACCCATCATCAAACAGCAGCAGACTGGTGAAAGTTTCATTCTCATGCATGTGAGCAGCAGTTTTCTACAGGCAGTGTGGAGGGCAGCAGCGGTCTGCAGCTAGCTCTGTGTCGCGGAAACCTCGGCTCCCAGGCGTAAACGAGCCAAACGATGACTTCAAGTGGCGGTGTGCGTAGCGAGCTGGATGGATCCGACGTAGCAGCAAATCTCTCCTGTCATTAAAGGCGTAACAAACGGCTGAAGGCCTTCACAAACCGGGGTTTATCTCGTTCACCTGCAAAAACAACACTTTTAAATCTGGTATTGTTCAGCGAGTCCCTCCTTCATTGGTTCAATTTTCCAGCTTTTTCTGCATTCAGTGGTCATAAAACGGGATTTTTCTTTTCTTCATCCAGGTCATAATTCTTCAGGTTTCTCAAGTTTATCTATTAAACTTTATGCAGGTGGAAAAAGTGAGTGCAATGCTAAGCTAATAAACGCTGATTGGAGTCAGGAGTTGGCAAATCTGGGTCTGAATAGGTTTTCACAAGACTCATCTGTTGCTGTGAGCCATATGAGCTAAGAAGAGTTAAAGAGCTCCACCTGCAGCCACCTAAACGGTTCGTCAGCGCAGACTGTAGAACGCAGGGCGAGCTTTGGTGGTGGGAATAACAACCCAACTTCGTCTGGCTGGGTGAGTGTCTGTTTCCTCCACTAGTAACGTTGATCGTGAATTGTTCTCTGCAGCTTGTGTGTGTGGTTTCATGACAAAAACAAACCAACAGCACCAACTAGTGGCCTGGCATGATAAGCGGACGCTGTTTTCTGAAACGAAAACATAAAATCGGCGCGTCTTCATGGTAACCGGCCTTGGTTTAAAGGCTCACTTTCCAACCAGGATCAACGACGTCCGCGTGGTGTTGAGTGGATTTAATCAAACCGCATTCCATGTCCAAAAGATGCAGAAAATGAGGAAATTCTCGAAGGTTTGTGAACTTTGTGGCAGGCCTACTGAATATCTCTCTTCAGATTCTCCGTGACAGCCCATTTAAAGGTGGACAGACGTTCCTGAACCTTTAGCCCGGTGTGTGAAGGCCCTGCCGTTCGGGGTCACAGTGGAAAAGCCTCCTCCTCACCTCTACCGCAGACCCGTGTGATGAGAACAGTTTCAACATTCCTCCCTCCGCTCAGTGACTTACATGTCCAAGTTCCAGGATGTAGCGGAGCAGCTGGTACGTTACGCGAAGGCCCCGGATCGGGGTGGACATGACGGATGACCACAAAACCCCCGGGGGAGACTGGTTCCGTCTCCAGAGAAACCCCCCACCCCCCCCCCCTCCCCCCTCGTACCGGACGGACAGGACGACTGGAGCTGACCCACGACGGACACCAGCGTTTCGCTTACACCACATCACAAACAAGAGGCCGATCTACGATTAGCACTAGCACAGCGACTGTACTCACCTGTAGGTACATCACATCTCTTCAATGATTGACGGTCGACCGACGCCGGGAGGGGCGAAAATAAAAATAAACATCTGAGCAGTCACAGCAATTTTACACGACCAGCGATTCCCGGCTCTCGAAAACGGAGCGCGTGCGGCCGAATGTACAAGAACCTTGTTCGTCCCCCGTCGATCCTATACAGTATTTACACATGTGCAAAAAAAGGAACTGACAAATCAGAGGGTGAAATCTCGTCGACGACCCCACAAAGAGCATCGGTTTGGCAACCTCGGAGGAAGATCAGGCCGGAGAGGAAGCGTGGCCGCTGCCGACCTCACCTACCCGCCGGTTGCTCTTCAAGCCTGGAGGAGCCGGGCGAGCGACCCGCCGGTCCAAACTCGGCAGGACCCTCACGCCCACATTCTCAAATCTTTAATACTGCCGTCGCGGCGTTCTCTTTTTCACGGACTACCGATGAGTCAGACCTGGCGAAAGGCGTCGGGTTCGGCTCGTCTCGCCAGGCCTCATTCATCCCGGACCTTGACGGGGTTCGTGAGAACGCGGCGTCTGCCAATTCCGTCTGAGTGCAAACCCGGCGAGGCCGCTCCAGTGTGGAAACAACAACAACAACAAAATAAAGAGTGCAGGCAAATTCTTATCCTCGCATCATGACGACAGCTGGAGCTCAGCCGGGAGGAGGAGGGGAGATTAAAGGCCATCTTATTGAAACATGTTGGCAACAAGTTGAAGGAAGTCTGATTTCCTGCCAAGATTGTTTGGTTCTACTCGGTTCTTGTTTTTTTTTTTTTTTTTTAAAAAGTGCACACGTTATGAATGACCTGAAAGGCAAAACGGGGGTCTGGAGCGTGATGCTCTGCCAAGCGCTGCAACAACTTAATAGGCTTAGAATTAGCCTGTCGGAAGCATGAAGAAGGGGATTACTGTAAGATCCCGAGCCGGGGGGGCGACGGCCGGCGAGGGGAGATCCAGTTAAACGCCGCCGTCTGACGTGTCAGAGAGAACGCGGCGAGCGGCGGGGCGGCGTGCGAAGCGTCTTCTCGCTGCCTATCCGGAATCACAGGTAGTAAAGAGGAATAAATACAAACAGGTCAATTATTTTTGTTTTTGGAGAAAGTGCTTTAGCCAAATGAGTCGCTGAGTGATCTCAGGTGGAGATTCGTGTCGCTGTCGCTCGTCGCCGAGAGCAGGCGAGTTTAGGAAGTCACATTGAGTCCGGTGCCGCTTTATCAAGAGGTGGTCCGGATTCTACCCCTCGTTTCTGAAACCCGGAGCTGGTTTTCATTAGCAGCGACGACGCTGTGCTCAGACACCGACGCAGAAACATCCAGACGATAAACCGACTCACCAGCTTTTCTCTGCGTTTAGACGCCTCCATTAGAATTCATCAAGTAAAGGTCAGCCAACGATCATTTTCACTGTCAAGTAATCTGATTATTTTTTCGTTTAGTCGCGATCGGCAGGTGTGGAGGCATATCGGAAACTAATCGAGGCTGTTTGATTTCATTTCCTCACTGCTAACACTTTAGCCACTGTGATGCTAACGCTGCTAAGGAGCATCCATACGGAGTCATCCATCGGCAGGGCCGCACCAGAGAATTTTAAATCTACCATCACTGAATTACTCGATACGTTCTCGACCGTCTGTCGAGCACTTCGCCGTTACTGCTGAAGAAAACCAGTTTCTGAACACAATCCTGTGGGCTCGTTCAGTTCAGTATTCTAGTTTTTAAGGCTTCATAAAGGCGGGTCTGGATCCTCCGGATACATTCTGGTCAACAGGCCGGGGTGTGAGAGGGACCAGTTCTCTTATCTTGATGTCTGCAGAAGGGCGGGAAGAAGAAGAAGAAGAAAAACTGCCAACTGCGACCACTGGCTGATAAACCCGACTCCACCCATGTGTTCCAAAACGCTGACCAAACAAACAAAACAAAAACAAGCAGCTATTCCCCCCCCACCCCCCCTCCAAGACTGCTGAGCAACACGGACGTCGACGGAAGACGTTTGTCTACGAATACCATCGTACTGTTTATTTATTTATAATACCTGAGCGTTCGTTTCCGCATTTGATGCCAAAGTAGACTCAAATCTCGACGTGAAGATTTCTGCTGGTGGTTACGACCAGGCTGCAGCTGTTTTTGTTTGTTTTTTTTTAATCAAAGCCAGTAAACGGCTCTGAAACATTCCACCACAGACATTGTAAAAATCACAGGATGACGTCTCGTATTGCATTTAGTGAGAATTAGCACCGAGTCCGAGATGGTATTTGGAGACAAGCTGTCCGACCGTCGCTCTTTTAACTCAACGGCCTGGTTTTTTTTTTTTTTGTTTTTAGCTCTTCCGCCACGTTCCGGCGACGGCGTGGGGAAGAGAGTGGAAGCTGTGACGTGATTAGCCTGAGACGAAGCTGCAGCAGCAGTGGGAGTCACACCCGCCCCCCCCCCCCAGTGGATGAAGGTTGAGCCGAGGACCGGTTATTGTTCCCGACGCAAACACGATAAAACCCGTAGGAGGAGGTGGAGGAGGGGAGGAGGGCGGTGGGGTTGTTTTTAGAGGGAACTGTAGCGGATGTGTGCTTGGCGGCGGCGGCGGCGGCGTCCGGGGCCGGCCGGTCCCTCACGTGTCCCAGTCCAGCTCTCTGCACGCGATGCGGACCAGTCTGAGCTCCAGCTCGAAGGCGTCCGGCCGCTCCTGCGGGTTGGCCGACAGCATGTCCCTGATCAGCTGCTTCATGTGGCTGTTCATGCTCTTCTTCCGGGCGGGGATCAGCAGCTCCATCTTGGGGTTCTCCAGCAGCGCCTCGCCCAGCGGCACGATCTCCGAGCCCTGCTGGACGTAGCTGCCCAGCAGCTCCTTCTGCGTCTCCACGTCCACGAAGGTGATGCGCTCCACCATGGCCCAGATGATCACGCCCAGCGCGAAGATGTCCGCCTTGGCCGTGTAGTGGCCCTCCCACACCTCGGGCGCCATGTAGAAGTCCGTGCCGCACGCCGTGGACAGGAAGCACTTGTTGACGCTGGCGGGCTCCTCGGGGTTGAGCCCCGAGGCGGAGCACACCTTGCTCAGGCCGAAGTCGGCCACCTTGAGCGTGGGCTCGCCGGCGGCGCCGGCCGGCGTGCGCGCCTGCGAGATGAGGATGTTGTCCGGCTTGAGGTCGCGGTGGATGATCTGGTTGCGGTGGAGGAAGGCCAGGGCGCTGCCCAGCTGCAGCATGAAGCTGGTGTTGGTCTTGCGGCTGGGCTTGCGCGACAGCAGGTAGGCGTTCATGTCGCCGCCGTCGCAGAAATCCATGACGAACCACAGGTAGTAGGCACAGCAGGGGTCGAAGGTGATCTCGCCCTTCAGGGAGGTCTCCACCAGCTGCAACACACACACACACACACACACACACCCCAGAAGAACTCCTGTTAGACCCTGTTCACACAACACTTTTGAATTTGCGTTTGTTTGGCGTCTGTTTAAATGGAAGAAACATTTAAGACGAAGGAGTTTTCAAGTTTGTTTCACATGCAGTTCTCCTGTCTCCCTGAAGGGGGCAGCGCTGAGCACAGAGGTTTATAGATCAATTCAGAGTTCAGTTTCCGTTTCGGCCAAAGCTTCCAGAATGTCAGACCCAAGTTATGAGGAAGCAGTGACGACTCCATGAAGCATTCGGCGTTCTTCTGAGAAACTCAAAACTGACGTGAAAAACTCCGCCGTCCACGTTTTGTTTCAGATTTCATTCTCAATGCGAGTTGACAGGCGAGACATCATGAATGTAATGGCAGATTAAACACACGCACACACGCGCACACACACACAGGCTCTCTGAAAGACTCTGAGTCTCGCTGTGTGAGGAACTCGTCACTGGAAAGAACGCCGCTGATCTGCGATGAAAACATCAGATAAGACTTGATTCGTTCCACCTGGGGACATTCAGTCGTCCCGGCGGCGTCGCGCTGAAACAAAACGTCCTCGTCAATCAGGAAATGAACATATTTAGAGTATTTCCAGAGGATTAAAGGGGGTTTGGGTGATTCTTTGAGACTCCAGCGGCGTTGCATGACCTGTCGCTTGACTGCGACCTTTAAACACAAACTTATCTTTTCAAACTACCAAATTATACGTCAAAGTATTGGATTGGAGCTGAACATGTGACTAGGATAACCTCCACTCACACCAGAGGCGTTACAGACTCTGTGTCCCAAACAGAGACCAAGTTCGAGCTGCAGGAAAGGCAGTGAGGCCGGAGTGAAATTACAAGCGCTGTTGAGATGGTGGTTTAATGGACGTCAACCAGATAAAAAAAACTTCAATTCAGAGCTTGAGACCTTAAATACCTCATTTTTAAGCTGGTAAGACGACGAGGCTGGTGTCGAATTACAAGCACAAACGCTGGGTTGTATTTATCAACGATGGTTTTCAGGATTAAAAAAGACCAGCTGGGACTCTGAAGCTGAACTCCGAGTCTTTGTTAGCTCTGCGTTCAGTCACTAGTGGAGTCTCTGAACCGACGGATGGCAGACTGAACACAGAGACACTGGAAATAACGCTCAGCCAGGGATTTCACACTCCTAGTCCCTGAAAAATCACCTGATCGCTCATCTATCAATAACCTTGAAGGGGAATAAAATCCGCTTTGCAAATATCTGACCAAGAAATGAGGAGATCTTCAAACTGAAGTCCGAGTTTTCAGGAATCTAAATGTCCTCGGATGTTGGAAACATTTCGACACCTGTTGGTCAGAACTTCTGACGCGCCCATAAAAGACGCAGGTCTGAATGTTTAATTGAATCATTCCCAGGTCTGGGCAGAATAAAAGGACATAACCTGACCGGTTAAAAAAAATGACATTTAATAAAGGATTTAGATCAGAACAGCAGGATCAGGACTCAGTTTATAAAGAGTATAAAGTGTTCAGAGAGCTCAGCTTCTGCCTGAGGATGAACACATGATGACATTCCTGAAGACGAACATGCAAACTCCCAGTCAGGAACACAAGCTGCCTTATTTAGACCTTATTTAAAGACAAGAAATTCACTTTTTGATGGAAATTATTGAAAAAAATTTATTTATTTTTTTGTTATAAAAGCAACCTCAAAAACAAGCAGGACTAGTAGTTAAAGAGAATCTGAAAAGAGAAACATGTTTTGTTTTGACTTTTCTTGAATTAAAAAAAAAATAATAATTTGTCTAAATGTTGACTTCAGTCTAGTTTTCTTATAAATTTGAATTTGAACTAGGGCTGGACAAAATTTCGATATCAATATATACCGCGCTATATTTTTATTCCATAACGGTGATATGAGTTTTAAACACACTTTCGATATAGTGCATTACAGTATGCGTGTCACAATCATTAACTGCTGTTCACGGCGCCGCTGATTCAAGCCGAGCAGGAAGTACGGAGAGTGATCAGTGCTCTGCAGCCACAGCGGGCCGTCCTCGGCTCAGGCTACAAGCTGAGCTCCACCGCGGTGAGTTTGAGCTCCAAAATGAGAACTCGTGATGTAAACGCGACTGAACAAGCTTCCACGAGCTAATTTGTAGCCACGAAATAATAAATCGTGCGCACGAAATATTAACTCGTGGCCACGAATTGGGTTTATCATTCACTGAACAGTCTGTTAAAGTTAGCAGCATATTGACAGATGCGGACTTTCGGTCTCAGTAACTCTTTAACTAAACGTCAGTAACACACACAGGGCGCCTCCATCCCATCGCTGTGAGCTGGACGACATGCTACAAGCTCATTGTCATTAAAAGTATCAGTCTATCAAGCAGCAGAAGCAATATTGTTTTCGATTAGCAGCCGGTGGAGCTGCGGGGTTCAGGGAGCGTCTACAATTTACAAGACGCTGCAACAGTGAAGACAAACACCACAAAAAAAACAAAAAAAACAAACAGTACAGGGATTCGCTGCAGTGTCACCATAATCACTACAACCTGAAGTAATCTGTACTTAACCTTAGTAATTCTAAGCACTTTTATTTTTATAATAAAAACTGTGTTGTAGTTTAGACTAGCTATTACTATTGAAAAGGTGAGTGTATGGCAGTTAGTTCAATCCCCTGTCCCAGTAATATTTGTTTGTTGTTGCTCACTCTTGTTTCTGTTTATTGCAGTAATTCTGAGCACTTTTGTTTTTCTTCCTGGTTGAAGCACCTTTGTTTGAATCCATAACAATAACATAACTGTATTTAAGTGTAAAGTTAAAGCTATTTATATTGAAAAAGGTGAAACTTGCGTTTGTATGACAGTGATTTCATATTTCTTAAATAAAAGGTAAACATTTAATTTATTGTAGTTTTTATTTCTAAAATGTTTTACTGGAGGAGCTTCCTGGATAAATCATTTCTAGTTTTACGGGTAGTACATTATATGCATGATTCTTAACAGTTTTTCTGAGGCTTTTGTATTATTTATATCGATATCGGAATTATATCATATCGACCGAAATTAAGACCTTTATCGTGATAACATTTTTGGCCATATCGTCCAGCCCGAATTTGAACCGTAGCACAGGTTCAGGTTTCCTGAGAAAAACCCCCTCCAGGATATTTAATTAAAAAAAAAAAAAAACAGACACCACTGAAGCCGAGTGTGTGTGGTGCATTGAGTGTGTGTGGTGCGTTGAGAGTGTGTGTTGCTCTGTTCCTGCTGTAAACAAGGGCTGCTAATTGTTGGACATGCCGCTCGCCAAACCCTGACCCAGAAAGACCAGACTCAGCTGGTGCGGCCAGATAATTCAGCCCCATTATCGTCATCTTCATCATCACCATCATCATCATCGTCATCTCCTCTGTGAGCCGGAGTGGAACATTACAGAGCAATAAAAAAAAAAAGAAAAGAAAAGAGCTGGGAATGAAGGGGATTCTGGGAAAGTGTCCAACGCCAGCGCTGCAGAAAACTGAATGAGAGCTGTCACAATGGCGGCGAGGGGAGCGCCCAGGCCGGCCATCGGCGGGGAGAGCCGCTCCGAGGCCGACCAAGCTCCACCGAGACCGCCGGCCCCCTGACCCGGCTCCAGGTCCTCCTGAGGAAACGCCGCTCTTCAACCGGCTGGAATCGACTGCACTTCTCTTTTAAAAACAGACTTTTATTTTGGAAACCGCGACTGACAACTGACGGACACTTGCTTGAGAAATGAGTGGAGGAACGCTGAACTTCAAGTGTCTGGTGACCAGAGGTGTCAAACGTAAGGCCTGCAGGCTGAAACGGGCCTGGAAGAGGCTCCAATCCGGGACGCTGAAACCACCAGGAAAACTGTGGATATTTCAGAACAAATTAGATTTTCGGCAAGGTTCCATTAAAACGGGCTTCATGATAAGAGCGTCCTCATTTTCTGGAGTAAAGAGTTTGTTTTTTTAAATACAGGTATATATTTTGGATATATTCAACAGTCTCGATTAAAAATCCCCATTTTGCAGAAGTTTGTACTTAAAGGTTACTATTGTGAACTCAGAATAAGCAATCAGCATTACGACCATTTAATTAAACTGGGAGCTCCTCTTTAATCCAGAACCAACACTTTAAAAAAGCCAATAGCCACAATTCTAGACGGTAATCAGACCTCAAAACACAATCAGATTATCAGATTTCATGGATTATGTATCAAAAAATGCGTCATCAAGAGTAAAGCAAACAGAAGTTTCCCTGTCAGCACAGGATCCAGTTGAATTCTTGACGCCGCCGGAGTTAAAGTCGTCCTCTGAGGCCTCGCAGCGAGTCTCCATTACGAGGCGTGACGACACCAACGCCCGTCACACCAGTCCCGTCATAACAAGGCTCATTGTTAACCAGCTGGAAACCAGTTCCACCGGCCGGCCGTGTGCCGCCGCCGCGCCGCAGATCAATATTTCTACACAGGAAAGAAATCAGAAAGCTTCACACACACACACACACACACACGCGCGCACACACACACGCACACACACGTGACGCCGGCTGAATTGTTGAGTAAGCAGGAAATGGACGAGTGGATTACACAATGGGAACACTTCCCCGCTGGTGAAACGGCGAACTGAACAGTCAGATGACAGTCTGATCGACGATCCAAAGCTCATCAAGCGACGAGACGCTCAGCGTGACGACATCTTCCACCACGGACCTGACAGGCTGTGATCAGAACCTGACTTTATCTCAGTCCACAAACACTCGACAACCGCTGGTTTGAGGAACTCAGAACACCAGATAACTCTTAAAAACAGAAGAATCTGATTCGTCCTTTAACCACCAGGTGGAAATGTCTATTCAGAGACATTTATTCTGAATAAAGAGGATTTCTGAGCTGCATTTCAACCCTTCAGTGTCAACGATGGATGATGAGACAGAAACGACGCACAGGCTGTGGTTATCGTTTGAAGGACTTTATACATGCAGGATGTTCAGTTTTGGGGGTTTTTACATATTGCATTATAAGACAGTACTACTCCACTCAATTTAGCGTCTCGTTAACAGTTCCAGTCGCCAACGACTCACTGATGTACGAATCAAAGACAATCAACTCAGGAGCCAAACAAAACACCACAACTATTAGATTTAAGAACTTCAAAAGGTTTGATTTAACATTCAGGGTCAGCCATTAATAAAGAACTACTCTTTGTCAGGAGTTTACAAACTCCTCTGAGAGTCCAGCAGGAGCGCAGACGCGCATAATTATGTGGTATTTCAAAGCAGGTAAATTCAGGTCTGATTCTTTTCACAGTAAACTCATGAGTCACAGTGAAAATGAAAGCAGTTTTACTTCTTAGAGCCACATTCCCTGAAAGTCCACTTTACTTTCGCATACCTAATCCTGAGCACTGAAATCCCACAAATCCTCTCTGCTTCGGCACAGACTGGACAGCACCTCCAACATCTAGTGTCTGTAATTTGTCACCAGCTTCAACCTCTCGCTACACTCCTCACACTCTGCTCTTGCTGGCGATGGGCTCCTCCGTCACGGCCTGGCCCGACAGCAGAAAGTCGTTTATCTTACCTTTATTTCCTCCTTTCCCTTCCTCATTAGGAAAGGTCAGAGTACAAAGGCTCTGGGGAAAGACCTGTTCCATAAGTCAACACACATCAAATGTCTCGGCAGTGTCGTGTGAGGTGAAAGTCGAGCCTTCCTGCTTCCGGTTCTGGTCTGAACGTGACGTGAAATAATAAAATACACTCAGGTCAGGGAGTCTTACGGTTAAACATTAACTCACTGCAGAAACAAGCTCTCAGGTCGGCACGTGAAGATGGTAAAACATTACCAACACTGAGGTGATCAGAACAGACAAAGGCCTTTCCGATCGGTACCGAGATAGAACAAACTCAGACGTACGATGATCCTGATAACTGTGGCGTTGCCCCATCTGGTCAGCCCGTTTCAGCGCTCGTCTCTCTTCTGGAGCATGTGTCTCTCTTATCTGCTGTGGCTGTCCAGGACTTGACGTTCTGGTTGTTCCTGCCGCAGAGCCGCTGCTGGTCTTATCGGCAGGACTCTGACACGCTGGGTCTGGCCTGCAGACGCCAGTTGATGCCCTTTTCAACTGTGTTTCAGACATAAAATCCTTCATAGGACGCTTTCCAAAACCTTTAAATGATCCTGGTTCTGACAGACTCATTGGAAATGCTTTAATCATGAGGCGTCTCGGACTCTCGGATCTTCAGGTTATGGTCTTTTCCTCGTCTCTAAATACAGGACAACTGTCCAAAGTGAGGACTTTTTCATATTCTGAAGAACTGAGGGCAATGCAGACTACCTGCAGAGTTAAATCAAGCTTAAGACCTTTGTTCTAACAAATTTTTATTTACAGATTTACACCGTTATTTAATTGTACCGAATCCAGAACTTTTATAGGTACCGACCGAATCTCGTCTACCGAGTACCGGCGAGAAAGAGCTCCAAAGTACAGATCTACTTTTCAAAATAAAAAGCAGATTACGCTCACTGTGGTGGTAAAACTTCTAATCTTAGGAAGGTCCTGGTTAAGAACAAGATTTTCTCAAGACTGAGGAGTGAACAGCCTCAGATCTACGCGACAACTCATGTATTCAGCATGGTTAGCATGCTAGCATCCGTTGGATCGCTAGCATCTGTCAGCTTCCATGAGCGACTTGTCTGAGCCACCAACAAATCAACCTTCCACATAAACACATAAAAGCATAGAAAACTGGTACCGATTCCCAGGTACCGGGTCTTGGTATCAGATCAGTTCAAATGTGAACGGTACCATCCCTATACACTCCTGTATGTAACTTAATCACTCTTGGAACTTTTAATTATCAATATTTCCTAGTAGTCACGTGTTTTTTATCATTATGTGTATCGATTCATTTAAATCTTTACCTCTACTGCTGAATTTCTGGATTGTATAGAAACCTTGTCAGTAATCTCCAAACCCAACGTCTCCATACAATATCCTGGTATCATATTTACTCAGAGATATGGAGACCATAAAAAAACATGGCGTCATCAGCAAAGAAACAAACTCTGCTCAGTCTAACCTTAAACCTCACTTCTGGACTTTACTACGCTCCGCTCCGACGATATCTAAAGGATCTTTTGAGACACGGCGCACCTTTAAAGCTGCTTCAAAAATATTTCTCTGGGAGCTATCTCCTGAGATCTCTTCCTGGTTTCAAATGGAATGCCTCACGCTGACGGAGGCTTGTAATTCAAGAGAGTCGTGCGGAACCCTGGCTCCTCACCTCCAGGTAGAGCGGCGAGCTGGAGCCGTGGCTCATCCTCTGGGCCAGCTGGTCGCGCTGCAGGATGCACTCCTCCAGGTGGATGACGTTGGGGTGCTGGCTCTGGATGCTGCTCAGGGCCCAGAACTCCCGCAGGGCCAGCTCCACATTCTCGGGCGAGTGGCAGCGGATCTTCTTGACCGCCACGCGGGCGCCCGTGCGCTTCACCGCCGCCTCATAGACCACGCCGTAGCTGCCGCGCCCCACCTCCTGGATCAGCTCGTACTTCGGCTGGCTGCTGACCATCCTAGTCCTCACTGTGGACACGAGACGCCGGGGTTAGGAGACGGAAAGGACGGGAATACACAGAGCCAGCCAGCTGCTTCTCACCAGGACTCACTCACATGAAGATCCCCACCCTCCAGACTCACATGAAGATCCCCACCTTCCAGACACACTCATATGGAGTTCTTGAAGTCTTAGCCCTTAGCCCTAGCCTGGGAGCCATACTCCTCATGACCTCGGTTGCCCGTGGCGACCCCGTCTGGAAGTACAGCCGGCCTATCTCCATCCAGAGCAGCTGCTTCTACACAGGCCTGAGACGGGCCGTAAAAATTCCTCCACACAGGTTTGATGCCAGGGAAAAAACCCACAAATGAAAACGAGCACCAGAACACACGTCCACATCGCGGTGCGCATGTTGTGCAGTAGCAGCGCTTTCAAAAAGCTCCACCATGGAAGCCAAGTGCTTGTAATTTGGCACCAGGCTCAGTGCTGATATGAGGAATACGTGATCTCTCTGGAAAATTTCACACACAGTAAAAGGTGGAAAATCCAAACAACAGGCTCCTGACTCCTGCGTGACCCCGCATGACCTCTCAGCCCTTTAATTACACGTCTGTCCAGACCGAAGCAGCTGCTTTCTGAAGGTGTGTGTGAGGTCAGCGCTCTGGATTCCTCAATCGTCTACGTGTTCCTCCTGCACACACCGTCGTTCATTCCTCTCAGATTTATTGCCACCTTCGGGGGAGACGCAGTATTAGACAGCGAGTCGTCCACTCGTCTCCCAGAGGGTCGATTTTCACAAAAGACAACCTAAAAAGTTGCGACGGCTTTCCCAAAGTCATACAAGGTATCTAGATTAAGATCTCTCACCTTAAAATGGTCTTATTCTGGTTAAAACTGTCTTTTTTCACCAAAATTACTGTGAAAATCCACATTTCATCTTCGCTTCTAGTTTTCGATTGTCGTTTCGTAACAAGCGATATGATTGGTTGAGAAAGACCATGTGGTTTGTCTTTGATATTTGATCCAGCAGGAGATTTAAAATGAATGAAAATAAACAACAAAGGGTACTTTGGTGAAAGCGATTTATTTACACAAAAAAAAAAGCCAAAACTACTGCCATTTTTCATGTCCAGTTTGATATGCAGAAAGCATTAAAATGCACCGTTGGGGTCTGATTCTATTCCTGCTGCATGTCAGCCACCGAAAACTCTCTGGACACCCTGTCAAATGTTTTGGACGCCTTGAAACGCCAATTCCACCCAACAGTGGCGGGAGACGAGACCCGACGCTCAGCGAGAGGACGTCCCAGGAGACCCCGGGGCCTCACACACCGGAGCCGCCCCGTTAGAACCCGACTCCCCACAACACTGCAGATGGATTCAGTTACAGGCGTCTTTGGTTACGGTGCTGAGGCGTTTACGAGTGAGCGGCCTCATGCGGCGCGTCCTGCGACCCGCTGCACGGCGAGCGAGGACCGGCGGGTACCGGCGCTCTGCATCCTGCAGACCCACAAGTTTCAGCCAAGGCGACTGATGCTGAGGAACGGCAAACAGTCAGGAGCAGCACATTTAATCCACATATTAATTTATTACAACGAATAAATTCACGTTCTGGCTGTTTATTTCTAATATAAATTAAAAATTGTATTCATACAGATTTGTGTAAATATGAATAAGTTTTATTATTTAGTTTTATTTTGGTCAAAACACTCAAAATCCACATAAATATTCACGTAACATAATTTATAATAAATATTTTCAAATAATTTAAAACATTTAATGAGTTTAAAATATCTTTCAATTTGAGTTTTCACATAAAACATATTTCTACTAAGGCTGTCAGAGTTAATGGCATTGAGATTAATTAATGTAGGAATGAATAAAGATCAAGATTAATCACATAATCAGGCTTTTTTTTCCATTTTGAAAACTGTATTTTTAACAGACATTGGATTAAGTTGGTTGACATGGCACTTTATTTTGAAATTCTTTCTCTGTGTTTGGTTCTCTGCAGGAAGTTGCATTACTGACACTTCAACGACGACTTTAAATCCAACTTTGGAACTGATGGTTTGGACTGATGAATGAGATACGTTACGGGCTGAAAACTGCCTTCACATGCAGAACAGCACTATTCAAAACATGCAATACAAAGCCTGCTTAGTCACAATTTTAAATATTAATGTTTAGATGGGCCTAATTTTTTTTACAAAACTTGTAATGAAACTTTCCAAAATATATCGTTATGATTTGAAAAAAGAAATAATTTTAAGAAATTGACACAAAAAAGGAATTTGTGCAAAAATTTCTATTTTGAAGATCCATTTTCAATTAAATTTCAAATATTGCAGTTTTCTTGAAATATTCTATAAGCATGTGTTTACATGTCATACTAAATATTCAAATTAAAAAATGCACAGAAAAATAAAAATTAATCTTCAAAGTGTACATCCTGGGAATTGGTTAAAACATGAAAAACACATTTATCTCATTAATAATTTAAACACAGCGCATTCACTTAAGCTGCCGTGTAAAACTGGACAAACAAGAATCCTTTAGAATCTTATTTATTGCAGCTATAAAGCCTGTAACATATTGTAATCATACATTACAGCCCATTTGTATGATAGTGTACTCACACATGCCCCGAAGAACTATTTCCTTCATTTACTTGTGGTGTGGTAAAAGTGTTTTTCCTCAGTTAACAAGGCGACAGAACTATTTAAAAAAAGCTGCATTTCCACAGAGACGGAATCACAACATTCTTGAAAAGTTCCACCTTGAGGGCCAGTTTCAAAAAGCTGCCTTTTCACTTGCTCTGACCCCTGTTGTCAAGCAAACTGAAGCCCAAAATGTGAATAAAGTTTTCAGTTTTCACTTGTCAACATCATGTAAACAGAGCCGAAATGCCACAAAAGCCTCCACAGTATTAAATAAACAAGCATTGTGGTAAATGATAGTTCTGAAGATGCTGACACCAATTGGGGGAAAAAAAAAAAACTTGAATAGATTGTTAGTTTTGAGACTTTTGGTGAAGTAACAGTGTTCTTTCTCTTGGCCCAGTGAGACGTGACTGCATCATAACAGAAGCTTCCAGTAGTTTCCTTCCACCTGACCCTCCACAGAAACTTCAGCTGTCCAGACACAAGTTACAGCCTGCTCCACGTGAGCTTCATCCCCCCACAGCTCCACAAACACAGGCTGAAACATCCCGGAAAGTATCCGGACAGAGAGCGTCCGGACACGGAGGGAGGAAGGAAGCCCGCCCGCCCTCCCCGCATGCTAACCGTGCTAATTAGCTGATTGGCTACGAGGCAGCGGCTCGGTGGCCTGGCGGGGCGGAGAGGAGCGGAGCTAACAGCGGCTAACAAAGAGTCCGGCTCCCCGCAGCTCCCCGCAGCACCGCGGCACCCCGCTTATGTAAGCCGGAGACAGCGCACGTTCCCCCGGCCGCGCTGTGCACACGGAGCAGGGGCACGCCGGAGCATGGCTACTGACAGGTTATTGTCCTGGGCGTGCGTGTGTGCGCGTGCGCGTGACGGAACACACACACACACACACACACACACACACACACACACACACACACACACACACACACACACACCTGGAGCCGAAGTGGCCCCAGCAGACGGGTCAGTGCGGCGCAGGTACCGGGACAGCCGCGGCAGGTCCCGGGAGCCGCCGCCGCTGCAGGTGCCGGGCCGAGCCGCCGCCGCTCGCCTACCTTCGAGTCGCTTGTCCCGGGTTCATTTGTTGTCCTCCTCGCTCTCCCTGGCAGCCATTACCGCCGCACACGTTCCGCTCGCAGCTTTTGTCAAACACTGGACGACGTGAGGAGCGCGAGAGCGTCACAGCGTCAGGGGCGTCAGAGCGCGAGAGCGTGCAGCCGACGCTTCCGGCGCGGCTTTTCAAAATAAATGACACATTTTTTAAAGTAAATCCATTGAAAAAGATTGAAAAGAAAAAGCATTCTTTATGAAGCTGACATGAATATTGCCACTGTATTTGAAGAGGGTATTTTATTTTGGATGTGCATTTAACAAAAAAATACATTCAAACACAGTTATAGACTCATTCATGCAAAAAGAATATATTGTTTTCATTTTCTAACACAGATCATTAAGTTTCTGAAGGAACTTCATGTTAAACATGTCAATCATAAATGATCCAATAATCCTTTTTCTATGCTACTTTTCAGCAATAACATTTTAGCAGTTTTTTTAGTGTTCAGGTATTAATTTAGTTTGTATTCAAATTAACAAAATAATTTATTATTTTTATTATTATTATTATTATTATTATTATTATTATCATCTTATGTGGATTTATTTGAAAAATGTATGTGTGTGTGTGTGTGTGTGTGTGTGTGTGTGTGTGTGTGTGTGTGTGTGTGTTTAAAATAGCTGTATATGTTTACCTTTACATAATGGATATAATTCACGTGATAAAACACAACTACATCATACAGTTGTTGTAATATAATTTATTCACACATATAATGAACATCTTTATTGATTTCTACACACATAAACTCAAAGAAATTGTTGTTCCACGTGTTCACTTTGAAAATGTTTCCTCAAGAGATATGAAGATAATTGTAGCTTATTTTGAAGGGAAATGCTTTAACTTCCGGTGTAGTTCCGTGCTGATTTTTGTCAATTTGATGCTTCCAGAGAAGCGCAGACAGCCTGATTCAGACCCCTGCACCCCACCCCATCCCCACCCCAACCCCTCAACTGAACTGTCACTTTCAAGGGGAGGGTCCCACAAACTTATGCAACAAAAACACACACGCGTTTTATTCTTTTAAAAAGTACTATTTTGTCATGTAAAAAAAAAGAATAATTTCATATATTACAAACAAAAAATAGAAATTGTTATATATCACGTTATTCTTTTTAAATGATACTCCTCAAAAATTGTTATTATTATTATTATTATTATTATTATTATTATTATTGTTATTATTATTATTATTATTAATATTATTATTATTATTTGTTATTTTTATTTTTATTATTATTATCATTTTCATTGTTGTCATTGTTGATGATGTTCACGATTATCATCATCACTATGATTTGGTCTGAGACAAATAAAAATGGGACAGTACGTAGCAGGTATTACACAGTGGCGGTCTACAATTTAGAGGTGCCAACTTGGATCGATGCATTTATATGTACGAAACCCATGGCAGGTGAGCACTGTGAGCCTTTGAGCAAGACCTCTGGTCACCACATCTGAGCAGAAAGGATTCCCTCAAGCGGAGGTATGAAGTATGGTCAGTCAGGTCAGAGAGGTGTGGTGGCTGGAGGAATCAAGCTGGTCAGGTCAGTCAATCTGAAGAAGAAAATAAACGGTGTCCACCAAGTCTCCTCCTCTGAGTCTGGTTCTGCAGGCTTCTTCCTGTTCAAAGGTAGTTTTTCGTCTCTTCTCCTTTACTTGTTCATGAGGAGTTGTCAGTTATTCTCTCTAAAAGTGCCTTCAGATCACTGTGTTCTCTGGAAATAACATCGCATTGAACTGAAATGAATTCCACTGAAGCTCCAGTCTGTCAGATGCTGAACTTCCTCTCTGTTGGTTGAACATTTGTGCACTCAGGACTCCAGCGCTCTCATCTTCCAGCATTGCACCCTGCCCTCATACTTTTAGTCCGGATCCTGGTTCGAGATATGCAGCTGTGGACGTTGAGCCCATCTAAATAAAGATGGCAGCCCCTCCCCTCCCAAACACACCCTCTTCATATCTCCTGGGTTCAGCCTGCAGGCTTTCCTCTCCAGGTCATCACTCGATGCTGATTTGTCAGATATCTTGCTTTCATGTAGGTTTCCTCTGGATTTTGCTGGAACCATTCATGTAAATATCTGTGGGGCCGTGCATGTGTCATGTGTCAATACAGAGGTTATGTATATGTCTCAGTATTTGTGAAAAGAAGTCACCTTTCTCAGTTCAAACTGATTTTTGGAGGTATAAATGAATACTTGCACATGTTCACACAACTAGGGATGTGCGAGTACCGATACCAGGTATCGGTATCGGGCCGATACTGGCCTTATTTCAAGGTATCGGGTACTCGTGAAGGCTACCGATGCCAGCCGCCGATACTCACGGCAAGAAAACCCCACGCGTAGTAAGCCCTCCTCACCAGCAGTTGGCGGTAGTGCAACCAAATGGGATGCAAGCTGCCGACAAACATGAAGGAGGAAGAAGCTCCTCTCTGGAGCGCTGACAGGCGCAGGGCTACACTGCAGCGGGCTGATTCTCCATGAGTCACATCCAGAGCAGAGACAACAGGAATGAATCCAGAACGGCTGCTCGTCTCACCAAAACTCCGCCGGTGTGGAAATTCTTTTATACAAGTGAAAACGAGCCGAGCTTTGCAGAATGCTAACTCTGCAATGCTAAAATTGCTAAAGGAGGTGCGCGATGTTGTTCATTTACCACTAGTAATTTGTTGAAACACCTCAGGGCGAAGCTTGTGGACGAGAGTCTGACGCTGTTGTGCTGGAAAAAAGAAAACTCCGGCAGCAACTCGACGCAAACTCTGCAGAAGACCGAGAAACTGAAGAGCAGAGATCCGAGAGCAGCACAAATAACACGAGCAACTCTTTAAACTCAGGGGTTTTTCTATCTTTGACTTTAGTTCATAAAAAAATCATTAAAATTAGTACATTTAAAAACCTTAGTTTATGTAAAGTGTAAAACTCAGAGAAATTGTTTTATCTTGCACTTAATTTCATTTAAATAAGTGCAAACTCAGAGTTGCTTGTTTTATTTTTCAGACTATTATTTTGGACTTAAACGTAGTGGCTGGGCTGCCTTTTTATTGGAAATAAAATTCATTTTCAAAAATAATCTCATTGCATTATTTTACATTTTATGTATATAAAGTATCGGTATGTAAGTATCGGTATCGGTGAGTACTGAAGATGAAGTACTCGTACTTGGTATCGGTCTGAAAAAAAGTGGTATCGCACATCCCTACACACAACAAAATCTTTTTTTTTTTTCATGCTCCTAGTTTCTGTACTTTGAAGTCTTTCGGTATGGATAAGCTGAATATCACAGGAATCTATCCTCATGGTTACATGTACAGCATCAAGCTGATAGACGTGAAGTTTTGTCTCACAGTTTATGGAGTTAACTTTCCATCCGCCGGGCCAAGAAAGGAGCGCTCCTCTGTTTCTTTACCACATCTGTTAGCTGTTAACATTAGCTGAACTTTTTAACTACTAATGTTAGCTGCTAATGCTAGCTAAACTTCTTAGCTGCTAATGTTAGCTGAACTTCTTAACAGCTAAAGCTAGCTGCTAATGTTAGATGAGCTCCGTAGTTGCTAATGTTAGCTGAACTTCTTAACTGCTAATGCTAACTGCTAATGTTAGATGAGCTCTATAACTGGTAATGTTAGCTGATCTTCTTAGCAGCTAATGTTAGCTGCTAATGCTAGCTAAACTTCTTAGCTGCTAATGTTAGCTGAACTTCTTAACTGCTAATGCTAGCTGCTAATGTTAGATGAGCTCTGTAGCTACTAATGTTAGCTGAACTTCTTAACTGCTGATGCTAGCTGCTAATGTTAGATGAGCTCTATAACTGCTAATGTTACCTGATCTTCTTAGCTGCTAATGTTAGCTGCTTATGCTAGCTAAAATTCTTAACTGCTAATTTTAGCTAAGCTTCTTAGCTGATAATGACAGATGAATGTCTAAACTGTTAATGTTAGCTGATAATGTTAGATGCTAATGCTAGGTAAGCTTCTTAACTGCTAATTTTTGCTGGACTTCTCAGCTGCTAATGTTATATGCTAATGTTAGCTGCACTTCTTAGCTGCTAATATTAGCTAAAGTTCTTAGCTGCCCATGTTAACTTCTAATGTTAGCTGGTAATGTTAGCTGAACCTTCCACACCGATGCTCTGCTGTGTCGGTTTGGCCTGTAACTGAAAGGAAAACACGAAAACATTCAAAATCCCCCCCCCCCCCCAAAAAAAACAACAACAAAAAACCACAAGATTTCTCCATGTTCAATGTTTATTTCCTCATAGTTTTACAGCACAAATCACTTTAGTCACAGCCTGAGGTTTGGTTGGTTGAAATCATAAAACTGCAATATCTGTAGAGAAGAACCCTGAGTCATCAACATGTAGAAAAACAATCAATCAATCAATCAATCAAGTCAAAACCAACAAACAGAATCCAAACATTCCTGATGTTTCACTCTCACGTGAGAAAGTCTAAAGTGTTATCAGTATCAGCTACGATCAATTCATTATAAAAAGACCGGACAAGCTTAGAAAACACATTTTTGAGGTAGGACACAATAAATTTATCTGTAAATAAGTAATAAATAGTATTAAAAAGCAAAAAAATAGTTTACAATAATTACAGGAGGGTTTGAGAGGCTGTCGTTCCTGAGCAGCTCCATCCAACCCTGAACCGCACCTGAGGTAGACTTGTATAGATTGGAGGCTTAATGAGGCCTAATGATGGTCAATAACGGGTTTCAGCAGCCAATCGGCTCCGCCGCCATTCATCAGTCCCCTTCGCCATCAAACAGCTAAACGCTAATATTCTACTCATTATCATGCAAACACAGAGGACGTTCTATTAACACCGTGGAGAAAGACGATAAAGACGTGATTAAAAAGCAGCAGGAAGAGCTGCTGAAGGAAAACTCAGCAGTTTACAGCAGAGTAGGGAACAAAACAAAATGTGATTGTTACAGAAAGGCTAGAAACCCGAAGATGTAAAAACACAATTGAGTTAAAAATACTTTACAACCTGACTGCCGCAGACTGTAGATTTTTTTTCCCATGCTTGGAGCCTAAACTACTTAAAGCGATACTTCAACATTTTGGCAAATTGGCCCATTTAGCGCAATTCCTTAGTCATTTCGAAGAGCATACTTACTTTTTTGTGTGGATGACAACGTGTTCACCAGAGTGTTTTGGGGTTGTTGGATTGTGTATTTGATGAGTTTGACGAGGGGGAACAAAAATACCGTTCACCTCCATTGTGTCCATCCCGAAAACCTTCCCCGACTCACCTCTGAATAAACAACAGCTCGCCCTCACAAACAAAGTAAGTATGCTGTTCGAAATGACTAAGGAATTGCGCTAAACGGGCCAATTTGCCAAAATGTTGAAGTATTGCTTTAAAGGTGCAATAAGTAACACATTTGCTATAATTAAAAAGTAATTCAAATCATTCCTATTTTCCACCTGTCAGTGAACAAACATTCCCTAAACAATCTGTCTGCATCAGAAAAACTCTTGTTCAAGTTTTTTCTTTCAACCACAGTTGTTACAGATGGAGCAATTTCAGTCGGCGGAGCGAGACATCACACTTCCTGGTTCCAGAGCCAATCAGATGTGAGTTCCCCAGGTTGCCAGACAAGCAGCACAACATTCAAGGATTTCATCACTGCGCTGTCGGCCGTGTGCCTCCATGTGCACTGTGGATCGCGTGCATGCGTCACCGGCCACTCACGTGCACGCCGTATGCCGCCAAGGCAATGTGTCTAAACTGTCTAAACTCGCTACAAGTCTATCAACCTGGCAACCTGCGCGGCATTCTCCGAAGAAGGAGGGAGATGTTTTGTGACATGATATTACTTATTGCACCTTTGAAAACTGAGGGTAGAGAGGAGAACACCTGCTTCCAAAAAGGATGTATTTTCATGACTGATAGGGCGGCCATCTTGTTTCTGGTTGTACATGAAAATTGCGCATGCACAAGTGAGCTGTCGCACACAACGATTGAAGACGATTCTTTACATACCAACCAAAAGCATAAATGGTCCTTTAGAAAGCCAAGCTAACTGAGCTCGCGGCTCTATTTCTGGATGTTCCAGTTAAAGTTATCCAGGATCATCTAGGTGAAATAGTTGGATGTTTCCTTCAAAATAAAAGCCTTAAGTTGATGTAATACACTCATTTGGCAATCGGTGTTCTGAGTCTTCCTGCAACCCAAGAACATTGAATAAGTAATAAATAATAAACATGTAAATCAGGAAAAGCTCTCCTTGAGATGAGACAGCTGTATTTTCATTACTCCTAAATGCGCAAAAACTTGGGTTGTGCAAAACTTACTATCACTAATAAGATTTGATGCTCTCCAGAGGTCGGTTTTCAGGTGTGTCGATACAAAAGTGTATCATAAAACTGTAGTAGGAACCGTTTTTTTGCATTACCATGTCAGACGTGATGGAGGACGTTACATGACCAGTCCGTTCCAGTAAAGATGGACGGAGGTGGAGACGGGAATCTTGTTACACATGATTAAAGAGATAAATAGAACTGTCGTTCTTGTTGGCAAACATTAGCGACATGCAGAATTTTACAAGGAAAATGCAAAACTGTTGTATCTCCATCTTCCTCTTAGTGGAGGAAGAATATATGAGGTTTAAGGCTTATGCGTCAAACACCTTTGAATGGACGCGCCAGCAAATCGCTATTGTACTTTGGGGGAATTTGAAAAATATTGCTTTTACTTTGCAAACAAGTGTAATGGAAACACAGCTACTGAGAGAAACACTGCAACATGAACTCTGGAAGGTTTCCAAAATCTACAATTAAAGAACAACGTCACATAGAGTGAGATAATGAACACTGAAAACGGTTAAAGTTACACATAAATCTCCGATTGTCATCAAAAGGAGAGCTTTCCTGTATAAATACCACTAGATACAATTAAAAAAAGATCTATATACACTCAATTGCTTCACCAGAATGAGTGCAAGCAATTATAACTCCACATCTCCTACAAAAATCCCTGATACTCGTGTAGAAATGTTCCCGTCAGAATAAAAGCTCTGCAGACACCTGCCATACATTCAACACCGGTCTTGCATACAGGTTCAATAATCAATTGGCACCTTGGAAATGAGGACAACCGACGTCACTGATGGATTAAATAACAAAACTGAGTAGAGGGAAAATGTCGAATGACATTAGAAAAGCAGCTCTCGTCATCATGGCACTTATGTTGTTACATTCATTTTATCTATAAATGTTTTTTTTTAATGCAGCCAGACATAAATATAGCAGTATTTGTAACTCAGGATATATTTGGTTTCTTTGTGTTCTGGCATTGAGTGTTGTTCCGTGTTTTCAAGATTTATCAAAGGACCATTCTTCTACAGTTTTTTGGGGAAAACAATAATGAAGACTGACTTTCACCCCTTTCCATTTAGAGTATCTGGCTATGTGAAGTTCCTCTACCATCCAGCAGGGGGCACTGTAACACCGTTATTTACAATGGCATCTGAACTGAACGAGAAAAAAATAAAATGAATAAAACAAATAAAAATTAGGAAAAGATGAAACAATTGCAAACTTATGAAATTAACTACATAAATATATTTTGGTCATTGGTTTAATCAAATGTAATGATTTTTTTTCATTAACATATCTGACTGAAACGCATATGGAGATAGAGGGAGGTAAAGTTGCATATGCATTTCTGTTTTACACAAAAAATGCAGAATGATACTGTTCACAGACATTTTTAAAAATACTTCAGTATAAATAATTTGGCACAAATTGAGAGAAAAAGTTATTTTTTACATTTTCTTTCAAGAGTAGGTCACTGTTGCTCCATGTTAGGAGGTAAAGCTACACTTTAGCAAGCGTACCGAACCAGCTAGCTTATTTAGCATGTTAGCATGTTGGTCACTTTGGGTTTAAAATGCCCACAAGTTCAGTAATGTAAAAATAATCACAAAGCTAAAATGAAAAGTGGGTCTTTTTGAGCTTCTTAATTCGGTGATGCTATTAAATTACACATAAGTAGCTTAAAAATCTGGCTGCAAGCCGATGTCGCACCATGGGAAAGACTGATTTAGCTAGCGACGGCATGAAGTTAGCTAGATGAATATGAATATTTCTGGCGACTTTAAAAGAAACTTTTGATTGAATTCTGGTAAGAATTCAACTTCATGAACTTTGTAAAGGTCACAGTGACACAAACAACTGGAAGTCGGAGTAAATACACTTTAGAAAGGGAAGAAAATTTCAAACATCGCGCTTCTGGTAACTATCCACTCAAATGAGGTGGTTAGATTAAGACAGATGAAGAAAGATGAAGCTAAATCGGAGGTCTGCATCCTTTATGGCCAAATTAATGGTAAACAAACTACAGTATAGAATAGTGAACATTTTATTACATTTAACCTATTTTTGTACCTAATTTTAAAAGTTTTGGTCCACTTTTCAAGCTTTTTTTTGTTGTTGCCACATTGTGAAATTTTAGCTGTTGTAATCATTTGATCTCTTTTTAAACAGAAATTCTAAACATTTAAGTGTTTTTAATCCATTCTATTATTTTTTCCCCGATTTCTTGTGGTTTTAACTATTTTACCCAGTTTGACTTTTTTATTTTTTTTTATTCCTTTTGAACAGAGAGATTAATCACTCTGAATAGCACTGTGGTGTGTCACAATAATAGAAATAAGTTCAATATTTATCCACGTTTTGTTGTGAAAGCTTGGTGGAGCCGCTACAGAGGGACTAAAGAGCCACATGTGGCTCCAGAGCCGCTAGTTGAACACCCCTGAGATAGATAAAGCTAAATTGAGATAGATAAAGTTAGATTAAGCTAGATTAAGATGGATTACACTGGATAAAGTCAAATCAAGCTAGATAAATCTAATGTTTTGGTCACTTCACACTACAACACCCCGTCTAATCATGTGATAATTGTGATTATTAATGACTTTACACTTCAGTGGGGTTTTGATTAAAGGCCATAAATATCTTCTCAGGCATTTTCTAGGTGTATAAATGAAGCGACTTGCATTTGGAGGGAGGTTTGGATCAACAGGCTGATCGGTGGCCACCGGCGGACGGTCAGTCTGATTGTTTTCTCCTGGTTGGAATCAGATGAGCAGCATCAAACAGCAGACCAACCAATCGAGCCCTGAGGTTGGTCTTCCTGCACAGCTCCAGTGGAAAAGCTCACAGGTTCCCTGAGAGAGGTGGTTCAGCTCTGCTCCTCATGCTGGTCCCTGGGCGAGGCGTTCGATTCCCGCCGCTGCTGCTGCTGCTGCGCTCGCACCGGACAGCTCGCCACCATGTGGGAAACGCTCTGGCAGCAGTGGCACTTCTTGGGCTGAGGGGGCAGCTGGCACTCTTTGGCGTGATGACCAGGGGCGCCACAGTTGTAGCATCTGGAGGGACACGGGGCAGAAAAGATTCAGAGGTCACGGTCTGGACACACACGGGGGTTAGGGGTCATCAGGAGATGATACTGTTCAATACAGAAGAATTCATAGTCCCAAACACATCCTCTAAAAATTACCCCAATAAGAGGAAGAGTTGAAAATACACTTGATTAATTCAGGTGGTCCAAATGATTGAATTATTATTATTTTGTTACAATAATTTTATTTTTTTATAACAAAATATTTTTTTAAAGTGTGTGTGTCTGTGTGTGTGTGTGTGTGTGTGTGTGTGTGTGTGTGTGTGTGTGTGTGTGTGTCCACCAGAGGGAAGCATTGCATCCGTTTCTACATTTGCCCTAAACACTATCTTCTCTCTGTCATCTGCGTGTGGTGAAGACTGCTGGGATTAATAATCTGGACTTCAAATGATTCTAAAAGTTTCATATTATATTTTCATGTTCAGACATTTTCAGAACATGTTCACACATTTCTGTCATTTAAAAAGGTTAAAAAAACAGAAGATTTGTGTGTATTTATAGGTTATGTAAATGGCCATAATGTTATTTTATTGTGTTTCACTTTGTATTAAATGGAAAACGAAACGGGTAAAAAGACAAAGGGCTGGACAAATATGTATTTGAATATTGTTGAGTAATGTGTGATTCATTTTGTATATTTTATATTTTTTGCATTTGAAAAGACGACCCGGAAGTTACCTGCGCGCGATCTTTAAATGCGTCCGCTCGGCTGTCAGCTGTTTTGTTTGACACAGCCGTCAGGCAGCCGCTGCTGCTGGCGGCTTCACTTGGAGTTTGCATTCTTTGGAGAGCGCAGCGAGGTAAATCGGGGAACTTATAATTGTGAAACGTTTAATATAATGTTCTGATTGCACTGTGAAATGTTGATTTAAAATGTTTATTTTTTGCGGTGCCGCAAGCAACGAATCCTGAGTGAAATAAAGAAACCTTGCGCATCAGTATGAGCTCACGCCTCGTCACTCCAAGGTCTGCTACAGGTTAATTTGCTGTGATTTTGCCCCGTTTTGGCCCACAGGCCTTATGTTTGACACTCTTGTGTTGCAAAAACTGTTCCATTGTTCACTGTGGAGTGGCTGGAATCAAAAAAGAAAAATGGAGATCTGAGGTACAAAAAAGAAAAAACAGTGGCTTGCAAAATGATTACTCCAATCCTTCAAAATAAAATCCAGGTCATCCAAGAACCTTCAGAAGTCTCCCATAGATTCAATGGAATCCAATCTAATGTTCGAATGAATCCAGCCGTTCTGTGAAGGCTTCAGACCTTCGTTAAAAAACATTTAACACCAAGACCGAGGAACACAGCAGCCACGGTGGAGGCAGCATCATGCGGTGGGGCTGCTGGCACGGTGGAGGCAGCATCATGCGGTGGGGCTGCAGGCGCGGTGGAGGCAGCATCATGCGGTGGGGCTGCAGGGGGCTGATGGAGGTTGGACAGATGCAGCCCTCCAGCAGGAGGACGAGCACAGCCATCCAGCAGCTGAAGTATCAATCAAGACTTTCAAACGACATGCTTTTCAATTTCTTGTGTCTAATGTGACAAAATGTGGAAACTTTACTTTTGCAAGTCACTAACAACTCGGGAATTTCCATCAGAAATGTAGGAAACAGTCATGAAGAGCATCTTCATGCATAAACTGGAAGTGAATCTGTTAGCGTGAACTCCTCCCAGAACCCTGAGCGACGTGGAACAAACACCTGATGTTCCAGGTTCATGAAGCCTCGAATTGATCGTGTTCTGAAGCCTTAAAGCTTCTATTTTTGTGCCATTTAAACTTTCAATCTGTGAAAGGCTGGAGGCCAGTGCTAATCCCAGTCCTAAACAGTGTTTTTAACCACATACAGCCCGAAGAACTCCAGTCCCAGGACTGGTTTTTATCTAAATGCAACACTTCCGAACATCTTATGGATTTGCAGAATTAGCTTCATGCTGGATAGCAGCTTTTTATTTTTGATATTGAATAAATTTTCATACACAATCTGCAAAACTCGAGTGTTTTAGCTAACAACAGTGTTCTGTTATTAAATTTAAAGGACAGCCAGAAGCTACCAGCTGAAGTGAATCTCGAGAGGCTGAATTCACTGGGGACACTGAACAAAGGATCAGCTATTGATTTAAAGACAGCCTGATTTTCTATCCTGCAGCCATCTGCACTCCAACCAGCAGATCAATCATGTGGAGGGAGAAACTCAATTATCCATCACCTAAAGTGAAAACCAATCAGAAACCACACAGCAGATTTTCAACACACGTTCCAACAGCTTCTATTTTCTGAGTGAAGTCACTTTTGAATCGGCTCTGCTCAGAAAAAAATTAGAATTTTAAGTAGTTCTTTAGAAAAAAATCCTTCTCAAAGGGCTTTTCTTTGTCATATCAAGTCCAACGAATAGTAAAAGATCAAAAATTCCATCATGTTATAAATATTTCACAATTTCTTGAATTGTTTCCACAAAAATACAATATATTTAACTGATTCATTGACTTAATTGATTCCAATTAGAAAAAAAAAACTTATTAAAAATATAAATGTACTGTAAAACATAAATCAACCAGAGTGTGGAAGCTTTTTCATGAGAATTTTATCTATTTTTTTCCCCTTTATTTCATTATAAATTGTAAAAAAAAATAAATAAATAAATCAGTTGTCCTACTCAGTTTGGCACTTTGTAAAAGTCACTTAACTTGAAACAAATTCAATTCATCCGCAATCAGTACATTTTTCAAACAAACATGAGATTTTCATGGAGTATAAAATGTTCCGGATGAGAAAAACTTGGTTCTTTAACACGACTGCTAGCTGCTGATCCGCTAAGCTAACGAGCTAATTCATTTAGCTGACAATAAAATGCTTTAATGTTTTCAAGCCAGTTATTTATAGACTTCATTCACAATAAACATTTACTCTTTAGTATAAATTAGGGGTGTAACGGTACACAAAAGCCACGGTACGGTACGTACCTCGGTGTAAGGGTCACGGTTCGGTACGTTTTTCGGTACAGTGGGGAAAAAGTAAAAAAAGCTCACAAATGTACCAGAACATTTTTCCCAAGCTTTCCCATGCAATACATTATTGGCCCAGTTTACATGGTATTTTTTCAATCCGATTGTAAACAATAGTATTAAACGCGAGTGTATTCATGTACAGCATACAAAGCATTCACGATGAATCCTCGTTTACAAGGACCCTGTGACATGCGCACAAAGTCTCACGAGGAACTTGCAGGTCTTCCTCTCTGCAGCAGCAGTCCTCAGCGCCAAGCAGAGAGTCTTTATCTGCTGATATCTGCTCAAATAATGTCCCAAAATCTCCATGATACGCTGCTGAAGGAGCAGCTGCTCCCCTGACCGCAGCACCGCCGTGCGGAGCAGCACGTCTCGGTGTGAGCTCTGCGCCGCATGCCGATGTTTCGAATTAACTGGTGCCTGTGTTAACTTGTGACCAATAATGACTGAAACATCTAGTCGTTCTGGCGAACGTCGGTTATCGACAGTTACAGTGAGTGTATACGTTTAAAGTCTTTTGTGAGTCTTACTTTAACAACTGCTGTCTGCTGTAATCAGCATGTGTTTACACAGACCTCCGCCGTCATTCGTTAACACGGGAACCAGTTAATCCATAACACCAGCCGGCGATCGCTTGTATTCTGCTATAGAGCTCTTTATACAACTCGCTGTAGCGCGATTTGGTTCCATCTCGTCTCTCCAATGTTTTTTATGTCGGGGTTTTGTATTAAAAAAGTGTTTTTCCACCACCGTGGCGTTCTCTGCTGGTTTTTTGACTGTGCTGCTTCCCGTTTACTGGCACGTCACACGTCACTCCGTATGAGGGAACGCACGCAGAACAAATACTCTCCCGTTTAATCCGCTCTGCCACACGCTGCAGCGCTCATTCCGCTTGTACTTTCTTCTTTGTGTGTTCATGTTTGGACCTTCTTGTTCTACTTCTTCTTCTTCTGTGATAATGGTGGTTGCCGGCAGCTTTTAGGCTCATTACCGCCATCTAAGGTTGGAATTTTTTTTTTTTTTTAACTCACTGGTGTATTCGTCGTGTGATTGTGTGTGCCGAACCGTGACCCCCGTACCGTCACGAATACAAATACCGTTACACTCCTAGTATAAATCATGTCAAACTGTAACTGGAAGACGTACTGAAGCATTTAGCTAGCTGACTGATTCACGAAGCCTTTCATTTAGCTTTTTCTATAAATTAACTTTTTTAATGCAAACTGAACTTTGTGATTAACTGCTATTACTTTAAACCATTTAGCTTATCAGTTTAGCTACATTATTATCAAGTTTTAACTCTTAATATTAGCTACTTTACTACAATTAAGCTAACCATTCAGACTATTTAGTGAGCTAAGTAGCAGAATAGTGACTCGTAAGATTTAAAGATCTTAAAACTGAGTATTTATACCAAATTTAACTATTAATCACAATAGGAAGGACATATTTAAGCTATTCAACTCTTTCAACCATTCATTAATTTTTTGCGTTCTCCTTTCAACTTGTATTTTTTGCTCAAATAATCAAATAAACTCCTGAGAAAGTTTATTTCGTCTATTTCTGTCACACTTTCTCCGGTCAAGGAATGCAAATAGAAGCAAATGTGTGATGTAAATAGATACTGACCCATGTTGTGTTTTTATTTGCTTTTTAAACGATCAGAACAAAGCCAGAGCTTCCTGCCTCCACTTCTCCACCTCCCCCTCAAACCCAGGCAGCCCGGTATTGATCAGCAGGGGAGGGGGGCGGTGGGATCCTTTCAATACCCCCCTCATAACCTCTGAACCCCTCCCCCCTCCCCGCACCTCATTTGCACGCCACACGCCCCGTTGTTGCCATGGCAGCGGTGACCTCTGACCTCTGCCGAGCACCTACATCTGTTCTCACTTACATGGATGGGTTCTTCCTCAGAATGGACGAGCTGCGGCGTTCGGAGGAGGGAACGGGCTGAGAAATGGCGGCAGAAGTCAGATTTTGCTACTTTTGGTCACTGGCCGCTCCAGTCTTTTAAGAATTTAGCTTGATGAGAAGTTAGCTTGATTCATCGTCCTGTGTGGGTCTTATTTTAGTCTTTTCAACAAGTATTTTGCTTTCTTCTGTACATGCAAGTAGGTTTTTAAAGCTTATCTTTGACATGTTTCAACCGTGTTAAATTTCAAATTAACAATTAATTAAATTAACACTAATGATGAACATTTATGCAGATGACACCGATGTGTCTCAGCTCTGAGATTCTTCTCCTGGATTGTTTTCTAACTCTGAAGTTCTGGATTATATGTGATTCTTTTAATTGGTTTTGTGCTTTTGAACCAAAAAAAGTATGACATACGTTGGTTTAGAAAGGTCTTTCCACCGCAGAGCATCAGAAAGACATTTATGTCTTTATGCTCTGATGGTTTTTCACAGCGGTGCTCTTTATCTTGCTTCGAATTTGAACCCTGTTAGTTTGTTAAAATAAATTTTGAATATTGAAACTATTGTTTTGCTTTGAGGAGTCAAGATTCATTCAGTTAAAAAACACTTAGATTTGTTTTGGGTTTTTTTTTTTAAGTAAATTTATCCAATCGGAATCTTTGGACGAGTAACCAGGAAATGTTTCCAGTCCAAACTCAACGCCACTGGTCCAAATGGAGCCGCTTGCAAGTAGTATGTTTTTGTTTAGATGTTTGCTTTCTAACAAGATAGTGGTAGACACAACCGAGAATCATGGGAAATTCATGATGCAATTCAAAATGGCCGCCCCGGCAAATCTGGGATGACAAGGGGGCGCAGGACAATGGCTATCCACATGTCAACAATTCGGTGCCCCCTCGCTGTACAAGGCGACCGTGACGGCTGCCTGGGTCCTCTATGCCCAGGACCGGCCCTGACGGTACTCATTCTGGACTGGTAATGGCAGCTTTTAGCTCTTACAGGGAACATTTTAATCATTAAAACAAGTGTGAATTTCTTGAAATCCTGTCAATGCTAATAAACCATTAGCCTCACAGGATCTAAATTCTCCAAACAAACTTGAAAGACTAATTCAAACTGGATCTGATTTAACCGTGGACGGATTTTGTTATGTTTGTTTTATTAGAGTAGCAATCCCATGACGTTCCCGTCAGGCCCGCCGTGGAACCGGACCTACCTGTCGGCCTTGGATCGTCTCTTCTGCGAGCTCTTGGGCTTCCTCTCGCTGCCCAGACACGGCGCCCCGTTGGGCCCGGTGACCCACACCGACTCCAGGCCTTTGGAGGACCTCTTGAAGCTGAACTCCACGGCTTCTCCTTCCCTGAGGCTGCGGAATCCCTCCATGTGCAGCTTGCTCTGGTGGAACCACGACAGAAACGGGGACGGCGGTTAAGGAGCGTCTAGAACGCCAGACTCAGGGTTTAACTGACCCTAACCCTAAAACCACTACAACACTGGAGTGCAGTTGAGAAATTATTGGATTGTCCTAAATGTATTTGTCGAGGTTATTATATTAAATGCTATTTTAAGAAGAAACAGTGTCAAAACAAGAAGTGAATGCAATTGATTTAAAAAGAGTTGGTATAAAAAGACAAAATTGTAATTATTTAACAAATCTTGTCGTGAAGAGAGACCATGTTGTCTCTGTCTGCTTCAAAAACTGGCATTTGAGACAGTATACATATTCTCTCTCATGTCACTTTTCACTAAAGCCACTTTTGATAAGTTCATTTTTTCTTGCTGTTATTTTGAGAAAATATTTTGTCGTCTTCGTTTAATGAGCTGAGATGAACAATTTATAAAGTACTGAAGGTTCTGAAGCTGGGCTGTGAGAGGTGAAGAACAATAAATTCATCAATAAATAACTTCGTAATGTTAAGTTTAAGAATTGAGTTTGGTGCAATATTTATGTTTAAAGGTGCTGTAGGTAGGATTTTGCTCGTCAATGCTAATGTTTCTGTGTTTTCTTTGGATTAAATGTTAGATTATCCATTGCTAATCCTTTAGGAGTGTAGCATAATTGCACTACCACAAGGGCGCAGCGTTTCCATCTGTCTCTGTTCTGAGCTGAAAAGGAATCTCGACAGCTCCAGGTATCTCTGACCAATCAGAAGAGCCCATGAGGCTCTAACCGTGATTGGTCGAGGGGCATTCGTCGCACGTTCTTGTGGGAGGGGCTTAACTTGCGTAAGGGTGTGATGTCAGAGAAAACAGGACAGGATTGGCTGTGCTGGGTTTCAAATTGCCATCTTAGATGGGTCAAATCGCCATCTTGCTTAGGAGATGCTGAATCCTGCCTACAGCACCTTTAACTTCAAGATTTATAGCGGTGAAACGTTTATTCTCCAGTCCACATTTGCTTTAATATATTTTTAATTTTATATATTTTATCATTTGTTTTTAATATTGGTTGATATAATTGATATTTTAATGCAGCTAATAGAGAGAGTAACAAACTGATTTTCATTATTTCTTTTAGAAAAACAGTGACAAACATTTCTTTTCATTTGAAAAGCTAAATATAAAAAAAAGTTATACATTTTTAATGAAGTTGGCTTCCCATTGGATGGAATGCCTTCCATTGACCTCAAGCTACACCTTGTTTATGATCAGGAAACAAACTTCACCAAAACACTGAAGCGAAGATTCAACACCTTCAGAAAGTCACACCAACATCCAGCTGTGATGAACTACATCACAGAATAATGTTTTCTATGAAAGATCATTTTAATACGCATTTTATTTAATCGTTTTCTTTCTGGAACAAAGGTTTTAGGGGATTTAGTCACATGTATTGATGAGATTGCAGGTTGTGATAGTCTGGGGTTTGGGATCTGGATTAGATCGTGGTTTCTTCTTTATCTTTTGGGAAATAAATGAAAACTCCCAGATTCTGTTCTCCTCTTCGGTTCACTGTTCTCAGCAGATCATGACGAGACTCTCGAGATGAGGGCCGAAATGTCAAAGAGAGCAAAAAACACTAAGTCAGCCAATCAGAGAATCCTCATAAAACACCAGCAGCCTTGTTAAAACACACACACACACACACACACACACACACACACACACACACACACACACACACACACACACTTCCAATCTCTCCTCTGCCCATCTGGTCAAAGATCAAACTGACCCCTGCCTCAAAGGATTCTGGGTAATGACAATGGACAAACAAAGGAATCATTCATCAATATTTTCTCAACCTACCAAGTTCCAGCCAACAAACTTCCCTGAGTTTTGAAATGATCCTGACTCCAGTCGCCGTTTGAGACATCTGACTGCTTTTAAAGCTTCATTTTGAATAAAGTGAATATTGTGTCCACTTTTATAAAGTCATGCTAGGCCTGGGTGATTATATGATCGTGATTAGTGATGGTGATTAATTTCCAGTCGATCACAGTGATCAGCTGTGAGCACATTTACTCGATCAGACATGGCAGAAATGTGCGTGACCACAGCCGATCACAGGCGACTTTTTCCTGCTCAACTTCCGCCTGTAAGCTGTCTGAGAAGTAAACAGAGATGGAGCTGAACGTGGAGCAGCGAAGCAGATGAAGTCAGCCATGCCTCGGCGTTATCCTCTGGAGATGAGGCTGCTGGTGACAGGACAGGCTGCTCTACACCAAACCGCTGCTAGCACACCGCTGCTAGCTCACCGATCCGCAAGGAATCTGGTCTTTTGAGTCCAGGAACTACTTGTGATACAGTTTAACTAACGATTGTTCAGTTCTTCTCTTTTACTGAAAAAACGATGCATCGCATCATTGAACATGTCACCACGTTTTGCCGCCAACACTCTTCTTCTAACAACATGCAGAGAGAGCCTGCAGCGCTGCAGCGCCGGTCTTCCTCTGTGGTGTCTGTGTAAAATAAGGTTGAACATGCAAACAGCACACCTGGTGGCATGAAGTGCAAATGCAGTCATGGCATCGTCTGTGGGCCGTGGTCTGAAGGGGATTTCCCTGGGGTTATAAATGTTTCAGAAACCAGAATATTTATCTTAACACGAATATTAACTGCACGTAAACGTAGCCAGTGTCATCTTTTCAGGCCACTGCACCATATGAGCAACATTCTAAGAGGAGAAAAACGATTAATTTTGTCTTTTTTTTTTTATATATTACTGTAGTTTTGTACTCTTACATTTTAAATCTAATCTGTCCAATCTAGATTATTTAAATTTTGTACATTTGATGCAAGCATTAATGATGGCAGCAGCATCTTTAGCATCATAACTTGAAAATAATGTTTACATTCTAAAGCACCTTCATTACCCCAGGCGGTTCCTTTAGTTTTTTAAACTTTTATAGAAACAAAAAATCCTCAGGGCTGTAAACTGTCACACTTTAACTAACGATTGTTCAGTTCTTCTCTTTTACTGAAAAAACGGTGCATCGCAAGATTTTATTATCTTGGTGCTACATTTTTTTTTTCTATTTACTGCACTCTTAATGGAATACTCCAAAGATTTTGGACCCACGCCCTATCCCTATCATTTACAAAGTGAGATAAGCTCATAAATACCTTTATTGTGTCCGTTCATCCAGCCGCTGGCTCCCAGCTGTTAGCATCGTAGTTAGCTTAGCTCAAGTGCGGGAGGTGAAGAGGAGACAGAGCCGGACTGACGAAAGTGGACAAAATCCTCCTTCCAGTGGTCCAGGGGACGGCGTATTAGCACGTGAAGTAAATCCGAATGGTTATAAAACATTTTAAAAGACGTGTTTTCTTTTCAATCCGTTAAAATAACGTTTTGATACACAGACCTGCGCATGCGCAGTACTCCGGAAGGATATACCGGAGCACAGCAGTAGAAGCCATAGACTCAGCCGCTGTGCTCCGGTATATCCTTCAGCGGAGGACTATACTTGTGCAGATCTGTGTGTATCAACACGTTATTTTAACGGACTGAAAAGAAAACATCTTTTAAAATGTTTTATAACCATTCGGATTTACTTCACGTGCTAATACGCCGTCCCCTGGACCACTGGAAGGAGTATTTTGTCCACTTTCGTCAGTCCGGCTCTGTCTCCACTTCACCTCCCGCAGCTGAGCTAAGCTAACTACGATGCTAACAGCTGGGAGCCAGCGGCTGGACGAACGGACACAAAAAAGGTATTTATGAGCTTATCTCACTTTGTAAATGATAGGGATAGGGCGTGGGTCCAAAATCGTCGGAGTATTCTTTTAAGTGAGATTGTTCTTATATTTGTCTATGTTTATTATATTATTTAATTTGCATTGCTATTTACTTGGTTTGTTAATAAAATGTTAAACTATTCTATAGTTCTAGCTTTCAGTGCAGATGCTTTAAAACTGGTTTAAAAACAATATAACATCGTGATTATAATCGAGACTGAATGATATGAAAAAAGAAATCGTGATCATTTTTTTTGCCATATCGCCCAGCCCTAAGTCATGCTGTTGAGAAACGTCGAACAAACAGGTATGTTTCCAAACCGACTGGAAAGACAAAAGCAGAGTACAGATGAAAAACCTAAAACGAGCTTCGCTGCAGTAAGACTGAATGAGACGTCTTGTAGTGATTGGAAACATTCTCAAGGTTCTGAGCCAGGTGGACAAACGGACGAGAGGCATCGTTTTTGTGATGAAGCGAAGCTTTAAATAAGAACTGCTGGTGAGAACGGTTCTGCTGGGAGCATCCAGAGGAAAACCCAGCAGATGAAGCTTGGGTTAAAGGTGTGGACGAAGAAAACGGAGCTTTCCAGAACCTGCTCACGGACATGGAGTCCTCAAATCACAGTGAGAGTCGGTCTTTGGGTCAAAACGTGTCGTCTATGAGGAGAACCGTCAGAATGGCAACATCAGGTAAAAGCCGAAATGACGTCTCCAGAAATTTACGCTCACACAGGAACCAGGTGATCAAACTGACTGATCCCAGCTGAGCAGAAAATAAATGTTTGTGTAAATCAGGGAAATTATTCTGGTTTCTGACAAATACTCACATGAATAGTATCGTAGCATCAATGACAAACGAAACAACAAAGCAACAAGTCAAAAACATCCTAATAGACTTGAACTCTGTGATCGTCACGGTTCTGCACTCGCCACATGGTCGAGGTACCATGAGGTACGAGGTTCACGGACAGTCGGCTTCAGCTGGGCTGTCCAGGAAAACAAAGCACTTCTCATGTTTCACCTCCTTTACAAACCCAGAGAAACTGAAATGTAGCACTGAGGAACCTCTGGACTCTCTGGAGGACCACTTGACCCTTTGTCTAAGCCCCGCCCCCTTCGCTACTGTTGCTAACTCGACCGAGCCGTCGCAGCCGCCTGCCACATGTTTACTCTCAGTGTAGAAGCCAAGGAGCTTAGCTCACCTGATTAGCTAGCGATGCTGAGACCAGAGGCTAACGTCTCTGTTGACCAGGTAAGCTAGGTGGCTAGCAGAAGCTCCTCGCTGCTAGCTCCTCGCTGCTAGCTGCTAGCTGCTCACTCTTCATATTCTGCCTCAGTTTGGAACAAATGAAGACGTCCTTGTTTCTAGTTGTGGAGCTGAGTCAAACAACAGAAGAGTCTCCAGCTCTAACACACAGCTTGAGGCTCAGAATGTTCCAAGTCGGCATTTCCAGGCTGTTGATTGGCTGGTTGATTGGGGGCGGGGCTTAGAGCGGAGGTAAAGCGTATCTGCTTCATTGTCACAGAAATCCTGGTTGACGTCCGTCCGTCCATCCACCCTTCTGTCTTCCATCACTACTCTTGACTTTCCTTATTATTGCTATAATCCATTAAGCTAATGTATGTATGCTAATGCTTATTTTGCAGCATTCCCAGCCAGACTTCATGCTAACGTCTGGTTCTGGTCTCTCTGAGGCAGAAAGGTCCCCTGGATTCACTCATCAAGGCCATTTTCAGTCCACGATCAGCTCCTGCTTGTTTTCGGCCAGATTTAACGAGCACCAACACCTCTGCTGAGAGCGCTCGTCTTCAACCTGCAGTGAAACCTAAAACTGCCGCGTTAAAGAAGAAAAGCCGCCCCGCCGGCCGCCGCCGCTCCGTCAAATGATTTACGGCGGAGAAACCCGAGACTGCGAGGCTCACCGAGGAGGGGCGGCGGGAAACCAGCGAAACCAAGATGCTGGGTGGGCTCCCTGATGTTTTAATGGCTTTATAACAGGAAGCAGCGATGGACGGGGCGGGTGGGGGGTGAGGTGGGGGGGCCTTGTTATCTCCGCTTTAGCCTCTCACCCCTGCTAAAAGACGAATGCTTGAGCTCTGACCCCAACCCCCACCTTCCCTTGTGTTGAACAGCAACTATCAGACTGAGGTGAAGAGGCTCTAGCAGAAAGACTGGAGATCTGCAGGTGATCAGCCAGAAAGCTCTGGTTAACGCTGCATCCACGCAGGAATTCTGCAGTTCTGGTTGTTTTCAGGCAGAAGGTGAGCTGAGAGCCTGCAGGACACGACGCCGAGCCGCGTTTCCTCATCAACTTCATAAAATCTAAGTCACAAAGCCAAGAACTGAACTTTGAAGACTCAAATCTAAATCTGTAGAAACCAAACCCGAGTGCGAGCTCTTCAAAAGTGAGAGTCTGGCGGCGGCGGCGGCAGCGGCTCACCTGGTGGACGAAGACGTCGAGCGGCTGCGGCAGCTGAACTCCGTCCGTGCTGCTCATGGACAGGAAGCCGAAGCCCATCCGTACGTTGAACCACTTGCAGACGCCGGCGCCGCGGGACAGTCCGGTCAGGTCGTCCTCCCCGCCCTGCTCACGGCCGCCTGCACGCCGGAGCAGAAGACACTGAGACGCCAAATCAAACGGCCAAAACCGCCTCAGAGACTCTCCTGTGAGCTGCTGTCCACGGATCCACCAAAGTTTGCAACTAATCCTGTTCGGTCTGGTAGTACAAGGTCAAACCACTAGGTGGCGTTTTGAAATCGATACACCATCGGTGTCCTGCCTCCAGCAGGCTGCTGAAGCAGTTCACTGTCATCACACTAGGGGGCGCAGAAGGACTGGAGGAAACCAGAGCCGTCTGCTGAGAGAGTTGCCAAGGCGCCACTTTTTGTCCAACAAGTGTTGAGACGTGTTCAGAATATTATTTGAGGCTATAATGTTTCTCTAGAATCTTATTTTATACCTCTATATAGCATGATAAGCTAGATTTTGTGCTATTACAGCTCAATCAGACACCCAGTTTGTTTTTTTTTCCAGCCTGGAACACATGCAGTCAACTGCATTATCAACAGCAGCTCCCAAACACCATCCTGGCATGCTGCCTCGTTTGCTGCCGCTGGTCTTCAGTCCGACGTCTTGATGGCACCGATGGCTCAACATGGCCAGTAACTGGCCAAAATCAACAACACAGAGGTTCTGGTTCTTTTTCTGCTCAAAACGACAGCTGGGAAAAAAAATGGCGGAACCCAACGGTCACTATGTCAACTCTCTCACTAGACTGGCTGAATCGGATGAATCTCCTCGGCAGTGTTTATGTTCTGGTCAAATCGAGCGATTTGAGACAAAGATCAATTTAATTTTATTTTATTTTGGGTGAAACATTTTCTTTATATTCTTTTTATTTTAATTCATATGTCGACACCATAAAAGGCCGAGCGAGAAGAAATTTAAATTCCACTTTTTGCCTTTAACGTATAGCAGAAGTTGGTGACATAAAATCAAGCAGAAAGAAAGAGTGGAAATCGACTACATAGAAACAGTTTACCACTAAATGCACATGGAGGTGCATGAAGACACAAAGAGAAACTTTAAGATGTGCAAAACTATGAAAAAACACAACAAAATGACAAATATAGAACCAAAAGAGAGCTGAATGACTTAAAGAAGGAAACAAAAACTAAACGACAGGACGTCCTGAAATGTGGAATCAGTTACACCTCGATAAAAATCACTGAAAAAAAAGACAAAACAAAGACAAAGAAATCATTTTAAAATGACTAAAATAGAGCAGCTACTGGAAACAGAGGAGATCGAGTTATGATGCATGCAGATACACCATATTTTAAGTTTTAAAGCTCATTTTAAAGATTTTTGCTTTTTAATTCCCTGAAATAATTTCATTAAATGTCTTTTATTTGCTTGATTTAAAAAAAATAACTTCAATACTAACGCAGAATATTTGATCACTTTCACGGTGATCTGAAGAAATGTAAACACCCAGTCATATTTTATAATTTAATAACCTTTTTTCACATGAATAAAGCATGAAACTCATCACAACTTTTAGTTTTATTAAATATAGCCTACTTTAAAATGAGTGTCGTTTAGGTCAGTTTTAGTCTTTAAGCCTCATTTTAATGTATGATATATAATGAAAATAACACTTTTAATGAACTAAAATCTCTCCAAAGCGAACAAAATGCATTAAAATGCAATTAAATCTGCTTTTAATTAGTTAACTTGCCACAAGGACAGACTCGAAATAAAACACTTCTTCATTGTACCGAATATCCTGCAGGCAGCGCTGCTGCTGCTGTTTCGTTATTTAGATGAAATCAGCTTTCTGTGAAGTCTTTAGAATAAATACACTCTTTTCTGACAAAAGTCCCGAGACAACTAAAACAGAAGAAGCCCATGACAGCTCAGTCCTGACTCCTCTCATCTGAACTCCGGCAGCAGTGATCGAACCTGTCAGCCCCGCTCCGCTCCGCTCCGGGCGGCTGCGGCTCCAGAGCGGCTCTGAGCGCCTCTTCAGGCCGCTCACCGCGCCTCATTCCCGGGTTCAGGTCAGCGCGACACCCCGGTACCACCTCCACAATTTTTTTTTTTTTTTTTTCTTGAATGCTTCTTCTTCTTTCTGCTGCTTCACGGAACCCCCACCCCGCCATACACCCCCGATCCACCCCCCATCCACCCCCCAGCCCGGATCCGTCCCTCGTACCTTCAGCCATGCTGGAGGCCTCCGCAGCCTCCGCCCGGCGGGAAGGCTCCGGCCCGGCGGCTCTACCGCAGGACGGGGGCCAGAGGCATGCTGGGGTGCTGGAGGGGGGGACGGCCGAGCACCGCGCGCCCTCTCCGGCCCGGCCCGTCTGCGTCCGTCCGCGTGCGTCCTGCGCGAAAACCCTGCAGGAGGAGGAATGAGCTCCACGCGCTCAGCTGCACAATGAGGAGCCCGTTAACCCTCCCACCTCTGGACACACACACACACACACGCTCACACACACACACACACACACACACACACACACACACACACACACACACACACACACACACACGCTTCCGGTCAAGGTCACGTGACCTTTAATCAATAGGCCACACATGTCAGATAAGATGGAACCACAACATTTCACAAGCTGGCCAACACACACACACACACACACACACACACACACACACACACACACGCACGTACAGTCTTGTATTTCTATCCTTGTGGGGACCGTCCATTGACTCCCATTCATGTCTAGCCCCTAACCCTGACCCTTACCCTAACCCTAACCCACACCACAACAAAGCCTAACCCTAAAGAAATGTTTTTGCACTTTTACTTTTTTCAGTAACAACAACATGGTCAAGAAAACACTGTTTCTCCTACTTAGGACCGGAAAAAGGTCCCCACAAGGCACGTCGTTCCACGTTTTGCTATCCTTGTGGGGACATTTGGCCCCGACAAGGATAGAAATACAAGAACACACACACACACACGCACACACACACACACACACACACACACACACACACACACACACACACACACACACACACACACACACACACACAGAATATTTTGTAAACGTTTGTTCCAGTTTCTTTCAAACTATTGATTAGGGATTAATGAGAATCAATAATTATTAGATACAAACAAGTGCAAAAAAATAAAGAAAGAGGAAAAACACAAAAACAACATTAAAAAAATCAACACAATGATAAAGACACAAACCAGCTAAAATATAAATAAACTGAAAACATCAAACAATACAAGAAATAAACACTAAACTACTAAAACTCAAAACTACACAGAAGTCAAAACAGCAGAGAGAGAAACAAAACATTAAGAAAGCAGAAAATACGAAGCACAAAAAACATCACAATACTAAATCACAACTCAATGACAAACACACAAAACAAAGAGAAAAATAAGTGCACAAAAAAATATCATCTCCGAATGAGACCCAGAAAAACTACAGAGAGCAACAAACACTAAACAACACAATAAGAAAGAGAAAAAAAGTTAAAAATGCAGACAAAACAGGATGACAATACACAAAGTAATGACAGAAATTAAAAAAAAATCAAAGACAAGGACAAAAACACAACACAAACACAAAATCTTAAAAAGACTGAAAAACCGTAAGATGAGAACAAGATAAACGAAAACTACAGAGACAGAAAACAACAAAAACCTGCAGAAACAACACGACAAGAAGCAAAAGACAAACTATAAAGAACTACAAACTAAAGAAGCACAAAGAATACAAGCCGTTCAGATGAGAAAAAAAATAGCTACCGACAGAAAAAAAAAAAAGAAAAGTAACTTTAGAAACAGAAAAAACTTGAGTTGATCCAGTCAAACGGAGGCTTCATGATCTGGATCTGTGTCTGTTTTATCGTTACTGACATCAGTACATGTCACTGACTCTTCTGCCCTCAGATCTTCACTTTTCCAGCTGCAGCCAAACTGTCAGAGCCTGCTGCTGGTCTGTTCTGTGGGGGTCAGTCCCCCCCCCCGGACCCCTCTACAGGAGGGTGGATGATCAATGGCGGATCGATGAGCTGCCGTCAGGTGACACTCATCCCTCTGCCCCCCTGAACCTGCTCTGAAAAGACAAGCTGCCTGCTTCGGGCCCCCGGGAGCCTCCAGGGGTCTCCGGGGGTCACTGAGGGTCTCTGAGGGTCTCTGAGGGTCTCTGAGGGTCTCTGGGGGTCTCTGGGGATCAGGGTTCCTTGTCAGCACATGTCAGAGTGTGTCTTCACAGCTGCTGTTTGTTTCCGTGACTCAGTAAAACCTGATGTGTCGGTTTGCACCAGCAGGGGGCAGCAGCAGCACTGACACCCTGAATTAATGTGGCAGAAGAAGAAATACAGCAAAACAGCAGGGAGGCTGTGTCCAAACATCCACACTCTGCCCTGACCCCTCAGTCGCGATATAGTGCTGGACTGCACAGTGGACTTTATAGAGCCCTGAATCCGATGGTGATTCCGACACTCAGCTCCCTACTGTTTCCCTCAGCGATGATCGCATGAGCCCCGGCCGGTACCATGGTTACCAGACGCACCGGCTTGCAAAGACGTCATTCCACAGCAGAAAAAACTTTTGTAATATTTTTTTTTAAATGTGCTGTTATTCTGCATTTTACTTTCCTGGTCATCTTTCTAAACATTGAAGAAATTCAATTCATACATTCATACAAACATAGATTCGCAATGCACGATGGGTAATATTGAGCCGCCTAGGGAGCATCGATGCTCACTACTTTTTGAGATGCATTGTGGGAAATTTCAGTGACCTTCTTTTTCTCTATCTGGACATTCGGAGAGTCTTATACAAATGGCGTCTTCACTATGTAGTGCCCGACATAGGGAATAGTGTGGACATTCAGACACAGCCCTACAATATATATATTTATATATATATATATATATATATATATATATATATATATATATATATATACACACATATATATATATATATATATATACATATATATTAGTGCTGTCAGTTTTAATCGCATTGATCGCAATTAATCGTGATTAATTCATGGAGAATTGTCAACAATTAACTTTTTTAAAGTTGAGATTAATTGCAATGAAGAATCTAATCCTCATAAATCAGTCCCAATGTCAGGAAAAAACAATATTATCCTCTAGTTCTTTTCTTTGACCCAATTGGCAGACCTCAATGGATTAATCACGATTAAAATTGACAGCACTAATATATATATGTGTGTGTGTGTGTGTGTGTGTGTGTGTGTGTGTGTGTGTGTTTATGTATGTGCACATGCACGTCTATGTAAGTGACTTCATGAAATCATGAACGTTTTTTTTTTGTCATTTTCAAAAAATTTCTTCTCTATTTATTTTTCCTTTTTCATTCTCCTAATTTCTTTTTCTTTTTTTTCAAATGTTTTCTTTATTCTTCTTTTTTAATTTTGTCTTTTTTTTCTTTTTTCTTTTCCCATCAGAAAACTGTACTTGCAGTTTGACTGTTTCTCCAGGGTTTTTTTTCTGTCATATTAGCTATTTTATCCATTTTCTTCAGTTCCAGCTCTCTCGGCTGTTTTCACTGATTTACTTTCTTTACCTGTTTTCATCCTGCAGATTCCACTTTTTTTTCTTTTTTAGATCAGCGTGGAAATAAAGTCAAATAAAAATGAAAACAACATGTTTATTTATAGATGATTTTCAGAAATCTACATGGATCTTTTACAGGGGAACTGGCGACCCACATGTGACTCCAGAACCGCAGATTGAACAACCAAAAGCCCCAAAATGATGTTAGCAACAAAAACCAAGCCGTGGCGTCTTTTTCACTGCCTGGTTCAGAGTCATTTCACGTCTCGGTTCACAGAGTCCGATGGGAGGAAAATAACTAAAAAATCTGTTTCATATTCAGAACTCTGGGCCAAAAACTAATGAATAAAACTGAGCTTTGAAGATACGCAAGTGGATTTGAGTCAAAGTTAAGAGTTCTGGCTCCACAAGATGGCAGCAACAGCCACAGCAGCCCTCCTCCCTCTGCAGGGGATCTACTCAGACCTCACACTTCCTGCAGATCTGTTCTTCCCACTCTCTCTCTAAAATTAGAATTTAAAGATTTCAAACATGTAAAATTAAAAACTGAAAAAATTTAATTTGTACATAATGGTTTGATCATGCAAAAGTGGGTTCAATACATTGGAATTTTAGCTTTTAACATATAAGATTTAACTGTGAACGTATGAACTTTAAGCTGGAACACATGAACATGAATTTCAAACTTGACACCATGAACTCAGAACATTTAAATTTTATTTTTGAGCATAGAACTTAATTGTTAGCATATATAATTTGACTTTTAATCAATACAATACATTTTGGGACAAATTGAATTTCAGTTTTTAACCCAAAAAAATTAACTTTGATCATATATAATTATATTCAGCACATTTCAATTTTAGCTTGTAACAAAAACCTTCCAGTTTCAAAATGTAATAGTCACAGATAAAAATGAACTTTGAACCTATGAAATATGAATTTTCATTGAAAAGCATGAATTTTAAAAAAATGTAGAATTGAACTATCATGTAAAAATTAAACATGATTAAACATGCGGGAGTAGGTTCAGAACATTTAAATTTCATCTGTAAACATGTGAAATTAAATTCTAAACTAATAAAATTTAATTTAAACCAAGGAAAATTTAGAATTAACCCTCAAATGTAAGATTGAAAATTAATTTTAGGAAAGTAAAAAAGGTCAATAAAGCTGCAGTTGAGTTGAGATCCCAGCTGGTGCCGTGGCCGCCACCAGGGGGCAGCCTCCCCCTCAAGCCCCGCCTCCTCCGTCCTGTGGCACTGATCGGACTCCATAGCTCCGCTAATCCCGCTGCTCACAAACAAACCTCCATTCTGCGTGTGGAGGCTCCGTCTGGCCCGCAGACCGGCGGAACCGGGGCAACCGGGGCATGGAGAGGAGCGAGCGGCCGGCCTGAAGGAGCTCTGCCGCCGGACTGAAGCGTCGGACCGAGCCGGTCGGAGCTCCGCTTTCCTCCGGAGGAGCGGCGGGATGGACCGGGAGACCCCGGCGGGGGAGGACAGCACGGGTCCGTGATGCGCCGCGGCCGCGCGCAGCTGTAGCGGGCAGCCAGAGGAAGCAGAGCCGCCCCCCCTGCAGCCCCCCCGGCCCCCGCAGCCCCCCCAGCCGCCCCCGCTCCCCGGCCTCCAGCCTCCAGCCTCCGGGGCTTCCTGCGGTTCAGCACCGCGGACAGCGACCATGACGCGGCTGCGCCGGAAAGCGCTCGTGGCGCTCTTCCTCTTCACGCTCTTCATCTTCGGGACCATGATGGGTCTGCGGACCCTCAAGCCCAGCGACGGCTTCTCGGACCTGGCCCCCGGGATGGACTTCCCCGGGGAGCGCTGGGAGCGGAGGCGGCCGGACGCCGGGGACGCGGCGGCCGCGGCGGGGGCCGCGTCCCCCGGCCAGTTCCACCCGGGCGCCGGCGGCAGCGACACCAAGGTGGTCTTCAGCCGGTCCGACCGGGACTACAGCATCTTCTACGACGTGCACATCTTCTACTACCTGTGGTACGGATCCCCGGCCGTGGACAGCAAGTACATCCACTGGGACCACGTGCTGGTCCCGCACTGGGACCCCAAGATCGCGGCCAGTCACGCGCAGGGCAGACACGCGCCCCCCGAGGACCTGGCGTCCAGCTTCTACCCCGAGCTGGGCCCCTACAGCTCCAGGGACCCCGCGGTGCTGGAGGCGCACATGGCCCAGATCGAGGCTGCCGCTGCGGGTAAGTCCTGGTACTGCCGACACCCCGGGGGGCATGGTCCTGGACCGGGGACACAAGGTCCTGGACCGGGGCCACATGGTCCTGGACCGGGGACACATGGTCCTGGACCGGGGCCACATGGTCCTGGACCGGGGACACATGGTCCTGGACCGGGGACACATGGTCCTGGTCAGGAGCTACGTGGTCTTGGACCGGGGACACGTGGTCTGGGACCGGGGTCACATGGTCCTGGTCAGGAGCTACGTGGTCCTGGACTGGGGACACGTGGTCTGGGACCGGGGTCACATGGTCCTGGTCCAGGGCCACATGGTACTGGTCCAGGGTCACATGGCTTGGGGGCCACATGGTCCTGGACCAGGGATACATGGTCCTGGACTGGGGCCACATGGTTCTGGTCCCGGGCCACATGGTCCAGGACCGGGGTCACATGGTCCTGGTCTAGGGCCACATGGTACGGGGGCCATGTGGTCCAGTTCCACATAATCCTATACCAGGTCCATGTGGTCTGGGGCCAGGGCCACATGACTGTGGTCCACATGGCTTTGGTCCAGACGGTTCTGATCCAGGTCCATGTGGTCTGGGGCCACATGGCTCTGGTCCACATGGTCCTCGTTCAGGGCTAAATGGTCAGCGGTCAAGGCGACATGGTCCAGAACCACGAGGACTATATTTAGACGGTTGTGGTCCAGGTCCAAAAGGCTGTGGTCCCAAGCCATATGGTTCTGGTCCTGGTATACTTGGCTCTAGTCCAGATCCTCATAGCTCCTGTTTGGGTTCATATGGCTCTGGTCCAGGTCATGGGTCTGAGTCCACATAACATTGGTCCCTGGCCAGCTGGCTCTGGTCCACATGGCTCTGACATGAGGCCTAATGGTTCTGGTCCACATGTCTCTGGTCCAGAACCACATAGTCCTGCTCCACATAGCTTTGGTCCATGGCCACATGGCTGTGGTCCAGACAGCTCTAGTCCAGGTCCATATGTCCATGGTCTGGCACCATGTGGTTCTGGACCGGGTGAACACGGCTGTAGTCTGGGTCCAGAGGACTGTGGTCCACGTGGTTCTGGTCAGTTTCGACTGGCTCTGTTCCGGGACGTGGCTCCGGGTCCACTCGGCTCTGGTCCAGGCCAGCCTGCCACTCAGGGGAAAAACAGGATCCGGGGTCTTTCCCAGGCTGCCATGGGGGATCGAACACTCCGCCGCTGATGAGAACACGCCCCGCCTCCCGCTGCCCCACATCCCCCTCCGACAGCCGGCCTGTTGTTTATCGGATTCCTAAAGCTTTTAGTATCGACTCTTATTCTGAAAGGCGGTTTGAACTCTGCTTCACCCACAACTTCCATTTACCCCGCGCCGTGGGGGGACGGGGGGACGGGGGGACGGTCACACACTGTCATCAGAGGACGTTTGATGACCTTTTGTCTAAGCCCCGCCCCCCCAAACAGAAACAAGCCAATAGCGTTCGAGTGCTGCACTGACGTCGATATTTCAGTCGTTTAACAGGTGAACTTGGTGGATTTTCATGAGTGGGGTTCAGACCGGTCCACCGGCCCGGGGCTTCACGAACGAGGAGAACTCAGGAAGCGTCAGGCTCGCCGCCGTCTCTCTTCTCGTTTCCACCCCCTTCGTGAAGCAACGACTGAAATTAAATGAACCTTTGAGGAATGCTGGGCTGGAGCACCACAATAAAAGCACAGGAGCAGCGGCTCATTTAAAGCTCAGAGTGAAAACAGGCTTCATTATTTGAATTCATTATGTGACATTATTATAAAATTCATCTCGAGCCACAAAAACACATTGAATGAGTTTATTTTCATCAGTTTGGGAAATTTAATTTTTACCGTTTCAGTGGTTTTGATGGATTTGATCTTTCTGTGCCCATTCCTCCATTCTTCTTTTATAATTGTATCTCTCTGACCATGTTGAACCTTGTCTTCAGCTGTTTTAAATCTATTTTTGAGCGATTAAGTTTTGCTATTTTTAACTAAAATAACAGCTAAGACTGTTTTATTCATTCATTCATTCTCTTAATCATGAAAAAGAAAGAAGAAGCTGAATCCAGTCTCGATCTCAGGGTCTGAAAATGAAAAAGTTGTGTCTTCGGTGGCTCCGAGCGCCTTCGTCACGTAAACATGAATGAATAAATAACAGAACACCCTCCAGCACAGTCACGTCCTTCAGTGTGGCAGTGGATAAGACTGTTTACCCTCACGGTCCACTGAAACCAGGTTTGAGTCCATGAAGCTCTTCGGATGGGTGCTGAGTGGAGGTCCAGTCTGTTAAAGGCTGCCCCCCTCCCCCTCTCTGTCTCCTGGGTCTGCAGGGGTCCTGGTCTTGTCCTGGTACCCTCCCGGGGTGGCGGACGACCACGGGGAGCCCACCGAGGACCTGGTTCCTGCTGTCATGGACGCCGCGCACAGGCACAGCATCAAGGTAACTGGTGAGACAACCGGTATGTTTTCTACCCTTTCTGACGACTGAATGGATGGATGGAGGGATGATGGAGGGTGGAGGGATGGATGGAGTGATCTTTAAACATTATTCAACAACAACATATCTCAGTCCTACCTCAGCTGTTCTTTGTTTGTGTCTAGTTTTTTGTAAGATGCTCTCTAGTCTGGATCTGATGCCTTCAAGCTCAGGGACTCAGTTGAAGGAGGAACCACAGTGAGGTTTGAGGCGTCGCTCTCTGAGCTGACAGCCGCTGCTCTGGAGCAGCTCTGAGACGGACCGTGGATTCAGCGCTACCGGGACAGAGGATTAGCTTTAGAACGGGCTCTGTGTGTGTGTGTGTGTGTCAGACTTACACAACAGTGTGCGCATCTCACCGCTGACCCTGAGGACTAATGCTTCAGTGTTTCAGAGCAGCAGAGCCTCTGATGACAACAATCCAGGCCGAAGTCGTGTGTGTGTGTGTGTGTGTGTGTGTGTGTGTGTGTGTGTGTGTGTGTGTGTGTGTGTGTGTGTGTGTGTGTGTGTCGTGCGGTGCGGAGAGGAGGGCTCTGTCAGTTCCGATGTGTTTCCATGAGAGCGCCGAGGCCGGCTCGCCGGTGTCAGAGGAGCCAGTCACGTATTCCAGATCCGGGGACACATGCTGATCTATAATCCCCCCGGCGCCGCGTCCAGCTAATGAAACATAGATTGACCTGGTTAGGTCCTGTGACACGCCGCCGCCGCCGCCACTGCCGCTCACTGACACAGCTGAAGTGAACACTGAGTCCCTCCTCACTGCCATCATCCACAGACAGAATCAGAAAAACCTCTTCTCCTGCCTTTTTTCCTGCTTTCGCTCTATTCGTTGTTTCTCCAGAGCTGTTTTCTTTTAGCAGCGTTACGCAAGTTACTGAAAATCCTCATTTAAAAAGCCTCATAACTCATATCTGAGTTACGTACCACTAAGTCAGATAAATATCTTGCATAAAGAGTCCAAATTACACCGTGAAGCAAATGGTGCTTTCAGTTTCGATGTTGTTTTTGCAGCTGATTCAGTTAGAATGCCGTCATGACTGATGTAACTCTGAAACACCGTTTCATTCATCAGAGAGCCTCTCTTTGAAAACACAAGAAAAAACCTTCTGCTAACAGGTAGAAATAACTACTGTTGTAGCTGTGATACCACATTTTTGAATGAAAAATCATGAAAAGTGTCATTCTGAACTCAGTCTGACTGCATTTATGGGTAACAAATGTAAAACCAGGTTTTAGACACAGGTTATGAGGAAGCAGCAGCAACCAAAGAGACTAAATTTGAGCAAACTTTTATTTTGAAAGGTAAATTGCGAACTTCCTGTTGGATTTCGGTCAGGGGTGTTGCTGCGTGGTTTTTAGGTCTTGTTGAGATGAACGAGTGAGTGCTGGTTTGATCTCTCTACAACATTCCTGGTGGCCATTTTAATGTATCTAGGTGGCGCTAGAGAGCACATTTTGGCAGTGATGCAGTTAATTTTTCCATTTTATAAAATTTTAAAGATGTGCGTGCCAAATTTGGCGAGCTTTGATTCATGTTTAGGGTCAAATTTGAGGTCAAACTTACTGTGGAGTAATAATAAAGAAGGAGAAACTCTACAGGTGCAGTAGGGGCTCGGTCCCTAACAAACTCCCAGCATGCACTCTGCTCTTCATCCTAAGGAGGCGGGGTCGGTGAGGGAACGGGAAAGCAGACCTCTCCGGATCTCCAGCTGGTCCAAGATTGACAACAAGCGCTGAAACGCTGTGGCGTTACCATGGCGACCCTGCAGCCTCGGTGGAAGAAGGCAGTGGGCGTCGAGCAGCCGTCGTCTGTCGGCGCTCCGCCGCTCTGCCTCCGGGCTGACGCCAGTCCTCCTGTGTTCCAGTGAGATCAGGTTTAGGAACGCTGAACCGGGACATGTGACGTTTCAGTACATTGAGGAGCTCAGGGCTGGTGGGTTCCTTCACCGGTGTGTCATTCCGATAGAGGACTACCCGTCCTGATCGCACACAAGTTTGACGAAGTACAAGACAGAACTCGCAACATGCTGCATCGTTTCTACTGTTTCTGTGTAAAACAGACATCGTTCTCAAAACGCTGACATGCAAACGTGGAACTTCACTGAGAACACAAATATTTTTTCCAACTTTAATCTATCGAGGTCCAACAGATGCTTTTCTAGTCCTGGTAGTGTTGCATGTGGACTCTGGAGCCAAATTTTCAAGATCTTGGTCTTCATCTGGAGTCAGCCCCTTAAAGTCTTGGTCTTGACTTGGTCTCTACCCCTTAAAGTCTTGGTCTCAGGATGTCCTAGTCTTGGTCTTGACTTGGTCTTGTGATGCTCTAGCCTTGATCTTGACTCTGTCTCAGCCCCTCACGGTCTTGGCCTTGGGACGTTCTGGTCCTGGTCTTGACTTATTCTCAGCCCCTTAAGGTCTTGGTCTTGCCTTCTTAAAGTCTTGGTTTTGGGATGATCTGATCTTGGTCTTGAATTGTTCTTGCTTTCTTAAGGTCTTGGTCTTGGGATATTCTGGTCTTGGCTTTTAAAGGTCTTGGTCTTGGGATGCTCAGGTCTTGTTTCTTTAGGTCTTGGTCTCGGGATGCTCTGGTCTTGGTTTTGACTCAGACCCTCAGTAGCAGTAAACCGTTCTGCAGTGTTCTCTGGTCCCTGGAGTCCTGTTCCTCTGTTCCTGCTTTAAATTCGTAGCGCAGTTCAGTTTCAGCGTTAAACCGCCTGCAGAAACTTTTTCTTTTTTAAAGTGTAACATCAGAAATCCAAGCTTACCGAAATGCTGACTGAAACTGATCCCTAATCCTTCTGTATTGATGTCCAAAAGTTTCCACACAGCACTGAACTGCAGGAAGACCGAGCTTCACGAAAGCAGAAAACAGAGCGAAAGCAGAAATTAAGTCTTTCTTTGTCTCTGCAGGTACATTCGCTGATTATAAATCTCTAGCAAAATGTCAAACACACACGCTCACGTTGAGAAATTCCTTTCAGGCGCTGGGCGACAATTATCAGCACAAAAGAATGTGAACGCAGCGACTCGCTACCGTTTATCTTCTTCCCAGTTTTCCTTTATGTTCTGCTTGGGAACCATGAATTACCACTCGTCACCGTTCACTGCGTCCACCTGAAACCCGCCTCTGCTCAGAATGTTGTGCATAATCGCAGATTTAATGGGAACGAATGCAGATGTGTTGTTCAGAAACACGAGTATTTTAAAAAGTGCTGCTTTGGTCACGTGAATGGCATCGAACTCGCTTCCAAACATGGCCGACCTGAGCGCGGAGGCTAAACTCTCCTCTCCTGCTTCCAAAGCTCGTCTCGTCCTGACCTTTTCCCGGCACATTAACTAATAATACACTTCTAATGCCAGCGCGGTATTTCTTGCCTACAGCAGATTACATCTTCAAAAGGTCACGAATGGGGCAGGAAACTCATTAATCAGTGAAATCAGGCAGGGTCTCACGCAGGGCTCCTCAGAGTCAGCCGACCCAGCGGAGCTGAAGGGAAAACAATGGTCGCGCCGCCACCGCCGCTCCAGTCAACGTCTGGAAGGGAAGCTGTGGAGAAGGGCTTGTTTGCAGCGGTCGGTTTGTGGGGGCGGCTCTGTCTTTGTAACACAAACGGTGAAAGTGATGGCTTGATTCTGCTCAGCGTTGATAAAGGAAGGCAGCAACAGTGAGGCATCTGGGGATTCATGCTGGAGAACATGTTCAAGGACTGCTTGGAGGGTTTAGAGTAGCCAGGCTGCAGATTGAGAACAAAACCTCTTCGAGTGTGTCAGAGTACCTATAGTGGAAGTTAAGTCTTGTGGTTTTTGTGTCCAGTCTGACCTGCGAGATTGATGGATCATGGGATTTTCATGTTCATGGACTCAGATGCAGAAAGCTCATGACTTTCGTTAGGTATTGGCAATCATGATACGATACGTATAGCAATACGTTGGTATCACGATATGATACACTAGAATCACGATGTACTAGTATCATGATGTGATTCGTATCGCGATACACTGGAATCACGATACATATCAGTATACACTAGTATCACAATCCAGTATGTGTCGCGATACACTAGTAACAAAACACAATGCGTATCATGATTCACAAGTATCACGATATATCATGATGTCGTATCATCACAATATACTGCCATGTTGAATCAAAATCATAAAATAAATTGCATCTAATTTCTTAAAACTGAGTCTACTGTAAATGACTAAAATTACCCATGATTCTCTTTTCCCTGAATGGCATAATAAAAGTATTTTAACCCGCAGTAAGTACAGCTAACTCACAGTAACTGAGACAGGAGGGATTTAGATCCTGAGTTAGTGATAACAGTGGCGGCTAAGCTAAGCTAACAGCTGCTAGCCGCCGGTGAACTAGCTAGCCGGGTTCCTTACAACGCGTTCACACCCGAGCATCACTCGTCAGGACACAATCTCAACTTCGGGATAGCGGGAAAGAGTTTGAAAAGCAGCGGCTCTTCGGCGCCATCTACCAGGGTGGAGGTGAAGTCCTGCTGTGTTCTCATTAACCTTAAACATTAACCATGATTCATCAGGCGGCCCAGTACTGCAACATATTGCCATGTTGACGTTTCTTCACGCCTCATTGAGTGGACTGTGGACGCTTTATACTCAACACCTGTTTGAAAACGGAGTGCAGTGTTTTAAAAGTGGAACGCCGGACCCCCCGCCCCCGTCCCCCGCATGACCTCCCTTCCTTCCAGATGCTGAGACGGCCGCTAGCCGCCGTGCATTAACGCCGTCTCCCGCCCGTGTCTCCGCAGGTGGCCTTCCACATTCAGCCATACAAGGGACGGACGGACCAGAGCATGCATGACAACATCAAGTACATCATCGACAAGTAAGCCAGCCGCCCGTCCCGCCGCCGCCGCGCCCCGCCCCCTCCGGCCGCCTGCAGATGTGGTGAAACGCGAAGCCCGATAAGAGACGGCGAGGAGCGGGTTGTTAAATATAGATGTCTGCGACGGAGAGAACTCCGGCCAGAGAAAGCTGATCCGTTATCTGGAGTCCGGGTGTGAGCGTCGGCAGTGAGACGCAAGGTCGGGAGGTTGATCAGATACCGTTTCATTTCGTGAAACACTCAGTAGGAGCGTGATGTGAGCGGAGAGCGAGCGCGCACGGCGGCGGGAAACGGGCAGCATCAGCAGGGCTGCGTTCAGGACGGGGCCAGGTTTTGGATTAAAACAAAATAAATAAAATAAATAAGAGCTCAGCCTCTGTTGCGTGACTGGAGTTAAATTGGATTCCCCGACGACGATGCTGCCAATTTTTTTTTTCATTTGACCATCTGGGTGAAATGAAACACAAAGTGGAGTTTAAACAAACAAACAAACAAACAAATCGCTCCAGAGAGGCTGACATGCGGAGGATTAACTATTCCAGGAGCTACGTTTGGTGTTTCAGCTTCAGTACTGCTGAAGAGGCCTGCGGTCTGCGCTGACACCAGGCTCGATTCCGCCTGGAGGACTTTACACCGTCCAACAACGCCACTAGTAGATCAGAGATTCTTTGATACTGATGAGAGAATAAACTGAGGCCCAAAGTGGATTATATTCTGAAAAAATATTAAAATGAGATGAAACATAGTTCAGTGCTTCCCTGAAATCCGCCATTTTCAGTGAAACTGAAGCAGAATCCAGCAGATCTATCACACCGATCATTTTATTTTGAAGGAACACGCATCATAACTGGAATAGTAAACCTTCTGTTGTGAAATAGTCAGATATACAGATGTTGGATGCTTGGCAGCGTCACACCTGCAGCGGAGCCCCGATGACATTCAGGCTTCACGGTTAGACGGCAAAGCTCCAAGTGTCTTCCAACGCCTCGTTTTGGTGTTTTGGTTTCAGAAGCGTTTTCTTTTACACAGAAATTTTTTGAAAACGATGTCCATTTAGACGGAAACATAGACGTACGTAGTTAGCATGCTAGGCCACGAGTTAGCGCTGCTTGTTTTGGTCAAGAAAACACACACACACACACACACACACGCGCACACACACACTACCATTAAAAATCCTTCTCAGTTATTGACTCTCAACAATAAAACGATGAACAAAACTCCTAAAGTTACATTTTCAGTGGCTCCAAACACCAAAAGTTTTCCGTTTTCACTTGAAAACAGGGTTTAACGTGTCGACACATCAGTGGCCGCTAATGCTGCCATCTTGGATGGGTCTCTGCATCAGGGCGGTGTTTGTCCAATAACTAGCATGACTCGTTTACATGTATAAGAATAAAGCCAGGTCCTACAGAGACACTTAACAGAGGATTCAGACTGTATCTAGGAATGAGATATAGTTGTTCTTGGTTTGCGTCTCGTTTCAGGTACGGGAAACACGGCGCCTTCTACAGATTCCGGTCGAGCACCGGGCAGGTGCTGCCCCTGTTCTACGTCTACGACTCCTACCTGACGCCGCCCGAGTCGTGGGCGGAGCTCCTGACCACCAAAGGCTCCCACACCATCCGAGGCACCCCCTACGACGGCGTCTTCGTCGCCCTGATCGTGGAGGAGCGCCACAAGCTGGACATCCTGGCCGGCGGCTTCGACGGCATCTACACCTACTTCGCCTCCAACGGCTTCTCCTTCGGCTCCTCCCACCAGAACTGGAAGGCCATCAAGTCGTTCTGCGACTCCAGCAACCTGCTGTTCATCCCCAGCGTGGGGCCGGGCTACGTGGACACGGCGGTGCGGCCGTGGAACAACCACAACACCCGCAACCGCGTCAACGGGCGCTACTACGAGACGTCGCTGCAGGCGGCGCTGTCCGTCCGGCCCGAGGTGGTCACCATCACCTCCTTCAACCAGTGGCACGAGGGCACGCAGATCGAGAAGGCCGTGCCCAAGAAGACCGCCACGCGCCTGTACCTGGACTACCAGCCCAACCGGCCCGACCACTACCTGGAGATCACCCGCCAGTGGGCGGAGACCTTCAACAAGGAGAAGGACAAGTGGCTGATGTGACGTCCTCCGCCCGCCGCCACCTCCCGCCAGACTCACTCCCAGACGCCGCCAGACTCACCCTCACGGCTTCGGTCGCCACTAACGGTTCTTTGTTTGTTAAATAACGTCACTTCCACGTTGAGGCTAGGACTTCCCGTATATATCCACCACTTTTAAACTTGCATCTGATTCCAGTGACTCTAAACTTTGAGGTTTTTTTCCATACTTTCCTATGATGAAGACTGTTCTTTCCTGTATTTCCCTGATGATGAATTAAAATGTTTGTTTTAATGTTGGGGAATCAGTGTTTGGCATCTGAAGTTCAGGTTCAGTTCTGATTTCTGTAAGTTTGAGGCGGCCGACGAACGTTTGACGATTCTTATCCTGACGACTCGTAAAGCCAGTCGGTTTGACGGAAAGTCTACTGGGGGCGAATATCCTCCTGTACTCTTGAGGATTTTTGAATTTTCAATTAAATCACTGATCCAGACAATGAGATAAAAGGCTTTAAAAACATGAGGATGCTAACATGGCTAAATGCTAACACCCAGAGAGCCGCTCAGTGCAGAACGACTCACATTTCAGTCACGAACGGACAAATCTGGACTTTTTAAGACCGGTCAAAGAGTCTTATTTTAACTCGTGGATTTGTCAACGAGGAACCCCGCTGCCTGGGAAACACACACACACACACACACACACACACACACCCCTAGGCGAAGGCTGAGCCGTCTGATCCGGCAGATTAACCACTTTAACTCAAACTGCCGGTCGAGAGGAAACACACTGGGTTGTGTCTGAGCACCGTGTTACCGGGACCGAGGTGCATTCTGGGAAGACGGGAAACTGGCAGCTGCAGCGTGACACTTTAGGAGATCCTGTTCTTGGAAAAACTTTGGCCTCTTCTGCCCGCGTGGGCGTTGTTTTGACAAGTACACACCTTGTCATGTAAGTGGGATTAGTTGATGGGCGATCAAGGTTGCAGGTTCGATCTTCCATCAGACTCTTGGGCAAGACATTGAAGCAAACTAAAAGCCTCCCATTGGACTGTGGTTAACAATGTGAAGCATTTTGGGTTCCTGCTACATTAGTGGAAAACTGCTTTATGAGTGAAAAACATTGATGGGAAATCATTCTGCCACACGGGGTAGAAAGTGGGAAGCTTTCACCAAATTATCTGTAAATAAACATTCGGTTGTTTTTTTTATTACATTTTAACACACGTCAGAGTCGTCCTCAAAAGGATTCTTGGCAGCTAAAAATGGGCAGAAAAAAACCTGGCTAAAATAAATTTTAAAAATTAAATAAAAAATTAGATAATTATAATACAAAATGATATGCTAAAAAATATATTAAATTTGAAAATAAAAATATAATCAAAATATTTTGAAAAAATACAATTACTAGAATTTTCCAAAAAATGTAAAAATTAAGAGTAAATTCAGAAAGAATGTCGATAATGGTTGAAAGAGGTAAAAACTTTTTTTTTCTTTTTTTAAAAAAGTGTGAAAATCAGATGAATCGAAAGGTTTACTATTTTAACAGCGTAATCAAACTTCCTAAAAGCAGCGTCCATCCTGAAGATGAAGACCTGATGAAGCGGGCAGACGGTGGAGTGATGGAGCTCCTCCATCAGGACACTAGTGCCTTGCTTCGGCGGCGCTGCCCTCATGAATCCTGTCCTCCTGAAAACCCTCCTGTCGGCCGCCGTCCTGACAGACGTCCAGCCTCAGAGCGGCGGCGGCCGGATGACGGATTCGGGATGTGGGTCTGGATTTGTTCCTCTGGAAGCAGCTTCAGCGTCACGTTTTCAGCCCATCAGGAGGATCTGGCTGGTTTAAAGACCGCATCAGACCACCACGGCATTAGACCACCATAGACCATCTTAGAACAGATCCTTATTAGACCACCAGGGTAGACCATCATCAGACCACTATGGCATTAGGCGACGATAGAACATCGTAGAACTAATCTACTTCAGCCCACGAAGGCATTAGACCACCATAGACCACCTTACAACAGATCCTTATCAGACCACCAGATCTTTTCTATATTTCAAAGAAAAGTAGAATATTTTCACTGTGATGTCGTCGTCCTCCTCCTCCTCCTCCTCCTCCTCCTCCTGGATCCTGGAGCTCCATCTGGTGGACTTCACTCTTCAGCTTCTGACTTCCATCCAGATCGTGCTCAGATTGATATGATGTTGAAAGAAACACTTTAGTCTCAGTCTGGTCCCTGTCTCTGTGCTGATGACGGATGACTGATTGGATTTGGAGTTCTGACTGGAGTATGATGGATATGGACCAGCGCTAAATCTCACATCTGGCTTGAACTGTTTGAACTGAAACGTACCGAAGTGACCAGACGACACAGAGACGGCGCTGTGGCGAAAACCATCGGGTTTATTAGAGCCATGGACAGACAGATACCATGTTACAAAGGTAAGAAAGGCAGACGTGGGAGGGGGCGGTTCTTCAAACTTTACTCGTTACAAATAAAAACAAAAGGTAGAAAAAACAAAAATGGGACTGACGATTAACGCCGGGCGTCTTCACAACAAGCCCTGCCTCTTCAGATCCTCGTAGGTCTTCTTGTTGACCACGTTCCCGCTGGAATCCTCGTACTCCTCCTGGAAAACAAAACCAGACCGGCGGCGTTGAGTCGGGAGGCGGTTTCAGGCGGAACGTTCTGCCAGAGAGAGTACCCACCTCCGTGTCCGGCTGCCACCGCTCCAAGGCCTTCTGGGACTTCAGCTTGGCCCACACTGAAAGAGAGCAAAGAGCCGTTAGAGAGAGGGACCGGGTCTGGCTCCGGGTCCAAGTCCAGAACCGGCCGGTACTCACGGGAGACGGCGTCCTCGATCTGCGTGACGTTGGCGAAGTGGGCCGTGTTGGGGATCCCCAGACACCTCATCCCGTGAGCGTGTCTCCACTCCTGCAGGGAGCAGCCAATGAGAAACAGACTTCAGCCGGGTCCGGGAGGGGGGAGCCCTCGGTCCGCCTGGCGGTTTTGACTTACGGCGAAGTGTCTCTGGAAGGCCTTGGGTCCCCTGTAGGTGTAGTTCCCGCAGATCTCACAGTTGTAGTTGATGTTGAGGCCATGGAGCTTGTAGAGCCAGTAGGGGATCGGCTGCAGGGAGAAGAAGACGGTTCAGGACAACGGTTTGGGACGACGCTTCGGGACGACGCTTCGGGACGACGCTTCGGGTCCCGAACGACGCTTCGGGCCCCGAATGACGGTTCGGGACGACGCTTCGGGACGACGCTTCGGGACGACGCTTCGGGACGACGCTTCGGGACGACGCTTCGGGACGACGCTTCGGGACGACGCTTCGGGCCCTGAATGACGGTTCGGGGCGATGCTTTGGGCCCCGAATGACGGTTCGGGACGACGCTTCGGGACGACGCTTCGGGACGACGCTTCGGGACGACGCTTCGGGACGACGCTTCGGGCCCCAAACGACTGTTCGGGACGACAGTTCGGGAAGACGCTTTGGGACGACGCTTCGAGACGACGGTTCGGGACGAAGGTTCGGGACGAAGGTTCGGGACGAAGGTTCGGGAAAACGGTTCGGGACGACGGTTCGGGACGACGGTTCAGGACGACGGTTCAGTAAGACGGTTCGGGACGACGCTTCGAGTCCTGAACGATGGTTCGGGATGACGCTTCGGGAAGACACTTCGGGAAGGCGCTTTGGGACGACGCTTCGAGACGACGGTTCGGGACGAAGGTTCGGGAAAACGGTTCGGGACGACGGTTCGGGACGACGGTTCGGGACGACGGTTCAGGACGACGCTTCGGGACGACGCTTCGAGTCCCGAACGATGGTTCGGGATGACGCTTCGGGAAGACGCTTTGGGATGACGCTTTGAGACGACGCTTCGAGACGACGGTTCGAAACGACGGTTCGGGACGAAGGTTTGGGAAAACGGTTCGGGACGACGGTTCAGGACGACGGTTCAGGACGACGGTTCAGGAAGACGGTTCGGGACAACGCTTCGAGTCCCGAACGACGGTTCGGGACGACGGTTCGGGACGACGGTTCGGGACGACGGTTCGGGACGACGGTTCAGGACGACGGTTCAGGACGACGGTTCAGGATGACGGAACAAGAACCCGGATCAGAACCCAGTTCAGGGGGACAGTTCAGGAAGACAGTTCAGGACGATGTTTCAGGACAACGGTTCAGTATAGGCCTGGGCGATTATATGATCGTGATTGGTGATCATGATTAATTTCCAGTCAATCAGCTGTGAGCACATTTACTCGATCAGACATGGCAGAAATGTGCGTGACCACAGCCAATCACAGTCGACTTTTTCCTGCTCAACTTCCGCCTGTAAGTTTTCTGAGAAGTAAACAGAGATGGAGCTGAACGTGGAGCCGAGGGCAGCGAAGCAGATGAAGTCAGCCATGCCTCGGCGTTATCCTCTGAAGATGAGGCTGCTGGTGACAGGAAAGGCTGCTCCACCCGCACCGCTGCTAGCACACCGATCTGCAAGGAATCTGGTCTTTTGAGTACAGGAACTACTTGTGATGAAGTTTAACCAACGATCGTTCAGTTCTTCTCTTTTACTGAAAAAATGTTGCATCGCATCATTGAACATATCACCACGTCTTGCCGCTAACATGCAGAGAGAGCCTGCAGCGCCCTTCTTCCTCTAGTGGCATGAAGTGTAAATGCAGTCATGGTGTCGACTGTGTTATTCCAAATGTTTCAGAAACCAGAATATTTATATTAACACTAGTGCTGTCAGTTTTAATCGCATTGATAGCAATTTAATCGCATTGATTGCAATTAATCATGATGAATGCATGGAGAACTGTCAACAATTAACTTTTTTAAAGTTGAGATTAATCGCAATGAAGAATCTAATCCTCATAAATCAGTCCTAATGTCAGGAAAAACACTATTATCCTCTAGTTCTTTTCTTTGACCCAATTAGCAGACCTCACTGGATTAATCGCGATTAAAACTGACAGCACTAATTAATACGAATATTGACTGCATGTAAACGTAGCCAGTGTCGTCTTTTCAGGCCACTGCACCATACGAGCAACATTCTAAGAGGAGAGAAACAATTGCTTTTGTCTATTTTTTTTGTATTATTGTAGTTTACATTTTAAGTCTAATCTGTCCAGTCTAGATTATTTAAATTTTGTACATTTGATGCAAGCATTAATGATGGCAGCAGCATATTTAGCGTCATAACTTGAAAATAATGTTTACATTCTAAAGCACCTTCATTATCCCCAGGCGGTTTCGTTTTTTAATCTTTTATAGCAACGAAAATCCTCAGGGCTGTAAACTGTCACACTTTAACTAACGATCGTTCCGTTCTTCTCTTTTACTGAAAAAACGGTGCATCGCAAGATTTTATTGTCTTGGTGCTGGATTTTTTTTTTCCATTTACTGCACTGTTAAGTGAAATTGTTGTTATATTTTTCTACGTTTATATTAATTAATTTGCATTGCTATTTGCTTGGTTTGTTAATAAAATGTTAAACTATTCTATAGTTCTAGTTTTCAGTGCAGATGCTTTAAAACTGGTTTAAAACAATATAACATATGGTGATTATAATCGAGATTGAATGATATGGAAAAAAAAATCATGATCTTTTTTTTCCCCCATATCGCCCAGTCCTAGTTCAGTGTTTGTTCGCCTCGGACTGGCAAACAAACACTGAACCGGGCTCAGTCCAGGAACCTGGTCCAGCGTTGGTTCCCGCCCGGCCCGTCCTCACCTTGCCGTCCCAGCCCAGCGGCAGGTTCTTGGGGTTGTAGATGATCTCGTTGTCCTCGTCCTCGCTCTCGCTCTCGCTGAGCTGCTCCTCCTCCTCCTCCTCGCGCTCCTCTCCGGTCCGGGCCTGCTTCCTCTGGACGTTCTCGTGGGTCAGCTGCCGCTGCTCCTGCAGAGCCGGACGGCGCCCGGGGTCAGGACGGAGGGAACAACACGGGGAGAACGAGCGGCGGGGATTACCGGACGGAACCCGACTCACCCCGAGGATCTCCACGTACTCGTAGACCTGGGCCTCCAGGAAGCCGATCTCCTTGTTCCGCTCCGTGTCTCTGCGACGAGAAAACGTTACGAGTGACGACCGGAACGCGGCGGACGGTTTCCCCGCCCAAACTTACTTCTTGGGGCCCTTGGCTTTGGGGTTCTTGGCGAAGAGCGACGGGTCGAGGGACTCCAGGGATTTGCCCTTGGTGCTGAAGAGCCTCTGAGCGCGCTCCTCCAGCGTGCTGCACACACACCAACACAACGGCGGGATCAGTCAGACAAATTCGAACCACCCGGGGCCGAAAAACTGGCTCCAACTTCAAAATGAGGCCAACGCAGCTCCCAAAGTTCCAGATGTGCGGTGGATTTGAAACAAGTACTGAATTATTTTTCAAGAAGTTTTAGTAATAACTACGGATGGCAAATATTTCAATGTTTCATCAGTTTCATCCATCTTTTTCAGCGTTTTTCCGACAATTTTGTCATTTAGAATACAAATACGGGATTAATCCCAGAAGGAAATCCTGGACAGGAGGGACGTTTATTCATTTCATCCCTTTTCTAATCGGTTTTACCATTTTTTGAACATTTCTCAACCAATTTTAGAAATTCTAGTCATTTTCTTACAATTTCCTGTTTTAGATTTTTTTTTTTTTTTAATCCAAGAAAAAATATGATTCAATAAAATGTTTTTAAAGGTTATAATTGAGTGAAAGCTTCAGGAAGAGTCAAACAGAAGCGTCAAAGAGCCACATGTGGGTCTAGAGCCGTAGGTTGAACACCCCTATTCTAGAGTTTCATCTCTAGCTCTGATATAAATCTGTATGTTATGCTGCTTCAGTGAAGTTTAAATTACAAGTAATGATGGCAAACATTTCATTACCTTATCATCTGTTTTGTTTCGGATTTCAGTTTCATCTTTTTTGTAGCGTTTCGTTTTCTCCTTTGACATTTTGGCTCTTTTTAAGCAGTGTTGCATGTTATTTTTTTTTGCATTTACAGGATATCTTTCAACTTATTCTACATTTTTTTCCAAATCACTTTAGCAGTTTCTCACATTTCTAGCAGTTTTACAATTTGCAATTTTTTTTTTAAATTTCAGTTACTGTGCCGTTTATAAATCCCATTTTGAGCCAAGAGTTTATAGTCTTTTTGAAAATGACTGTTGTGTAAATGAGATAAATATGATAAAATGTTGATCAATCATTCAGTGAAAGCTCCAACACTCAGAGGGTTCAAGGGGAACGCTGCCACCTTGTGGCCAGAAGGAACACCTCATCTCACTGTCCTGCCTGATTTATCTCTGTTTTGACTGGATTCTATCTTCTGTCGAGTGATGATTCGCCAGCAGCAGTCCGAAATTCCACACAGCCGCTCAGAGGTTTGAAGTTTCCACACAACGCTTTGGTCGATAATCCCCTCAATAAACTAGATCTCCTTAACCCTCCCCACTTTCAGTATCCTTGTTCCCTTTACAGTTACCAAACAACAGAAATGTTTGGAAACGTTTGTGTCAAACCACTTTTTCAATGCATCTAATCCTGATGACACTTCCTTTCTTCTGTTCTACTTTCTCCCTGCACAAAATATATTTGTATCATCAGCAAATAAAACTAAAAGAAGCAATATAGAGATGTTATTTATATACAGATTGAATGGTTTGGGTCCCAGTACTGAACCCTGGGGGACGCCACAAACAATGAAAATCCCTCATTTTCACAAACTCATAACTTGTAACATTACATCTTCATGTGACAAATAAACTCAAGAAGAAGAAGAAGGACAAGTTACCCTCCACACTTGAGTCCTAACGCCATGAGAGCCGACTTCAACCTGTCCAGACCCAGAGAGGCCAGCTCCTGAGAGAGAGCAGAACCGAGAGAACTGGTCAGTCAGAGAACCAGGGGAACCCCGAGCGTTCCGTCTCTCTGGTCAGTTTACCTCCCAGGAGGAGAAGGCCGACAGGTCCAGGTGAGCGCCGGCGTGCGTCAGAGCGCTGCTGGTCTCTTTCTGCCAGACAGAACCCGGAGAACGCGTTAGCTTTCAGAAACGGACCCGTGGTCCAGAGGTCATCAGTGGGGGGGCGTGGACGACTCACCGGCCAACCGGGGAACGTCCCGTTGTCCCACTTCTTCTCGAAGTCCGTCAGCACCTTCCCGTAGAGCTCGTTCTGGTCCAGCAGCGGCTTGACCCGGTCCGTGTAGTCCTGCAAGTACTCCAGGAGCATCTCCAGGTACCTGAGGCCAGACGGCAGAACGTCACACGCACCCGTCCACACACTCCTCCCCCGGAACCCGGGGCTCCGCCGGACTCACTTCCTGTACTCGGCGTTCTTCCTGTCCTTGGGGATGTCGAAGAGCTGGTCGAAGGACGACAGGTAGGTGATGTACTCCAGTTTCTGCAAGCAGACGAACAGACAGCGGTCAGGAAACACAGGGTGGCGTTCCGGCGAGTTCTGCGTCAGGCGGGTCGGAGGGACGGTCCACCTCGGCTCCTTTCAGGTTGATGAACTTCAGGTAGCAGTCGTGCAGGTCCAGGTAGCGGCCGTAGCCCTCCTCGTCCGTGAACTCCACCATGTCTGAGAACCAGAACCACGCTTAGCGACCGCAGGAGCAGGGACCGCCAGATTCTAGAGGGAACACTCACTCTGAGCCTCCTCGCTGGGGTTGTCTCTGGCCTTCATCAGCTCCTCGAACTCCGCCGACATGGGGATGGAGATCTGCAGGCGGGGGAGGGATGGAACGTCAGGTCGGAGGGAACGCTCGGCGTGGAACACTGGGGGAAGGTTTAGTGTGGAACCCCGGCCTCATACCTCGTTGGGATGTTTCCTGTGGAACTCTTTGATCTGCTTCAGACGGTTGTAAAACTCCGCAAACTCATTTGGACCCGAGATGGCAGCGAGTTCATCTCTCCTCATCCTGAGAGAGAGAGAGAGAGAGAGAGAGAGAGAGAGAGAGAGAGAGAGAGAGAGAGAGAGAGAGAGAGAGAGAGAGAGAGAGAGTATTGCTGTGTCCCTGTCTCTCTCTCAGGACGTCCTCCGTCCCCGGGGTCTCACTCACCCGTCCTTGTCTTCGTAGGAGTCTCGCAGGTTGGCGCTCACCTCCATGTACCTCTGGAAGACAATGCCCCCGTCAGACAGACTGACTGGTTTCCATGGTAACCGGCGACAGCAGGTGTTTATAAAGACACTCAAAATTTTATTATAGAAGGAGCTAAACCACGTTCACCAGGAACCTGGCAGCGACAGGAAACGCTAAAGGAAGCCGGTCACCAGTTAACAGGGACACCAGATTAACCAAAACATCAGCACTAAACCTCTTGACACAGGTGAGCAACTTCAGTTCTGAACATCTGGAAAACGCAGCCTGTTAGTTCTGCTCCTCACATCTGGATCTCCAAGCATTGGTGGACAGATTTGAGCTTTTCTTTGCAAAAATCCTTTATTTGTGTTGGGTTTTTCTCTCTGGAGTGGCCAATCAGGTAAAATAACCCAGAGTTTATTGTGTGAGTGCCTGAAAAAGCCATGTGGATCTTTCTGTGTTCCAATTACAATCTGCTGTAACTTCATTAATATTTAAGTTATTCTGGTTTATGGCTCATTTTACAGCTCTCTTCATGTTCTGTCCCTGTTCATATTCTACTGTTCAGCTCAGTAGAATATGAGCCATCAAAACTCAGGAACAGGATTATAAATTGTAGCAGCTTTTGGTTCCTACACTACTCACATCTGGAACAAACTGTGTCACTGACAAACTCAATTCCTGTAAATTAGGACTTAAAACGCCATTATTCACCCTGGCTTTCCATTCATACTTAGTTTATTACTTGCAAAAGAATAGACTTCTTGCTTCATTGTCCTTTAAGGCCTCAGAATTGCCTTGTTTTAACGTATTCTATTTATTTCTCTGTAAACCACTGAGTTAGGACTCGATCCTTGTGGAGAAACACTCGGTCCTGAAGTGAAGGCGCTCACGTTACCTAACAGTTAGCCGCCGACAATAAAACTCTGACTTACATCCAGCATCGCTCTGGTTCGATGGTCGGAATTGATTTGTTCCCGCAGCTGAAAGACAAACAAGGCGAATTACTACCAAGATTTGGGGAATAAATATGTTCCGATTTCATGCTAATGCTAATTAGCTTCGTACCGTGGACTTCTTATGGAGCATTTCTTTAGTTTTAGCGTCCATCAGCCGCTCTTTCTCCTCGTGGTAGCGGCGCTGCTGCTCTAAAATCGTCTCCATTGTTTACAAAAAATTACAAAAACGGGTAAAAATATGTCAGAAGGGCGAGCAGAGGAATGAAAGAAAGAGGTTTATGTCCCGTTTGTTTTCAATGGCGCATGTCGGAAAGAAGTCCGTCTCTGTTAGGCGACGTCAGAGAAACACGGAACCGACAAAAGGTTCCGGATAGTTTATTCTGCACAGTTCGGAAACATCAATGAATAAAATTTAATTTCTTTTTAAAATGTATTACAGTATGAATAAAATAAGAAACCTATAAAAGGATATAATAAACTCACTTTTTGATCCACTCTTTGTGTCACTGGCCACTGAATTGAATTGAATTGAATTGAATTGAATTGAATTGAATTGAATTGAATTGAATTGAATTGAATTGAATTGAAAGTCCTTTATTTGTCCCAGAGGAGGAAATTTCAGTTTTCCAGCAGCAGTATAACAAACAGAGAAAAGAAACCTAATTAGAATAGAAATGTTAAAATTTAAACAGCAAACCATACATAAAAAAAAAACATTAAATATGAATTAATTAGAAATTTAAGTCAGACACATATGTAAAAGATAATAGAAAAATAGTTGGAGCAGTGTTGGTTATAGAGTCTGATGGCAGCAGGGAGGAAAGACCTGCGGTAACGCTCCTTCACACACCTGGGGTGACGCAACCTGTCACTCACACTCTCCAGGGCCCTCAGGGTGTCCTGCATGGGGTGAGAGACCCTGTCCTTTCTCCCATCACCCCTACTGGGTCCAGGGGACACCCCAGGACAGAGCCGATCAAGCTTCCTCCTGTCAGCAGCTGAGATGCTGCAGCCCCAGCTGACCACTCCACCACAGAGCCATAGAAAGTCTTCAGGAGGGGCCGCTGCACCCCAAAAGACCCCAGCCTCCTGAGCAGATAGAGTTTTTTGACTTTTTGATAAAATCACTGAGAGAGCAAACAGTTGAGAGGCGAGACGGCTGCAAATCGCACAAACAGCTCCGTGGTCGACAACCAGTGGAGACCGGCTGGCGGAGCAGAGCCCAGCCAGGGGGGTCAGGGGATCAGTTTGAACACTCTGAGCAGATATCCAGCAGATAAAAAACTGGGGACTGCTGATTACAAAGCTAAAGAGACAGAGACAGAGATCTTTTGTTCGTGTTTCAGAAACTGAATAAGCAGGTTCAGCCCAGACCCTGTAGGCTATACCAGGACTGACCGTCACAGATCCGTTTAAGACGACTGTTTTCAAACAGACTGGGAAGAAACACCCATTGAACTGGACCAACGTCTGATCCATGACTGAGTCAGTCTCACTCTCTGTTCCACAGTCGTGATCGTCTCACTCTCCTGGTTGTCTCACTCTCTGATCCACATCGTGATCATGTCACCCTCTGATCCACAGTTGAGATCGTCTCACTCTCCTGATTGTCTCACTCTCTGATCCACAGTCCTGATCGTCTCACTCTCCTGATCGTCTCACTCTCTGATCCACTCTCCTGATCGTCTCACTCTCCTGATCGTCTCACTCTCTGATCCACCGCTCCAGAAGGTGTGAATCTTTCATAAGCAGGAAATTGTCTCTGAAATCTTAATGTGCGCCTCTCAGTGGAGATGGATCGGAGCACACACACACACACACACACACACACACACACACACACACACACACACACACACACACACACACACACACACACACACACCACACACACACACACACACATGAAAGCACACGGGTCTTTTTTTCCACTTCCCTTGTTAGTCTACACTCTCATCAAAATGTGACATGAGAGCATGTGATGGCATGCAGCCAGTTGGGAGTGCGCACGGCAGAAGGCCTGCATGGGAATAAAAGAGAACGTGTCCATTAAATCATTTAAAAACAGGCAATGAGACCTGATGGCTTTAATTGAAGTAGTGTTCATGTCGTGAAAAGGAAAGAACAAGATTAAAGGAAACATATTAAGTCCTCATAACGTTAAAAAACATGGAATTAAAACCGGAAAAAAAAAACATTTCAAGTTTACACACAATACTAAAGAAGTATGAGTAAAAGTTCATTGCATGACTTGGTCATTGGCTTTTCCATTCAATAAGATTGAGATCAAGAAACAAAAAAAATTAAAAGTTATTTGATTTGATTTGTGGTTTTTTTTTCAGGGTCAAGACGGAATAAACCAAAATTTTGTTCTTTTTTTTGTGGCTTCAAATTATTATTTAGTGGCCACAAAACATTAATTCAGTCCATAAAATATTACATTATGGCCACAATTCAAAGTTTTATTTCAGAAGTCCTGTCCCGGGATCCATACGTCCATCACAGGTAGTATTCGTGCATTTTTGTCGCTCTTGAAACAAAGCACGGTTCTCATTGGTGCTCTTAATTTGAAATTCACAACATCCGGTTTCACAATGTGAATTTTTTTCATTTCTAGTCTCTAATAGTCAATTTATTAATTTTTTTTAATGAAGAGAAAATTAAAATCAATTTGTTTTTACGTTTTGCTGATATCCTGTTGACCCTGATAACGAAAAATACCTTGAATTTCAATTTAATTTTTTGAATTTGAAAATTAAAATCACATCATCATCCAATGTATGTTTCTTAATATCATTTTGTGGACGGAAGGGCATACACGGACCGTAAACAACAAAGAGAGAGAAAGGTTTCACGCTTTTATTTTCGGCTCCTGGACCGGAAGTGCGGCGCCGCTTCGCGCGGTGCCGCGCGGTGCGGAGCGGAGCGGCGCGGCTCGCGCGGCGCGGCACCGCGCGGTGCAGTCTGGATTCGGCAGCAGTCGCAGCGGAGGACGGGACGCGGCGGACGGAGCGGCGCTGTACTGCGGATTTATCGGGACAAACGGCGGCGATCGGAAGGCGTCTCTCCTGCTGCGGCGCGGCCAGCCTGCTCACAACGGTAAGCGGACCCCGCGGTCCTCCGGGGAACCGGCGCCGGAGCCCCCAGCCCGCGCTGCGGCCAGAACCGGGGCTGAGAGCGCTGTGTGCCCGGGGAGGAGGGAGGGGGCGGCGGCGCTGCTGCCTCCGCCGCCGCCGCCGCCGCTGGCCGGGGAGGAAGAAGAAGGGAGGACGCGGGGAGGAAGAGGGGCCGTCCAGCGGGGCTTTTGTTGCCGGATCCAGACGTGTCGCAGCGGCTTTTTGTCCGCGCGCAGCGGCTGAACTCCAGCCGGGGAGAGGAGGGAGGGACCGGGGCGGAGAGAGCCCGGGGCCCCGCTGCTCCAGCTCCACCAAAGTCCATTCAAAAAAAACCCCATTTTACAGAAACTCTCATTTAAAGTGCCTCAGATCCACGTTTTAACCCTCCTTACAGCAGGGCCTCTCGCTCAGAGCAGGCTGAAGTCTTCAATTACAGCTAAAATAACACATTTAATCACTGTAATGTGTCTCTTGAATTCCAGATATAATCTCATTAAACTAACAGGAGGTGCAGGTTTTTCCTTCTACCTCGCTGAAGCACATGGCAGCACTTACTCTCATATTTTCTTCATTTTTAAATCAATTTAAAGAAGTGTAAGCGAGTCATTTAGTTGTAATTCTGTTTCTTATTCATAATAACATTGTTTTTGATGCTTTCATCCTTTAAATCGCTGAATATTTAGTTATTTTGTAAAAATAATTGTATATTTTTGAGATATGGCGTTAGAGATGAACTGTCAGTAGAATGTTTTGAAATCAGACCTTGTGATAGTAAAAATGGGCATAAAATAAGTTCCAGCATCTGTCCATGGACGGACGCCAGTGTGGTGTGAAAGAGGTAAAAGTGAATATTTCTTCCATCGGGAGATCCACGGAGCTTTTCATAGCTCTGTCTTTGTAACGTGTTCCTGAAGATCGTTGGTTGGAGTGTGTGTGGATACTTTCTGCGTGTTGGTGGGTCTGGTTCTAAAGGTGGCCCCCCCTCCAGCTGCCCTCGGTGGGGTGGGTGAGGGCCTCGTGGACTCTCGACCTGTCCAGGTGGAGACGCAGTGGAACTGTGCTTCTGGAGTTCAAACAGAGTGAGAATCCCCCTTTTTAACTGAGCGGATTCCTCATGGAAAGACTTTAATCTACACGGGATGAGAGTGAAGTGAAATAACCCCCACCTGGAGGGGCGGTTGGGTGGGGGAGGTGGGGGGATCAGGTTGGGGTCCTGAATCCTGAATCCTCTCCTGGATGGGTTTTCTTCACAGCTTTACCCAATAAGACAGTTTGGAAAGCTTGTCCAAGCCTGATCGTTCCCAGTCGTGGTGTTGTGACAGTTTGACGCCTGAGGGAGTGGGGTGGGGGGGTGGAGGAGGGAGGAGGGGGGTGGAGGAGGGAGGAGGGGGGTGGGAGAGGAAGAAGAACATCTGCCCGGCTGCTTCCTCAAGGTGATCCAGCCGTCGCTCCTGTGTGGAGCTTCCTGCTTCCTCACAGCGTTTGTCCTCACCTGACAGGTAGAAAGCATCACCCCCCCCCCCCACCACCCCCACCCCCCGTCATCTTCATCGTCCTCACCTCATGGGACCCTCCACGTCTCCTCCCCGGCGGAACGGTCCGTCCTGTCCGACGTGACTTTGCTGTTCTGCCTGTGTCGGACATTTTTCCACAGCAGAATGGAAATCGAGGCGTTCACCTTCAGGCTGCCATGAGCACCGCTGGTGGAGGGAGGGGGGGAGTGGTAGGGGGTGGGGGGGGCTTTGGATTTAACCGAGACCTTGTAGATGTAGAGAACGAACGCGTGGAGTCATCATGTGTTCGACTCCACCGACTCAAGAGAGGTGAAATATCAACATCAAACCCCCCACAACCTTCAAAATAACCCCCTGCCTCCAAATCAATGGAGCGACTTGCTAAACGTGACTGAATAGTGCAAGAAGTAAACAACAAAGATGCTAAAAATGCCCAAAACTATTACAAATCTAATCTTTTAAAGCTGCTGAAAATAGCCGAAAACATGAAAACGTCTGGAACTGGAGCAATAGAATAACAGCTGAGGTTTTCTAAAATGCTAAGAAGTGACGGTGCGTTGGCCCAAAGCAGCAGAGCGCACGTGTCCACTGGGTCCGTCAGTTCAGTTCATCACACACACTGTTGAATCCAGTCAACTTCGTGCAATTGAGCATATTGTCCGACGCGTCGCGGAACCTTGGAAAAAGATCTGAACTATCTGCACTGGATGTATTCCGTAACTGCAAGGCTTTTTTCACTCCTCAGATGAATCAGAAACACTTTTATTTGATAATTCTACGGTCTGCCATGTTGGTCTGGTAGCGATGCTACATGCTAACCATGGTTAATCACTACAGTGTGTAGATTAAAGGCAGAACTTGGCAGTTCAGGGTGTCCAAAAACCTTTCAGGGTGTCCAGATTTCTGGGCCAAAATGAGCAAATCAGAGGCAATTTTAGAAGAGCGTTGGCCACGCGGTTTCTCTGTGAAAAGGTAAAAGATCTCAAGGTTAAAGATCTCAAGATGGGCATCTTGGACGACTTTGGAAAAGCCGTCCGCCAATCTTTAGGTCTTTTGTCTTTTGTGAAATCGACCGTCCAAAAGATGGGTGGACGACTGATACTGTGGTGTCGCTCGACGCTCCGCTCCGCTCTGTCCTGTACTGGTTGAAGAAAAGCCTCTTTTCATCTAGACGCCACTTAGTGGCCGAAAGTGACACGCCCACAGTGATTTTTTAATATCGAGAAACAAACCAAGCTGACCTCTGTTTCCCCTTGTGCAGTGTCAGCATGTCCAGCGAAGTTCAGCCGAGGCCGGACGACAGTCCCAACACCAGCGGGGGGAGCTCGGACGCCGAGCAGAGGGAGGCGGCCCCCCAGGAGCAGCCGGGCCCCGAGCAGCGGGACCAGACCCAGCCCAAGAAGAAGGAGGCCAAGATCTCCAGCAAGACCGCCGCCAAGCTCTCCACCAGCGCCAAGAGGTACGAGCGTGCGGCGAGGCGGCCATGTTTGATTCTGGCGCAGTGACTTCGTGTGTGGATGGGGGGCCGTGGTGCCCCTGACCTTCTTTTTCCAATACCAATCCAAACACTTGGACCAGGCTTGGACGGATTGACGAACTCAGAACGTAGATATTGACATCATCTGCGTATGGGTTTACACTCGCCGATTTGTCCCCCTACAGAACGGTTTGGATCACGTTTGATCCATCTTTTAAGATTTCAATCAATCTGACGACACTGTATCTTAAAGTTACCCCTCTAATAATCAGAAACATTTCTCTTGGGGGGTGGAGTTTGGGGGGGCTCAGGGTTTTAATGCTTGGCAGCTTTTGAAATAAAAGGCAGAGACGACTTCTTATCGCCGCTGATCGCTGCATCATAAAGAATAAGGACCTCCAGGGTTCGCGCTTTATTGGGAGGCTGACAGGCGCCGTGTTCAGCAGTCGCTTTTCAGGCGAGCGCCAGCAATAAATCATCACACACACACACACACCAAAGCTTTCCCAACATAAAAACTCTGCTCACATGATATGGACTCTGCTGGTGTCGGGGCGGTTCTGCACGTGCAGCCGCCTCCGGGGATTATGGGACGCAGCGAGCCGCGGAGCGCCGCAGCCGGCGAGCGCTCGGTTAAAGGGGTCGGGAGCTGGCGGGAGGAATCAGAAACACCCCCCTCCCCTCCCCCCGTCTCTCTCTCTCTCTCTATAACAGGTCCCCCCGCTCCGCTCGGTGAAATTGGCCACCTCAGGAAATACTGCAGATGAAATTACACGGCGCGCGGAGTGACACCATAACCGAGGAGATGGTATTACAGGCTCCTTTTCAAAAAGATGTCTTCTTCCTCTCTGGCTCCCGCCTCCCCGCCGTTTAGATCCCTTTAACCGCTCACCTTTTGTCCTCCCGGCTCACAAAACCATCTCTAAAAAATCTTTCTCAACTTCTTTTTTTGAAGAACTTGCTTTCTGACACATTAGTATTCACATTTTTTCAAAGGGAGAAAGTCAGAAAATTAAAATAATTCAGACTCTGGGTCTGATCTGAAGACACGGGAATACATTAAAGGGCTCTGTGTAGAGACACGGGCTGCTCAATATATCTCAAATGAGGTTCATTAATGTGGAAAGTTTACAAATGACTGAATTCTGTTTCTGTGCGTTGGCGCTCCACACGCGCAGAATCTGAAGTTGGGAAGAAAAATAAGATTAAGTGTTTTAAAAGCTGTTGAAATAAATAAAAGGAGGAGGAGTGCTGTTATTTGGGTGAACATCATCTACTAATATCTTCACATTTGACCCGAATCTCATGGATTGATTCACCTTCGCCCTAAGAAAAATAAGATTTCAGCCCAAATCCGTCCCTTTAGCTTTGATGCTAATGCTACTTAGGTAGCAATAGCTGTGAGAATTCAGTTCCATGTCTCAATGACGCTTTAAAACCGCGATTGTTGCTAAAACATTGCGTCCCCTACAGGGCAAACGAGGCACAGCAGCAGTGCCAACTGGGGAAACCACAGTTCGGGTCTTGTTGTAGCTGTAAAAATGAACAAACATCGACGACGACGATGTCTTTCTGCTTCATGATTGGTCCGTCTGAAAGACAGGACTCTTTCTTTTGCACTTATTCTGCAAAAGTTTGATTTTCACGACATTTTTGTGCCACTTAATTCTACCCCTGTGTCCGCCAGGGAGGAAATAAATCAGGTTGTTGATGAATTCACCACATGTTCCCGTTTTTGTGTTTGGAATACAGTTTTTAGAGGCATTTCACCAGCTGGATCTCAGTACTCCTGCATGTGCTTACTGTAAATGACGCCTCAGATTTAGACCAAATCTATGACGTAATGTGACGATAAAATTTAAATGCAGTCGGATTGTTGAGAAGTAAGTCCAAGTGTTTGAACCAGAAACAAACTGGTGACATTTTAACAGATTCTTCGTTGGATTATTCTAAATTTCTGCTTTCTGTTCTTCCTAAAAAGTTGAAAAACCAACGCAAAGTGTTTTAGAGCTCATAAAATCGTCACTTTATTGAATTTTAAAGCAGTTTATGTGTTTAAGTTGGTACGGATTTAAACATTTGACATTATTTTCTAACTTATTTTATGAATTTCCTTCTTCTCTCTGGACTTTTCCCACATCGTCTCGTCTCTCCGTCCTTCCTCGCCCGGTCTTATCAGTGTTCCTCTTCCTCTGAGGAACTTTGAATCGGAGCATGAGAAGTGCTGTGTCAGTAAACTCTGATTGATCGATTCAAGTGTTCTCACAGCTCCCCAACACTCTCGTCTTTGGGTGTGTTTAACCGGCTTCCCCCCCTCAGCAGGAAGACGTTGCGCCGCTTCACGGTGTCACTCATCCGCCGGCGAATCGATGCTCAAACGATCCATCACGCCGACAATAACTGCCTGTCACCCGTCTCCCGCCCTCGCGCAACCAGCAAATTATATTTACATTCGGCTAACAAACAGACCGCCTGATCAATGGCAGCAGTCGCTGATTTAATCCCGCGCAAAATGTGTCCGCCCGGCACGCCGAACACAAAGAAGATACACGAGCGTTCAGAGCGGGGAGCAGTAAAAATCCATTTGGGGGAGATGAAGCCGTCTGTCTCGGCTCCTCCACCAACCGGCGCCCTCGGTGGTTTTTATGGTCCAAACGTCGGTGTAACGGCCACAAGGCCGCCGTCCGACAGCTGATATACAGCGCGGCAGACCCGTATCGGTCCGCCAGTCACCGACGAGAGCGCCGATCGATCAATATGTCGAGGTGATTGTAGCTTCCCAAGCGAGACCGAGAAGACGGTCTTGTTTTCCTCCGGATTATGTCTTCAGGTTGGTTCTGCTAAGCCGGGTATTTAGAAAAACATGTTTCCCCTCTATGTTTAAAAAATAAAATAAAATCTCTATTAAACCTGGTCTGCTCTGAGCGTCCAGGCCTGCAGGTACAGATACAGGTACAGGTACAGGTATATACGTCTTCATCTAACACGATGGCTGCAGCTTTCAGAGACGATCGTTTTCAGTGACTCGTAGCTTGAAATATCCTAATTCCCGCTCATTGTTCTGTGAACAGAGCCTGAAAGTACAGCGCATAGATGTTAAAAGGTGTCACTGAAAGGTTCAAACATCTTTTCTTACAATATAGACTTAATCAACACTTCAGTTCCTTCAGGCACTCGTTAGCACAAATGGCTTAGTCAACCAATCCGCTCGGTGGCAGCTGAACGTCTTTCGGTGTGTAGACGGTGTGATCCTGATGAAGACTTCCAGGAATGTCAGTCAGCAGGCCACGGAACATGACGACGAGTTCTCTGGACTCCCAAGACCTCCTGATGGCCTGGTCCTGGTCCAAGGTGATAGTTACCAGTGTTGCTTCTACCGCTCCGCAGCGACAGACGATGTTACAGAAGCTTTCTTTAACTCCAGATCTAAAGATAGTCGAGGCCTTTTGATACGTTTTGCATTAATATTTACCCACGATCCTCCGCCGCCGTTCCAGCGCCGTGCCGCCAGCTGAGGAGAGGCAGGGATGACGCGACCCGACTCGGCGTGATGCATTCATTGCTCATTCCTGCTGGAGGGGTGTTTGTCGCTCGGCGCTCTCTGGATCCGCGTCGTCCTCGTTGACCCTCGCGTCCGTCCGTCAGATACCTCACCCGAACAGCAGGAACAGTCGCACTCGGCGCCCTGAATCTGGATCAGTCCCCAGCTCGTGTTTCCTCCCACAACATGGAAAGACTTGGCGAACATGTCCGCTCCGGCGGGGGGCCACCTCTCTGTTCTCCTGGCTGCACGGGGCAATGCGTTCTCAGGGTATCCCTCTTAAGTCTCTTTGAATCCTGCACGCTGATGACTGGAGGATGGTTAAGGTTACCCTGACCTCCTGGTTCTGACACTTTTCTCAGACGCGGTGTTACTTTTATCACCTTTTACCATGGCTTTTCTAGCGGGGCTTTGCTGTTGGCAGCCGCGGGGCAAGGCCTGGTTTATAGCCGCTGATCAGGATACGACTGGACTGTGTAACGCAGTGAGACAAGGCTTGTGATTGGAAACGCAGTTTTTGGTTTTATTTTTTTGGTTAAATGTTTCCATTTGCTTTTCTCTTTGAGCAGAAATAACTCATGCTGATGATGGTGTCTAACTTCATAATAGTTCTAGAAGTCCTTTTCATTTTAGAGCAAAATAAATTCAGAGTGTTTAAAGTAATTTAAAGCCGATCGTCAGTCTCCAGTAACTGTCTGACTCCGCTTCGCTCCAGAGGTTAGAATCCAGCTCGGAGTGTTCAGACTCAGAACCCTGTTAACTTTACACCTTTCAGCCCAGTGGGGGAGAAGCAGTGGTGGGTGGAGCAGGTTAAAGTGTAGCTTAATTTGGGTGGAGCAGGTTAAAGCGATGCTTTGTGTGGGTGGAGCAGGTTACCTTTAGGTTCATTGAGTCAACCTTGACATTAGTTTCTCACAGCTTCGGTTTAATATCACGATTTCCTCATCCGGACTATCCCGTCCTGCTCTGTAGCTCCGCCTGGTGGCTGGCTGCTGTATTGCAGCCTGCTGGCACCGTGAATGCTGCAGTAACCAGCTGCTGGTACCAACTCCTCCGAGCCGGCCTGTGAGGCTGGAGACGTCTCCCTGATCAGCAGCTGGACTAATTCCCTCTGATCCAGCAGATATGATTCCTTTATCCACCCTTTGACATCGATATCAGTTTACACATGCGTGTGGAGAGGAGGCAGATTCAGACGTTCAGCCATCCGTCGCCGTGTTGATCCGGCGTGACAGGCCCTGATTCTGGTGCTCCATCACGGCGCTCTGGAGCTCATTAGAAAATCAATGAGCTGTTCAGTGTGTACATTTGCAGATTGATTCCACGAGGCTGGATTTATGGAGGCGGTAATAACGCAGACCCCTCTCCTCTCCTTCCAGGATCCAGAAGGAGCTGGCAGAGATCACCCTGGACCCTCCACCCAACTGCAGGTAAGAGCCCGTCCGCGGGGTTCCGGGTTTGGGGTTTTTCTCTCCATTCGAGCCTGCGTTTGTCTTTCTTCTCAGGCTTTCTGAGACTTTTCTGGAGAGACGACCTAAACGTCTTCACGCAGCGTGTCTGTGAAGTTCAGGCATTTCCTGCAGGGCTGAGAGGGGAGGGGAGGGGGGGGGGGTTCAGTGATGCATGCTCGCTCTCAGGCCTGGAGGCTGAGCAGCTGTGGGTTCAGTCACTCCACATATTTTTAGCCAACAAGTCCGCCAGCCGAACGCTTTGCCTCGTCGCGCCGCTCCGCCCGGTGCTCGGCAGGAGGGACTCCGCAGAGTCCTCGCATCCCGCGAACGCACAGATGGAACGTGTCAGGATCGATCTGCTATGGAGTGTTAGAATGATTACAGCCTGTCACTGTCGTCCTGCAGTCGTGGTCTGGAAAGGGCTGATCTGAATCCAGCGCCGTAGCTCCTGAAGTTTCAATGTTCTCGTTACTCTCGTCTGTCGCAGAGCTGCTGTTAGCAGACGCTGCTGTGCTAAACTATTGTTTACTTGAGGAGTAGCGCTTCATCTTGGATTTGACTTGGTCTCAGTCCCTAAAACTCTCGGTCTTGTCTTGGGTCTTGGGATGCTCTGGTCTTGGCCTTGACTTAGTTTCAGCCCCTAAAGGTCTTGGTCTTGGTGTGCTCTTGGGGTGCTCTGGTCTTTCTTCACGAGATGGTCTTAGACCCATAAAGTCTGGTCTTGGTCTCAGGACCATCTCGGGATGCTGTGGTCTTGGTCTTGACTCGATCTCGGTCCCTGAAACTCTTGGTCTTGTTTTGATCTTGGGATGTCTTGGTCTTGGTTTTGGCTCGGTCTCAGATTAGTTGATCTCGACTAAAACAGCAGTTCACAGGCTGACCTACATGGTCTTATTATCTACACATTAATGTGATTCAATAGTTACTCTCTGAAATAACTAGTTACTTTTCATTCGCTGTTAGTTGAACAGTAACTCCTCTACCTTTTTCATGAACTGCCCAGCATCTGCGATCAAAACCAGATTTTTAATACGATATTATAAATACAACAGAGAAGCACCTAAATACAAACATATCCAACCAAGCCTTAAGTTATTTACTTCGATGCCATGCGTATGTTTAGTGGTGTTTTACATGAATGAAAGTGGCTGATCAGTCGTATCGACTTCACTTGCCTGTGGATGAAATCAGGACTTTTCCTAATGTGATGTTTTTCCCCAGAGAAAATAGAAACTATCTTCATCTTTTATCATAAAAATAGCCTTTTGGCGACTTTTCCCTCCAAATGAATCACAAAACAGGTTTAGCATCTGAAGTGAGAAGACGGCTCATGCTTGCCTTGACTTGACTGCTAGCTTTAGCATTAGCCACAGCAGTTTTCCCATCAGTTACTCTTTGACTGACCTCCTGTTTACTGGGGAAGAGCCTCATTCACCCTGAACAGTGTCAGTCCTCAAGACACAAACATGAACAATGCCTCATTAGCATTAGCTGTGATTAGCATTAGCAGCCGAGAGAAACGGTTACCCGTCTATTGTTCATTTATCTGTTTTTTTTCCTGCATAAAGAGCATCTTCCTCCTGATGTGATTTGAGTTTACCAGAACAATCAGGTCCTGAACGCTCCTCGGGGATGTAGACGTTCGGCACATCATGAACATTAAACACCGTCAGGCGTCGCACAGGCACCACCTTCCCGTTCCTCCGGTTTCAGACAAAAGCTTCCCGCCAGCCGCCTTCCCTCCACCTGCTAATTGATGCGACGAGGGCTCGCGGACGGACGCCGTGATGCAGCTCATTACTCTCCGTCTTCATCCCTCCCATGCCAGAAGCATAAAGCGCGGCTCATGATCACAGCCCGGCGCTGCGAGCAAACACCCTCTCTTTTCCTTTTCCCTTTTTTTTAACATTCCCCTTCGCTCGTTCGAAGAAAAAAAGAGGCGCTAATCCCTCCAGGGAAATAGAAACCAAGAGAACCTTTAACTTGTAGCTCGATGGCTTGTTTTAGACATCATTTGGCTTCGCTTTTAAAAGGAGACGGCGGATTTTTGGATTCTTTTTCTTTTTAATCATCGCTGTCGCCCTTCCAGAGAGTAATTAATTGAATGTGACAAGCGCTCTGGAAGGGTATGTAAATAGCACCCCTCCATCAGACGCATTGCATTAGCAGTCGGCCTTGCTAGCTCCGATTGCGTGTCGTGTGTGTGTGTTTTCTATAATTACCATATCCTTTCAAGCTCATCCTGGCAGCGTTTGGATGAGAATCCCCCACTGACTCAGGGGGAAACAATGTGGAATCCAAAGGGGTGGAGGGAAAAAGATGGCACTTTCCCTTCTCGCCGGACTCTTAAAACCTCCCTGGCACGAAGTAGACGTGATTCAAGCAGGACTGGAGGCTTCATTACCGTCCAACTGGCAGTAAATGGGGCTATTATGACTTCTCAGACTTTTAAAGGCTTCATAAATGCAGTCAAAGAGACATTTTCTGCAACACGTTGGTCTTTTCTTCAGCCGTGAGCGATTGATTTAGCTATTTTTAGACAAAGTAGTGTTCCAGGTGTTCTGTTGGTTCTAAATGTTTGTGATCATTCATTGGCCTTCGGAACGCCACAGCCAATCACCGATTGCCAATGTTGACGAGCCTTCCGCCTTCTCTTGAATGAAGTTTGTCAGTATGGAGGCCAGCAGCATCGCAGTCGGTGATGACAGTTTTAACGAGGAAGAGAGAGGAAGTCCAGATGTTTTCAGAGGTGAAGAAAACAGAAAAGGTAATATTAAGCCAAACATTCCAGTTTCTTAGTCTGGTATCGCTCAAACTACTCTGTTGGGATCCTTAAACAACCTCAATAATACTGAATTTAGCGTAATATTTTCTCTCTAATGTTTTGGTGGATTTACGAGACCTTGTTGAGTTAGTGATGAATCTTGGGTTGAGTTAAAAAGCATCCATTCTGATGTTTCCTTGATCATTAGCAGAAAAGTCTGTTTTGATCAGACGGGTGTTGATGGATCAATCAGACATACAGCCTTAAAAGAATCCAGCGAGGAGACGCAGTACTGCCGTTTCACGTGTTCATAAGAGCGAATAACGATCTTTAAGCTACGTAGTAAAAATGAATCTCTTGTGTTTCCCGATCTGTGGAGTTGTTCGCTCTCCATCCAGCCAGAGTTTATATTTGAGCGCTCTCAGGGTGGATTTCACAAGTACAGACAGAAAAATGGTTAAATAAAAGTCTAAGATTACTGACTTGGTTTCAAGAGACGAGTGTTTGCTTGTAAAAGACAGACGAGACGCCGTCCGGCTGTTGGCGAGGCGTACAGTCTTCCCCGCAGCGATTTCCCCACACGGTACTTCTCCAGCTTTGTGTTTGTGACCGTCGTGTCTCTCGCTAACTGTGAAAAGAGCAATTCATCAAAGTCACGAGCGCCGTGCCTCATATCTGTGTCACGGAGAGGTTTCTTCAGATTTAAAGACGTCGGTAAAGAGAACGGCGTGAACAGCATCGGCCCCTCTTTGCCCACGGTGACTGACGGAGGAGAGATTGGTGGAGAGTGTTATTGACTCCCTGCTGCCCGTCAGCTCTTCTTCAGCTGCTGTAAACCAGCCGAGAAAAGGAGCTTTTACTGCAGAGGAGATAAATCCTGCAGCCAACTGAGTGTGCCGTGCGTCCCAGCCAAGAAGGGAGTAGAAAGTTTGATCCAAAGGCGTTTAGAAGACGCCCTGAAGGTGACGCTCCGCACGGATTCACTGTCAGTGTGAGTCATTTTGGTTCAGCCCGATATTTTAAAGCCGATTGCTGATTGGCTCTGGAGAACCACATGAACCGTCTGATTGGCTACACGCCACGTCACAACTAATAAGAGGTTGCCGCAACAACTACGGTCCAAGGACTTCAATTCTTTAAGGTTCATTTTAAACTTCTTTTGAAGTCCATGAAACCAAAGGTGAAGTGGCTCAGACCACGAAGTGACTGATTTCACCCTCGAGGTCAGATTAGATTTTATTAATAAAAAACCAAATGCGCCACAGCCGCCGCCACAGTATGAATAAATTATGACAGTGTATTTCATTCACAAGACCAACCGGACTTCATCCAACAGACGGTAAATCCGGCCAAAAATCTTAAAAGTGCCATGAAAGCATCAATGTCAGGTCGTGTGCAGCCATGTTGAAAACACCCCCAGTCAGAGTCCTTCAAGCTGCCATGAGTTTACCCTTGGAATGCCTTGCTAAAGGGGGCGTTTTCTCCTGCTCCGCAACATCCAGCAGCAGCGACTTCCAAGGTCCAGGCCAGAGGTAACGCAGCGACGTCTGATTGGCCCATTTCAGCTGCTGAAACAGCAGCAAGGCAGCTGTGAGAGGCCGGAATTTGACACCAGCAAAGGTCAAAGAGGCATCGTTGATTCCAAAAATCAGACAATCTGGTGGCTTCACTGTAGGTTTTTGGCCAACTGGAGATCGGAGAGGAGGTCCACAGCCTTTTTATAAAGACGCAGTGTTCAAGAGGTTTAGTACCTCTAGATCTAGAACAGGGGTGTCAGAGTCGTTCTTTTTATCAGACCAGCGAAGCTGAAAACAGTCACAATCTAAATGTTTCCCTGTAGTTTGTACAAATATGTGAAAGCTCTTCATGAAAAGTAGTCAAATTAAATGCACAAATCCAACGAGAAGCTAATGAAGGGTCACCACAGCGCAGCGCTGATCTATACAGCACTGTGTCTGCAGTACCCATGATGCAGTGCGTAGCCTCTACGTAGCCCCTTCACCCTGGACGTTCTCGGTTCAAGCTGTGCTCCAGTCGTTCACCGCTACGCTCGAGATGTCGCAGAAGGACCGGTGGAAACCACGTGAGACTCGGCAGTATTTATTTTCCAGTTGATGGCGGCGAGCTACAGGCCAGCCTGAGACACGGAAATGTCCTCGTCTCAGACGTGCGGAGCGGTTCTTTGAATCTGTGTCTGTTAAATTCCTACAAGTGGGTAGCAGCACACAGGCAGCTTGCTTTGGGATTACTGCTGCTGTGTAACAAATAGAGAACTCACAAACAGCGCCGAGGCGTCGGGCTCGTCTTCGGTCTGCCCGCAGCGCGGCTCTGGAAAATCACAGTTCAGCGTTTTGCATAAACACACATCGAGTATCGACGCGTCTTCTCGTTCTCTCTAGAACATGTGAGATGGGATATGGCAGGTGATCCTGGGAAAAAGACAACCGCAGATCAAATGTCACGTCACTCAGATATTCATCGTTATAAGAACCTGGCAGATCAATGAGGGGAAGCACCAAGCAAATATCTATCAAAACCAAATGTATTTCATTCATAAACGTAACAGATCAAGTCAAGAGAAGCGGTCCAGTCCGGCTCGCCTGCCTCGGTGGGTCGGTCTTTAATCAGATCGGATCTGGTCAAACGCGAGGAGCTCCAGGTTGTCATTATTAAAGCTCCTGCAGTGAATCAACCAGCTTGTGGCCGCAGCAGCTGCTCAACCAGCCACTCGTTTCTCAAGCTGAAAGCCATATGCGCTCGCATAAAGGGATGTGGAAGGGATCCGGGCGATGCGTCCTGTCTGGGCAGGAGTCATTATGACCAGCGGGATCGTGTCGGGGTCAGGCGCTCGCTGTGACTCGGAGCGAACAGGAAACGGTACGGGGTACGTGGTCTGCAGCTGGGAAATACCACAACTTCTCTTCCACTGTCGTTCTACTGCTGATGGAGGATAGCGAGGATATTTCACCGCAGACCTCAGAGAAGTGCCTAACCTTCACTGAAACTCTCCGCCCGGAACGCTTTATTACTTGAATTGTACGTTTGGAGCAAGTCCAGGGGATTGTTGGTGAATTGGTCCACGTGAAGAATCTCACCATTAAACCGACAAACATGGTATTTTCTCTTTTTGAGTGCTGAAACAAATATCTAAGACCTGATGCCTGCATTGTAATGGATTTAAAAACAAGCTGAATGTTCTCCAGCAGTGAGGTCAAACACGTGGCTTGTGGTTCTTCTTACCCATCCAAATGTAGTAACACAGATAAGTCACTTAAAATACGGATAAACTTAAGAATGCAAGAAATGAATTAAACCAGAGGGTGAAGGTTGAGAGCTTCAACTAATGATTATTTTATTGTTTATTGATTTGTCACGATTATCTTTTTCATTTCAAGCACCTTTTCTGCGTGGTACTTGAAGATGTGTTTGTGGCTGCTGAGCTACGATGAACGTGTTTCGCTGGTTTATTTCAGTGAAATGATGCCGAACTTTGGAAACATATTCTTATCGTTTTTATCAGAGCATCAGGTGGAAAATCAGCCATTGACTTGAACGAGGGCCATTCTTTACGCCTGGCGTCCCGGACCTCAACGTATTGAGTGGAATATGAGCTTTTCGTCTGTTTGTTCCACCATAGTTAGCGTTCTTCTTCTCTCTCGCAAGAAATACTGCCCCCAGCACTTCCTGTAGTGAACTGCAGTAACAGAGAAGACAAATGACGAAGATTCACACCAAAGTATCCATCATGAATCTGGAATTAAGTGAAAAAAGAAACATTTTTTTATGGAATATTAAGACTATTCAGCCCAATCTTCAGTTTGCTGCTTGACCAGCTGCTCCTGGGGGTACCGATGTCTAAACCGAGCACGGAGGGGACAGAGCTTTTTCCGTGAATCGAGGTATTAAACACTTAACGAGCTGCAGAAACAAAGTTGAGTTGAGTTACTCGGACTCGGTTACCCGAAATGACAATAATCACTGTAACGTAGCTTCTAGAAAGTACAACTCCCAGATAAGTTTGAGGTGAAGAGACGGGAGAGGATCCATAAATACATTTGTTTCCCCGCTGTGAAGAGAGACGGTGCTGATGCTGAGATGTAAGAAGGTGTGAAAATTCAAAAACGGCGCTTGGCGGCGAGGCGGGCCGAGTTGCAGAGAAGGTGAATCATTAGTATTTCCAGAGCGTCTGCTCCCAGCAGGGGGGCTGCAGAAATCTGGGAGTTCCTCCTCTGATTCCTCTGCTGAGCAGATGGGTCCGTCTCCACCGCATCCCCATCCCCCGGGACGATACCCGGATCTGACAGGACGCCCGTTCTCCAGCACAGACGCCAGAGACGCCATCGTGGCCGAGGACATCTCAGCAGTGTGAGGAGAAACCAGAGGAACTCAACTGCAGTGTGACGCCTTCTCATAGCGTTCATACCTGGAGGAGGACCGGTGTGTCCGCCACCAAGAAAAGAAGGACGGAGGTCCAGTTCAGTCAGCATTTCCAGAGAAAACAGGACATGACGGCCTGTTTGTTTACATTTAATGCTTATTGCTTCTATAATCAATTAACTTTCACTTTCTGTTTGTCATTGCCTCCATATTCCAGTCATTTCTTTTTTTATTCAAGTAATTTCCTCTCTATTCTTGTAAATTCCTCTATTTTCCAGTCATTTCCTCTTTAATCAAGTCTCTTCTTCTAGATTCTGGTCATTTGATCTTGAGCCATTTCCTCTGTATTCTTGTAATTTTCTTGATACTCTGGTCATTTCCTCTATATTGTGGTCTCTTTGTCTACATTCTGGTCAATTTTCTTTTTAGTCATTGTGTCTATAGTCTTATAACTGCCTCTACCATCTTGTCATTTTTTTCTATATTGTTGTCATTTTCTCTTTAGTCATTTCCTCTATAGTCTTTTAACTTCCTCTATTATCTTGCAATGTCCTCTATTTTATAGTCATTTCCTTTATATTCTTATAACTTCCTCCATCGTCTTGTCATTTTTTTTCTGTTGTTGTCATTTCGTCTTTAGTCATCTCAATATTTTTGTCATTTCCTCCATTGTCTTGTAATCTCCTCTACACTCTAGCCATTTGTTCTCATTTCTGTCTTTATATTCTAATCATTTCCTCTATATTTCAACTTCATCAGTCATTTTGTCATTTTCCCGATATTCTTGTCTCTTTTTCTATGTTCTGGTCATTTCCTCTGTATTTCTTATAACTTCCTCCATCTGCTCATTTTCTCTATGTTGTAGTTATTCCCATCATTGTTATTTCCTCTATACTGCAGTCATTTCCTGTTTATTCTAGTTTCATTGTTTTTATTGTAGTCATTCCTTCTATTTTCTTGTCTCTATTTATATATATTTTTTGTGATTTTTCTATGCTATTAATTTCTTAAATATTATCGCCAACTCTGTTATTATCATTTCTTCTTAGACATTCTGATATTATTTTTTCCCCTACATCTGAGGAATTTCCCATGGATTGTAATGATTTCCTCTGTTTTGTTGATTTCCTCTGAGATATTATGGTCAATACAAACACTTACGCAGATGATGGTAGTGTCTTTGTGCTTTGAGACACTTCCTCCCAAATCACAGTGCTCTTTCTCTTTCCCCTAATTTACACCAGAATCTGCATTTCCCAAACGACCTGACCTCTAATGGACAAATTCGGAACCGCACTTCCCTCTATTGCTGCTTTTCGTTTGTGTGAATTTCGGATTCTGATGAAGCTTCATGCTCTTAATGAGCATTAAAGTCAAGTGTGAGCAGCAGCGTAGCGTCAGCAGCTCAGACCACATCTGCACACACCTGGACCACATCCTGCCCTGCGCTCAGAGAGGAAGCTCCATTCATGTCACTCTCACTCACCTGACACAGATTTGCTTTTCAGGACGTGTCGCGGAAAGGTCGCGGCCTCCCGGAGGGAGACTGACGAACACAGGCGGTGCGCGATGTTAACCGTACGATCGTTTAAACGCCGAGCGAAAGCCGCCAGATGAGGGCTTTCTGGCAGGTCTCCAGCTTCGTGCTGCTTCACTTTGGAGGATAACCACAGTCCACAAACACACACTTGTTAGCTGTCACCTCAAGGTGTTTCGGCCTCTGAAGCTGAGATGTTCCTGCAGAAACCCGGCGGTGTTTTTTGTAAACGTGCTGACAAATGTTCTCAAACTGCTGTTTTCTCAAGTACTTTCAGAGTAAGTGAGGATGGCTTTCAAAAATAGAGCATGATGATACCGAGGAAGCCAAAATACTGCTCAAGAAAGAAGCTGAGATCTGAAGAAAGAAACGCTTCTGTTTCAGAAATGTTTCATTTAAGCAGGAAAAGAAGAAGAGCGAGACATGTCGCTGTCAGATAATAGGAAGTAGTGTTGAACTTCAGTTTCGATTAATCTCTACAGCATGAAATACAACACAGTTCTTTAAAGGTTCTTTAAAACCAAGAATTTTACCTGAAAAGATGAATTAAAGGAAAACTTTATCAGGAAGAAACCTGTAGAACCAGGCTCAGAGGAGACTTCCTGTAGAACCAGACTTCCTGTAGAACCAGACTTCCTGTAGAACCAGACTTCCTGTAGAACCAGACTCAGAGGAGACTTCCTGTAGAACCAGGCTCAGAGGAGACTTCCTGTAGAACCGGACTCAGAGGAGACTTCCTGTAGAACCAGACTTCCTGTAGAACCAGACTCAGAGGAGACTTCCTGCAGAACCAGACTCAGAGGAGACTTCCTGCAGAACCAGACTCAGAGGAGACTTCCTGTAGAACCAGACTCAGAGGAGACTTCCTGTAGAACCAGGCTCAGAGGAGACTTCCTGTAGAACCAGGCTCAGAGGAGACTTCCTGTAGAACCGGACTCAGAGGAGACTTCCTGTAGAACCAGGCTCGGTGGACCAGACTTTGTTCTTTGAAGACAACAGTTCCTCAACATGTGGACTTTGTTTTCATTGTTTAGATAAACTGGGTAAAAAGACTCTCTCTCTCAGCATCAGCAGCTGACTCTGGATCCCTGATTTCTTCCTCCTCACACACTCTGAGCGCCGTGAGGAGCCGGCTGAAGTGTGTTTCCCTTCAGAAGCCGCCTTATCGAGGCTCGATTACACAAAGTGAGATGTTGTCGGCGTAAACACGGCGTAGTGATCCCGCTCTCCCCTGGAGGACGGGCGGCTCTGCCCTGTGGATCTGAGGTGGTTTCAGGAGCCAGATTTTCTTGTCATCGTCGCGATAAAGTGGACGGCGAACAGCGCGAGTCCCTACATCTTCCTTTCTTCTTCTAATCTGCCCGTGTTGTTACAGCTGAAGTGGACCGACCGGTCTGGAGAGAGAGAGGAGATAAGGCGAAGCTGCGCTCCGCCGTCGACGCTCGGCATGCATACCCGAGGCCGATAGCGCAGCAGAAATGTGTGGCCTCGGGAAAAAACCGGCAGATAAAGCGCCCGGTCCGCACTGCTGCTGAACGCTGGGTTTTTCTTTCTATTAAGCTCAATTACCGGCGCCTGAAAGACAAATGTATTCTCTCTCTCTGCAATTTTCCAGCCTTTTCTGTTGGATTCGATTCAGTAACTACAATCGCTTTTTGTCGGGTTCATGCTGAGTCCGTGGATAAGGAGCAGCTGAAGCAGGGTTTAGGGTCAGTACGATGCCAGAGTTAACCAGACTGCTTCCACTGAGAGTCAGTGGAAGCAGGATGCATGTGTTTATGGGTACGTGCTCTCCGTCCCTGGCGCATTAAAAAAAAACATGAAAACAATACATTTCAAGCAACAACTGATTTTAATTGCATTAATTGTGATTAATTAATGGAAGGCTGCCAATGATTAATAGCAGAATTAGGGTTATGGTGAACAAGTGGTTCAAAGAGAAGAGTCATTTTACTGTCATTGGGACATTGTTTTACATCCAGTGCAGGTGCATTATGGGACATTGGTTTTTCATTTGGTCCAGGTGCATTATGGAGCATTGTTTTTTTTTTTTTCATCCAGTACAGGTGCATTATGGGACATTGTTTTTCCATCAGTCCAGGGGCATTATGGGACATAGTTTTTCCATCAGTACAGATGCATTATGGGGATTAGATTCTTCATTTGAAGCTTGGCAGTGTTCCAGATCTCGTCCTGTGGCGTCTCTGTTCTGGACGGTTCAGCAGGAGGAGGAGCTGGGACTGACCTTCCCTTTAGCACCTCAACTTCAAAATGTTGGATGGTTCAAATTCCACATTTCTGACTGTTTTCTGTCGTCAGCACCGTCTCTCTTCACACCAGAACCTTCTGGAACTAGAATTCTTTTTCCATTTCCATTAGAGAAGATTTAGTTTTTTTTCCCAGGGCAGTTTTTGAAGGCCGTGTGCTTAAGAAAGTGAGAAATGTGGCTCTTCGCTGGTACCTTAAACTGGCATCAGCAGCCAGACACCGCCTGTTCCTTCAGGGAAGGAAGTACTGTTGAGTCCTGATTTAGTCGTCCTCCGTGTTCCTGCACAAAATCACAAACAGAGCCTCATTCTGACAATTTTCTTTAAGATCTGTTGAATTCCTTTTGCACTGAACACATTCCCGGGACGCGTTTTGAAGTCATTGGAGGAGGAAAAGTCACTGTAATGGTGGAACGGCTGCAGAGATCTTCTCGTCTGCAGACTAAATCGCCCCCGGAGGACACGGCGCAAATCACTGGACGAGCACAAAGTGAGGTTAAACCAACAGTTTCCCAGCTGAAGCAGCAGGAAAGGCCCCCGCTGTTGGTTCTGGACGGACTCTGGGCTGATGCTTTTGCTAATTGTCGCAACGTGTCTCATTTTTACAGACGGTAGATTAGATATGCGACTTCCTGCAAAACTTTCAATAAAAAGGCAGCAAATCGTGTCGTTTTTAAGAGAATCTAAAATGTTCTGCACCTGCACTGTCTGGGTTTTGTTCATTTGGAAGCTAATTTGCTGCTGACGAGCCTCCTCCACGGGTTTCTCAGGCCTGTTAAAACTTCTCTCCAGCAGTTCTCTGCTGGATCGACTCGTCAAATTGATCAAAACCTCAGCCGTCGTCTTCTGTATTTTCTGTCAGCTGCTCTCCGAGCTGGATGTGTCGGCATTAAACGGAGAGGAAAGGGTTAACCAGAAGAGCTTACAGTGCAGCGTTTGATTTTTCCACTAAGTGTTTCTGTGGGTAGTTTTGGGACTTAGAACCACAGATCTGTATTCCGGAGCTGCCTCGGCGTGCTGGCGAGCTCCCGCGGAGCTCCCCTCAGCTCCCGCTCGCCTCCCTCTGTTTATTTTCCATTTCTCATATCCAGCCGCTGCTTTTCTAAACTGCAGCGCCGCCGAATCAATGAGTGCAGCGGGCGGGGCGGGGCCGCACACGGCTCACACACTCGCTGTAACACACACCTCGGGCTGCCTCTTAAAAGAGAAATCACTCCGTAATGTAATGTGTTCCAGGCAGCAGGCACAGCCGCAGCAGGCGTGGGAATCGGAGGGTTGGTTTTTTTTTTCCTACATCAGGGCTTCACTGCGAGGCAAAAGTCGGGACACTGCTGCAGAAACAGCAAGACGGGGGGGAAGCCGCAACATAAGAAGTCACAACTTGGATAAAACAGCTGGAACATGACTGAAGTACAAACGATGAATGCAAAAGTCACAGCACCAAACAGACTTAACATGATTGAAAGAGTGACAGAACCTGCAAAAGTCACAGCACACTGGAAAAAAAAAAACAAAAAACACGAAACCTGCAAAAGTTACACCAACTGCAAAAGTCACAACACAAATAGAACATTAACAACATATATTGAAAAAGCTTGGAAAATGCCAGGAAACCTGCAAATGTCACACAAAACCTTGGAAAAGCGAAAACATTAATACAAAAGCAAGTGCAGTATGACAAGTCCCAGGCAGTGCATGATCCACAGCACAAACAATAAAGCTGCAGTGTCAACACCAAAGTCACGGGATGAGTGTAAAAGCCTCAAATCCTGCAGAAGTCACACACTTCTCAAAGCTGAAACACAAATACAAAAGTACATAAATACAAAAGCCACCTCCTGAAGGAAAAAGATAAAACACCAGTGTTTACTCTTTCTGTTGTCTTTTGTATTGGTGTTGTCTCTTTTGCATTGGTGTGTCTTTTGCATTGGTGTTGTCTTTTACTCCGGCGTTGTCTTTTGCACTGGTGCTGTGTTTTGCATTGGCGTTTCTTTTGTATTAGCGTTGTGTCTTTTGCATTGCTGCTGTGTCTTTTGCATTAGCGTTGTCTTTTACATTGGTGTTGTTTTTTGCATTAGTGTTGTGTCTTTTGCATTGGTGCTGTGTCTTTTGCTTCGGCGTTTAGTCTTTGGTGTTGCAGCTCCCCCGTCTATTTCTGGAGTTTTTTGGGCCTCCTGAGCCCCCGTCTCGTCCCTCCATGCGAGAACTCTTGCCTCAGCTGTCTTGGCCACGCGCACGTCTGCCCTTGACGAGATTAATTACCCACAAAAAAAGTTTCAAGGTATCGTCGTCGCGGCGAGCCGATCGCAGGTGACCTGAGCGGCAGATGCAGCGCGATGGCGCCCGTGGGGGCCATTCCCGCCACGCTGGCTTCCTACCCTGATATCCGGTGCCCACGTTGGCAAGGTCGGACCCCCAAAGCTCCCGTTTCCCCCGCGCCCCCCCGCCCCCCTCCTGCAGGACCGCGGCAGTAAATCTCCGGGTAATTGTCCACGTGCGCGCCTCCGTTGGCTTTCCAGCTGATGTGTCCTCACTTGGCTGTTGAATTCTTAATGTGCCCTTTTTGTGGTCTGCTCCTTCAGCAGCTCTCACCTTCAAGCTCTGGACCTTAATGTGGGAGGCAGAGCAGGGTGGGTGGGGGTGGGGGCGGGGGGGGGGGGGGGGGGGGGGGGGTGTTGGGGGGGTGTTCAGCGGCGAGAGAAGAAAAATAAACCCTAATGCTGTTTTAAGAAGAGCTAATGGACGCCTGTAAATCACCTCCGAGGCTAACTGAGCTGCTGGAGGACGGTGAACCCTCCTCCTCTGTCTGAAGGCGGTGGTGGTGGGTGGTTGGGTGGGGGGTGGGGGGTGGAGTTGGGGGGGTGGCGGGTTGTGGGGTCTGATGGGGCTCATGTGTGGGTAAACAGTGAAATCCTGGAGCCGGTTCAGATTGGCCATGCGGAGCCCGGGCTACGGCCAGATTCCATTACCGTTTTGGCAGCCTAGGCCGAGCCTCCGGACGCACGCACACACACACACACACACACACACACACACACACACACACACACAGAGTGAGGATTAGCTTCCTGCCAGGGCTTTGATTTCATTCAGGTGACGAATCCCCGGCAGCTGGCACTGAAGGGGCGAGTGGCTGGACACATGCCTCCAGGATTCTCAGAAAGCACCGACGTCCACATCGTTTCGGGTTCAGCAGCCTCCGTTTTCACACTCGCCCCCACTTTCACGTCTGCTGGCGTCACGTTCCACCCATCGGAAGCCTTTAGTTTGGATCCAACAGACTACGACACAGATGTGAACTGACTACATCTCAGCCGGTCGCTCCCTTCAGAAAACATCTGCAAATCAGATGTTCTGCCAATGTGTGCATGATATGTAGCAAATGCATGATTATCATGCAGTCAGTGTGCACATCACAGATTGTGTTCCTGCTGGTGCGCGTTCTGCCATTTCAACATAAAATATGCAACAAAAAGTGTGATGAACTGAGCAGATTTTACCGGATATCTGAAAGGATCTGAGCGATCTGTGAGTTTCTTTGAAATAAAACCGATCTGATGCGTCCATTTTGGCTAAAACTTAAACTTCCAAGAGTCTCGTCACATGTTCGACCGACAAGAGAAAAATACAGCGTCGTCTTTCTTTGTTCCGTTGTTTGCCTGACAGCCAGATGTTAACAGCAGATCCTTTGAAAACTGGAAGTGTCGTGTTGGATTCCAGTGGATCAAACCTGCTGTGGCTCTAGAATCGGTCACTTTTTTGATGCCTCTGACATGACGCATTCCAGTCGACTCATTGAAGTTGGTAAACTCATGTTTAAACTGTCTTATTTAAAATAAACAGCTTTTATTTCTATATTTTTTTGGATTCTCTGAGAAATTCTCTTCTGCTAGCAACACATTTGTCGTCCACATGCTGAAGTCTTCTGGATAGAAGTCTGAATCTTTGAGGATTGGTTCTTTCACTGAGAGTTTAGTCTGAGATTTAAACCTCAGTTGGGTTTGATCCCCTGTTAGACATCACGGCGTTCAGTTGTTTTTCAGTCGTTTTGATGTATTTGGAGACAGACCTGCTGTTTACCGAGGCCTGGAACCTGAAAGATAGTGCTGCTCCTCCACAACATCGCACTCTCCGATAACTCTGTGTCTCACAGCGCTGATATCGGTCAAATAAACAGAAAACCCTGCGAACGTTGGCTGATTTCACTTGAAAACAGCACTGATTGGAAGCTCCACTCCGTTGTGGGAGGGATCGGGCGGCGGCGGATCGCACGAGGCCCGGACCGCACGGCGAGGAACCGTCTCAATGGAGGAGTGGCGGGAAATCGATGAGGAGAGATCACCCAGTCGATGCTGCCGTGATGACTTCGGCGGGTTTATTTGGTTATCCTGGAAGGTCACCCCGCCTTTCCCTCAGCGTGTCTACACCCTCGGATTTCCTCATGCTGAGGCTCCCCGCTCAACACGTTCCGCTGCGAATCGAACTTTGTGTGGGTGTTTTTTTTTTTTTTTTTTGCCGAGAGCAGCTAACGGAGAGAGCCGAGCGGCGCGGTCACCTTGGAAAGCGGACGCTTTCCTCTGGAGGACAGAGGGTGTCGTAGATAATCCAGACTGACGGAACGATTGATCATCGGAGTCATTCGGCTTCACTCCTCTTCTCCCTGAGTGTGACTGACGATGCTTCAGTTAGGAAAAAGAAAAATGCCACCGTCAGAGTTTTCTGTAGACGACAGGAGCGGAGCAGAGAAATACATCAGAGGTAATTGCTGGAGCTGGTAATTTCTGTTTTTCTGAGTGGAGGATTTGATTATACCTTCTTGCAGCAAGGATGAAAATCTGGACTGTGATGAAGCCGCCGCTTCGGTCGTCCAGCTATAAATTTACGTTGTTCAGTTCGAAACGTTCCACAGAACTTCTAATTTAGAGACGGATATGGAGAGCTGATGGTGGTTTCTGTCTTTCTGTTGGGAACAGAGGAGGGCGAATGTTAAGATGTGATCTGCTGTCAAACCTTTTTTTGCGTTACGCATACGATGAGTTCATGGATGCATCACGCAGACCTGCCAGGCGGCACCAAATCAGACAGAACTCGCTCATGTTCTGAACCGCAGCGGCCATAACTGCTGTCAGAGACCTTCTGTCTCTGAGACTTCGGTCCTGAAGTTGGTTTTCCTTTGGCAGGTGGCCCTCAACTAAGCAGAATTTATTGTTTCTCAAATTCTCTGAGGTTTCCTTTCATGACTTGTTACCTTGGAGGACTTTATTACAGCCAGATTTCTGACACCTCCACACCGAGGAGCAAAGCTAGAAAACCGTCTTTCAGGAGTTATGGCTGTTTGTCTGAGAGGAGTTATCCTAATACCAGCACAGCGGCGCTCGCTGAACAGCTACTGTAGAAATCAAAGCTTTGAAACTTCCTCTTCAGTTCAGTCCTGAGAGAGCGGGGGGGGTTCAGTCGGTTGATCAGTCTCACAGCTAAATGGAGCGTGAAGCTCAGATGCAGGATATCCTGATCTGAAGAGCCAGAGCGACTGAAATGTCTTTCAGATCAGACACTGGTGTGACCTGACGAACTCCACAGGAGACGGAGACGGGACCTAAAGAGACGTGGACAGACGAATGTTAGATGAGAAATACCTCAGAAAGACCCGAACCAGGAGCAGCCCGGGCTTATGCTTTCCAGTCTGTAGACCTACCGAGCCGAGGCGTAGCTTCATGTGGGTGGAGCAGGTTAAAGTGTTTGTGTAATTGTGATATATTTATTTATATTTACTTGAATTAAAATGTCTTTGAAGTCCGTCCTGAACCAAACACCTGCTGAACACCTGCTGCTCAGATCAGTGACGGTGACGGAGGGAAGCCTTCATCCTGACCGATCTCTGTTTCTCCACCAGCCGCTCCGGAAAGCTGGATTCTCTCTGAATCACATGAAAACAGAAGGCTCCAGTCGGGGTCTGGCCTCTTTTCAAAGCAGGGATTCTGAAGACAAGCGTGAGCGCTGACGCTGTCCTCAACGTGTTCATTACTTCCAGCTCCGCTCAGCGAAAAATCCCTCCTCCTCCTCCTCCTCCTCCTCCTCCTCCTCCTCCTCCTCCTCCTCCTCCTTTGTTCTGTGTGTTCAGGAGGAGGAGGTGGAGGAAGGTTAATGAATTACCGTTTCTGCTCCGTAATGGGAGACATTACCGGCTGCAGCTCCGCTAAAGGTTATCATAAACACACTTGGCTCCGCTGAGCGGCGGAGTGTGTGAAGACGAGGGAGAAGTGAGTCACATCCACCCCGATCGTTTGCCGAAATGATCACTGTGGACGCAGCGTGACGACGGAGGAGGAGGAGGAGGAGGAGGAGGAGGAGGAGGAGGAGGAGGAGGAGGAGGAGGAGGAGGAGGAGGAGGAGGACGTCACAGTGAAAATATTCTACTTTTCTTTGAAATATAGAAAAGATCTGAGCAGACGAGTGTGATCGCTAACCTGCTTCATCAGACGTGGAAAATCTGGTTTAAGAAAGACGATGGAATGATTGTTGAGAAGTTCATGAAGTCGATGTAAAGATATTTACAACATATGGGGAGAATTCTGAACCTCTGATTCTGGTTCTGCAGAAAGTTTTCACCTCTGACTCTCAAATAAAACTGAATTTTTTCTAATTAATCGTCTATATTGATCAGTAAATATATACTTACTTTCATTCATTGGTATTTTCTCTGTTTTCTGCTAAATTTATGAGGTTTAAAAGTTTAAAAACCTGACGGCTTGCTGGATCCTGACCACACACCGCTGATCTCCACCTCTCCGGCGCCGCCGTCCGTTGGTTTTCTGTTGTGTCTGCCTGTACCGGGGTTGTTGTTTCCATGGCGATCCCTTTAACAGCGTGAAATGCACACATGCACGGCGGGGATGCGACGTTGCCAGGCAACGCGGCCCAGACGACGGGGACGTGCCGCCGCGGCACGGCCGACTCAGAAGGTCGGACGGCGTTGGGGCTCCGCCGGGCGTGACCTTCCTCCGACCGGTCCTCGTGTGGCGCCGTTCGGCGGAGGAAGCAGGCGCCGGGCTTCACTTCTGCCTGATACACCGGTCGTCATGGTGTTTCCACTGCCAGAGACCCCGAGACTCTTCACCACTTTGGAACTTTGGATCCCAACAGGAGGTTCCTCCTACCTGGAGGCCATCTGGAACCTGTCTGGGAAAGACTTGAATCCACTGGAGGACTTTTGTTGGTTCTGCAGTGTTGAAATCTGACTGGGAAAAGAAGTGGCTGTTTTTAAAGAGCAGAGGTGAGGATAATGCAAAAAAAACACAGTTGTGGTTCTGATGTTTCTGATTTAGTTGTTTCATAGATGCATTGACATGACTTATATTGGGGAACAAAACTCAAATCCGAGTGTTTTCCTGTTATGGCTTCAGCCTCACAGCATTGTTTCAGTGCATTGTTATTTCTGATTTAGTCTATTTCACAGATTGATTTAAGTTCGAAAACCTTGTCAAAGTATCTTAATCTGTGATTTACAATTAAAAGCTTTTCAAGCTAAACCGAACCTTCATGGAGGAACTTGACACAAGTTTTGAAGTTAGACTGAAAATAAGTAATTTAATGGAATTTGTTTTGTATTTCAAGTTTTTGAATTCAAATGTTTACATGGTTTCCAAACTCATCATGGAAACTTGTTTTTCTACCAATATCGATTCCGGTAAATATCAGCTGTCAACCAAAACCATGATTTTGATGAACTCCTGTATCGGTCAACATTTTCATGTTGGTCCATCCTTTAAAAAAGACTTCTTATGGGTCTTTGAACATGCCGCGTACTGACGGGTTCAGAGAGTTGTTCCCATCAGCATCAAACTCTAAAAATGGTGTCTTGTGGGGTCATGGCGCCCTCTCCTCTTCCTGGACCTGGTCCTTCCAGGATCCACGTGGGTCTTTAAGAACCGATCGAGGGAAATGTTCCCCTCTTGAAAGTCATGGTCTGGTTTCCCGCCTGGAACCGTTTATAGATTTGGTCTGTCTCCTCTGACAGTGGCAGGGTGCTGTGGTCGCTTTGACCGGCCTTCAGCTTTATTTACCTGTTAGTAATGGATTTCTAGCCTCTCATCGCTCCCCGGTGAGTCGCTGACATTTACGCAGTGCCCTTGAGCGTAGCCACAGAGCGGCGGCGCTTCTGCAGTCATGACAGTGGGCTCCGTGCCGAGGCGTCAACGGCTCTGGAAGCAACGGAAGCCCAGAGCTCTGCTAGATCTGTCAACAACAACAACAACAACAACAAAGGCTTCCTCACGTGTTTGATTGTTGATGGAAACCCTGAAAGAACTTTTACCCAAAAGTTTTTCAGGAGATGTTTCTGGAAAGTTCTCCTGGTTTATCCCTGCGACCCTGAACCCCCTGGAAATGGTTCTCGTCGTCCGTTCAGGTCTTCAGTACCAAACGAGTGAGGACCTGGACGTGTCAGGACCTGGCCGCTGGCTTTCGCTTTACTCGCCCAGCCGCTCACGTCGATGTCGGGACCGATCGGGTAGAGATGAAGATGAGGAAGGTGGCCCCCGTCACGGGGAGCGATCGATGTCTCATCATCATTCTCCTCTGATTCGCGGCGTCGTGTCTCTTTTGTCCGCCACGCCGTGCAGTGGGACGAGGACGGAGCAGAGCGTTGTGTTCAGACCCAGAAAGCACCAACTCTACCCTCCAGTGTTCAGTTTTGCCCTGTTACTGAGTGAAATGAAATACTGACTGGTTTGGTCGAGGTTCTTGAGGTTCTAGAGGTTCTAGAGAGGGACTGTCTGGCGGAGCTGGAGAACGTTAGCAGCTAGGCAGCCACGTTGTGTTGTTTCCAAGAGAAAATAGTTTTCTATATTAAGGTGTTTAAATATGAACTGACAGAGAATTAATGACGCTAACATGAACAGTGCTAACATGTGTTAGTACTTTGTGGTCATACAAAGGCAGGATGGGGATTGATACTGAAACCAAGTGCAATGCTAATGTCTGTTAGCATCCAATGCCCAGACGTAGAATACAGTAAGCAGAAACAATACTAATGTGTGTTAGCATCTACTGTCCAGACATAGACTACAGTAAGCAGAAACAATGCTAATGTGTGTTAACATGTAATGTCCAGACGTAGAATAAAGAAAGCAGAAACAATGCTAATGTCTGTTAGCATCTACTGTATCTACTGCCCAGATGTAGGATACAGTACACGGAAAAAATGCTAATGTGTGTTAGCATCTACTGTTGAGATGGAGAATAGATACAGTAAACAGAAACATCGCTAACATCTGTTGGCATCTAAATGATGCTAATGTGTGTTAGCGTCTACTGTTTAGATGGAGAATAGATACAGTAAACAGAAACAACACTAATATCTGTTAGCATCTACTACCCAGATGTAGAATACAGGAAGTAAAAAAAAAAATGCTAATTTGTGTTAGCATGTTCTGACTACAGAAAAACCTGACTGGGAATGTATGTTCCATCCAAGAACAATGCTAATGCATGTTAGCACTCAGGGCTAATGGATTAAGATAGTGGATTAGCCTCAGCAGGGAGTTCCAGTCCCTTGATGTTGCCTTAACCCGATGTGCTAATCGTTAGCGCAGCGCTCCACCTGCTAGCTCATCATGGTTTCCTGCTGAGAGTTAGAAAACCCTCCTGTGAGCTCTGTTAGCATGAGGAGAAGAGAGCGGCGGCAGATCAACCTTTCACTTCCCCAAACGCTCCTGGAGAAGTGAAAGAGTTCTGCTGCCGCTCCTCTTCTGAGAGAAGGTAACTCGACGTATCCCCCACCCCGCCGTGCCACGCCGCCACACGCCGTCACCTCGGATTACAGCGACCGTCTCACACCCGCCGCCGCATTGAGCGGAGACGCTCCACGCTCCTCCGGGCGAGGCGAGGCGACGCAGCGGTTTGAATCCGGCCACATGCTGTGCAGCCTGTGGCTAAAAATAGCTCCTGTGGACGGTGGCAGGTCAGAGGACCGGCAACTGTTCACCGATTACCAGGAGCCTTCACTGGTCAGCTACTTTTTTTTTTTTTTTTTTGCTGTTTTTGCTTCTTTAAGAATTTTTTAAAACTATTTTTTCCATTTTGAAAATTCTCACAATTATCAGCTTGAAACAGTTGTAACCATTCATTTGTTTTAACAGTTTTTAGCTGTTTTTGTCACTTCGCCATTTTAGCAACTTAGCCATTTTTTTTACTTTGTAATTTTTAATAATTTTAGCCATTTTTTCTAGTTCAACTGTTTATTTCAGCCTTTTCAAATGTTTTTATCTTTTTTGGCAGGGTTTTTTTAATTTTGTTTTAGCGATTTTTACAGTTCAACAGTTGAAACAACTAATTTATCTTTTTCAGTCTTTTCAAACATTTTAGATGTTTCTTTCTTGTCATTTTAGCAATTGTAACTATTTTTGCTGTTTTAGCAGTTTTTTTCCTGTTTCAGTCATTTTGTTGGTTTTAGTTATTTTTGTTGAAGTGTTTTAGCTTATCTCTTTTCACTGTTTCTGAAGTTTTTCTCATTTTCACCATTTGATGTTTTAACTTTTTTGACCATTTTTAACTTTTTTTAATGTAGCTTGTTTAGCTTTTCTTACTTTCTTATTGCTGTTTTTGCAATTGCATCTAATTCTTGCTGGCTTTAACAGTGTTGGACGCTATTTAAAAATATTTTCTGGGTATAAAAATATGCAATAAAGACAAAAAGCAGTTACAGCTGGATGAAGAAGTTATTTCTCACCACTGTTAACCTCTTTAACTTGAATCAAACTTCACACCAGAGAGGGAAACTGAATTCTGGAGACATCTTCAGTCTCTCCGTCGGCAGGGTTTTCTCACTTTATCCCCCTGAAATAGAAATGTGCCTCTTTTCATGTGGATTGAAGGTCTTTTTCAAACCAGTGGAAGGTGAAAGAAGTGCCCCTTTGTTCTCTGAAACGTCCCTGAGTCTTTGCACTGATCTTCATTTTCCTTCATCCACTTACCTGGCTGGACCGAGCGCACCTTTTCATCACTTAGAAATATATTTAAAATTAAAGCAGCACTGTTCGGGACCTCGCCACTCTCAGAGCTGCGACTGAGACATTGGTCGTCGTTAATTTTTTTAGATATCAGAGGAGTAGAAATGAGGAGGAGGAAGAAATAAACTCCCCTCCAGTCACTGACTGCTCAGAGCTGCTCTCAGCTGAATGATGCCATCGCTCTACGCCCATATATGGTCATAAGAGTCACATGACCCGAGATTGTGAGACAAAAAAAAAAGTCCCTTCTTGGCAGAAAACTCCTTTTCGTGCTTCAATATTTGTTAAATTTATTAAAAATGTATCATTTTCGATAGAAAAATCGGTTATCTTTCAGTCTAAATTGGTTTTAAAAGCAGTCAGACTTATAGTTTAAACACTAGAGGCTTCACTTTGTGAGAAAGGCAAGATTTTTTCTCATCCAGCGCCGTTATACCTGACAGCCAAAATGTTCACGACAGGATTTCAGGGTTCAAGCTTTGACGGCTAATAAAATCCACACCGTGTGACTTACTAAAGCTAGGGTTGGCGATCTTTGAAAACTAGCGTTAGCATGGAGCATCTCCCCAAGGCTCCGCCTAGCTAGCTCCGCCCAGCTCCCACCCCATTGGAGGAGCTCCCGTTGGGAGCAGAGACGTTCGCGGCGTGCGCGGCGCTTCCGCTTCCAGTGCGTTTCTGGCGTAACCTGTCCTCAGCGCTTCGTTTCTTCGGTTTTCTTTATTTGCACTACGCTAAGTATGGCGCACTGAACGGTGAGTGAACCCCCAAACATTCGTCTCCGCCATTCTGCAACGACGCTCCGTCCTTCGACGCGCGCACTGAACCAGGGTCAGTGCACGAGTACATGTACGCGCAGGGGGCAGGTCGAACGGCGAAGGGATTTGATTGGTTTAAAAAAAGGTGTCCCGGCAAGACTATTGGTTGCTGTTTTTCCCGTTTTACTCCTGCTGTAGATAGCGGATATTTTCCAAACTACTTCAAAAACACGCTATGAATTGCTTCCCATCGGGTCATAAAGATCATTTTAACCAGTATTTTAAAAAGTGTATCTCATTCAGATCGCCAACCCTAGCTTTAAAAAGTTACACACAACTTTATTAAAGCAGCTTGTGCTCTGTCACCTAATGGTATTTTGAAGTCTCGACGACAAGCAGCCTTTTCACAATGACTCAACATGTACAAATAAATCGTATTTTGAAAGGCCAGTTTCCTGTTCATTTTTGGTGGAAAAATGGCAAACCGACATTTTTCATCTCAGTAAGACAAACAAGTGAGCGCTGGTTTGATCTCTCTACGGCGTTCCTACAAGCTGTGGGTGCCTATTTTTGCATATATAGGTGGCGCTAGAGAGCCTTGCCGTCTGGGGCTCGGTCCCTGATAACAGAGCTGCACAAACCTCACCTGGAATATATTAAAGAGGATGAAGCAGAAGGCTGAGTGGACGCTCCGCTTGCCATGTTGTGGTGCTGGTTCTTCTCCCTGTGCTGGGCTGTTCGGTGGATTGGGATCCAGAGGAAGCAGAAAGAGCCGGGTCTTAATCATCATGTCCCCCCCTCCCCCGGCGGGGGCACTTCCAGAGCTCATTAAAAACGGCTCGCTGCGTGGAAATGGACACCGTGGGAAATAGCCCGGTCTGCCATCGTCATTTAGCCTTCATTAAGAGCGGCACTCGCCTTTCCTCCCGGGTGACGATCGGGACGTTTCTTGAGTTCTGTCCTCGTGTGCAGAAAGACAGCGAGGCTGGATAAATAAGAGAGGAGCCCGAGGTGAGGCTTCAAGGTCTGGACTCTCTGTCATTCTGACAGGCGGGCGGTAAAAGTGGAGATCCTCCTTGAATCCGTCTCAGATCGGTCGGCCTGTCGGGGCAGCGGCGTCCATAGTGGTCTGAATACTTCCACATGTGACGGGCTTCACGGTGGGAACCTGTAGAGGTCTGGATGTCCGCTGGATCCTTTAAAGCCGGTACTGGTGGTCTGAGGAATAGGTCAAACATCAGTAAATCAAGAGTCAGTAAATCAGTAATTATATTTGGGACGTCATATTGTTTGGGTTCAGTAATGATAGTTAAGATACAACGGAGTATTGTCTTCATGCGATCATACTGTAAACTCACGCTTTACAAAATAAAAGCCTTTGGAAGTAATGCTTAACCTTTGGACTTAAACCACTGTAGCTTTAATAATGTTGTGGTAACTAAACTCGTCTGATGAGTGGAAATCACAGTGATTGGTGGCTGATGTTCAGGTGAGGTACAACAGAGTGTCATCAGCGTACAGTGGCATCAAATATTTAGCCTTCTGAGGACATTTATCCCAAAAACATTAAAAGATGCTTTTAAATTGGCTTTTCATTCATGAAACAGGACCCTCTTTGTTTAAAACGCTGTTATTTATGCTTTAGTTTGCAGAAAAAATAAGATGTCCTGACATTTAAACTGAAATGCTGTATTTTTGTGTACCATCACCACCAGTATTCATTAATAAAATGCTCAAATAATTAAATGTATGAATGATTGGGACATTTTGGAAACCAACGTAGCGTATGGTGATACAACAGTGTCATCAACATACGGTGGTGTTTATCAAAGATTCTCACATTATCCTGTGCTTCAGTTAATCTCATAAACACAGTTTATAAAGGATAGAAGGTTTTGAAAGTTTCTTGAACAATGCATCTCATAAAGAAATGTTAACTGACCATGGATGGATTGAGTGCGAGGTACAGGATCATCGAGATCTGTTTAACTCAAGTTTTACTCGTGGAAAGACGAGATTAAGAGAAGTGTGTGAACGTGGAGTTTAGTATTGAGAATTATATCAAAATGTCAAGAAAAGAATTAAAAAGATCAACATGAAGTTGAAAAATTGAACCGAAGACCGAGGTTGACTTGATCCTGACCCCTGAGCCCTGAGCCCTGACCAGGACCAGAACCACCCAGACTGACCCATGTCAGGATCTGAACTTAGGGGAATCAGGGAAGTTGTCGACTTCGATATCATGGTTTGAGTGATTTCCCCTTTAGTATAACCGTCCATTTGTTCCTTTCAAGTATCGGAGGTTTTTCCACCTCGGCTCTCGGCGCCGGTCGTCTCCAGACTTCATTTTGTTCCACCTGTTAAAAACACATTTTGAAGAGTGAAAGAACTCCTTCGCAGAACCTCCTCCTCCCTCTGACACAAACTGTGAGACACACAAACACAGATATTCCCGGCGCCGGGTCGCCCCCCGCTGAGAGCTTCGCTGCGTCGGCCTGGTTGTCCCCCGCCGGCCCCAGCGCTCCATCCATCCATCCATCCATCCATCCATCCATCCATCCATCCATCGGCCCGACAAACTATTTTTATCCAGGACGCGTCGGCATCCCCCCTCCCTCCCTCTCTCTTTCTCTGTCTCTCTCTCTCTCTCTCTCTCTCCGGCCTCCACTCCAATAATTCCTCTGTGTGTCCAAACACACGCTGACAGGAAATAGGTCTGCAGCTTCACACGGCGGCGACTCCCGCCTCACGTTCCCTCCGCCTTTATCTGGCTGCTGTTTTCCCCGGCTGTGTAAATGATGAAAGTAAAAGTAATACAAGGAGCCCGACAGGGGCATCTGGCCTAATTCCAACGGAAAATGGAATTGGATTAGTACCTCTGCTGTGTGCCTGTGTGTGTGTGAGTGTGTGTGCGCGCGCGCTTCACGCTCGTGCGCACATGCCACACATATCATTCATCCACACGACACCGATCTCCATCGGTTTCCTTAATCCTCCCAGTGAAAACAGGAGCGCGGCGTCGCCGATTTAACGGCCGGTAATCAGGCGCTTTGTTCCCTCTGCAGCCGGAGAATCGAGTTTCACGTTGAAGAGAGTCGTTTTCCTTTCATGAGCCTCAATCGCTTCTTCTTGGTTTTATTTTTTTTTTTTTCTCCCTCTGAAATTGCAGCGCCGGTCCTAAAGGAGACAACATCTACGAGTGGAGGTCCACCATCCTGGGCCCTCCGGGGTCCGTCTACGAGGGAGGGGTCTTCTTCCTGGACATCGCCTTCACTCCAGACTACCCCTTCAAACCCCCCAAGGTGAGTCCAAGTCCGCCCACCACGACTTGTTTGAGACTCGTCCAGACTTGTCAGATTAGATTGTTAAGAGTCTTATCGGTTCTGGTCCTGGTTCCAGTCCAGATTCTCCTGGTCTCTTTCCTTGGTCTTGAGTGAATTGTTCTCTGCAGAATGTGTCTCTGGTTTCATGACTGAAACAGGCAACAGCACCCTCTAGTGGCCCAACATGAAAACTGCACCGTTTTCAGTGTTTCTCATGTTTCCGTCTAAATGCGAAACTTCCTGTCGTCCTTCTATCGTCTCCATCCAGTCTGTCCTTTGACCTCTGACCTCTTTCTGTCCCAGAGAAGTGAAGTTCCCTGCAGATCTTCTGTGACAAGTGATTGAACATTTAGTCCAAAAACCAAGAACCACCGTTTCGACTGTTGGGGTTTTCAACAGGACGGTGTACGTAGGAGTGTGTGTGGTTGGACGGCAGCGAGGAGCAGCGAGGAGCAGCTCGCCGGCGATGTGATTCAGTCCGACAGCGGCTGTCAGGCGCCGCTTGTTTGTTTGTGAGATCACTTCATTGTTGGTTCTGGTCTTTCCAGCGGATTTGTCGACAGTGAGGGAAAGAAAGAATATCATCCGACGTGCGCTGGAGGTGCTTGTTGTTTTGCTGTCTCCTCCTGATATGCATGCTGCTAGCATTCAGCAGCACTTGGCTCCCCTCCAGAGTGTGTGTTAGTGTGTGTGTGTGTCAGTATTTACACTGCAGAGCGGCTGACAGCGGTTGCCGCCTCCCTGGGTTTGCGTCGTGCCTCTGTTTTTGGGTTTTGGTTTCCTGTCCTCAGATCCTCTCTGGTTGCCTCCATCTGCTCCTTAAACTCTTGAGTTTTTCAATGTAAGCAGAGTTCGTGTTCGTCTGAGAGTATTTAGAGCGGGGTCTTCATTTAAGATTGTGCAGAATTTGCCTGTTTAATCCAGTTCCAGACAGGGAGTCCAGGTCAGCGTCAGAGGGACTTCTTACTCCGAATATATCAAAATTCCATTTTCCTCTGTTTCAAAAGTTGATCCAAATCACCATGTAGAAATATATTCTGTGGACCAAAGTCAGAATCCAGATCTTCCATGTCACCTGTGAAAACCATTGAGTCCTTTGAGGAGCCACCTCAGTTGTTAGACGTCTCATAGGTAATTGGATTTCCCTTATGTAGCACTTTTTTATTGCTTAAGCGATCCTCAAACCCGATTACACTGTTCATCACATTTGAGCAATCACCAGGGGAAGTAGGGAATTGAACAGGCAACTGTCTGATTGCGAAACGAGGTCTCGACCAATCGAGCAGGGTGACGTCAGTCAGCTGATAGCTTAGCCACTGGCAGTAGTCAGCTGTTAGCTTAGCGTCCTGCCTCAGTCCACTGTTAGCTTAGCATCAGTCAACTGTTACCTTAGCCTGCGGCCTCAGTCAATTGTCAGGTTAGCCTGCAGTGTCAGTCAGCTGTTAGCATAGCCACGGGCATCAGTGAGCTGTTAGCTACTGGTGTCAGTCCACTGTTAGCTTAGCTTGTGGCGCCAGTCAGCTGTTAGCTTAGCCTGCGGCATCAGTCCACTATTAGCTTAGCCACTGCCGTCAATCAGCTGTTAGCTTAGCCTGTGGCGTCAGTCGGCTGTTAGCTTAGCATCTTTACGATCCGAGTCCGAACGAGGAGAAACGGATCACAGGTCTCAGTTTAATGGGGCTGATCGATTGGCTGAACTGGTGCACATGTAAACCGGAAAATCTGATTTCAATCAGACAGAATTACAAAGAAATCACTGAAATCAGATCAGATTTCTCTGAGTCATGTAGCAGTTTTGTGTGTTTGACCCCGGTTCGGTGAAACCTGACTCCAGAGCAGTTGTGGACGAGACGGCTCAGACCCCTCGTCCCTCGTCCCTCCCTCCTGCAAGTCGTCACTGAGGGAAAAACAGCGCTGGTGTGAATCCTCTGGCCTCCCGCTGCACCTGTTGGTGGACGGGAGCCGGTTATGGACACCGATACTCCCAGATGAAGGTCGGGGAAGTGAAGGACGGGGCTGCGGGGCTGAGGCGGGACCCGCTCAGTGACAGGCTGAGAGATTACACTCCCTCCACCCACTCTCATTTCCTCACGCCTTTGAGCCTAATTCCCCTGCACGCTTTATCTCCCCCCGCACGACATCGCTCTCATTTCCAGAGTCGCTTAACGCGCCGTGAGGATCGCACCGTCGAAATCACGGACCGTCTGGTTCCACCTCCTTCAAACCAAACCAGACCGTCTCCTTTGAAATCTGTCACAGCCGCTTCCTGGGAATCAAACCACCGCTCGGTCCTCCACGGTGAGCACGAGGCGTGCATGAGGCGTGCACGAGGCGTGCACGCCGGGCACGGGGAGGGCGGAGATACTGATGGTGAAGAGCGCTCCATCAGACTGCTCTGTTGATGAAGATGAAAGGATCAGAACGAAGATGAACTCCTTCGTGGTCGGAGTTCGATACGGAGACAGACTTCTGTCTTTCTCACAGATTGACAATCTCAGATTCTGTTTCCTGCAGCTGTGGTTATGGTTGTAAACACGGTCTTCACACTTCAGGGGTGTTGAATGTAATGGTTTCTACGACGCATCGCTGTGCGATTCTGCATCGCTGTAGCAACAGAATGCAGTAATGACAAGTGATGGGTTCCAAATTCGGTACTTTTCTCGGCACCGACTGAATCCCGTTGGTTAACGATTCATATAAAATCAAACGGTGCCATGTTCCGGTGCCTGAACGCATCTTTGTGACTGTGAGGGAGTGGAAGAGTAGGGGATTTTCCATGCCAGACTTGAATGCAGCAATGCATTCACAAAAGTATAATGACGTAAGTAGCTAGCATGTCAACAAAGCTAGCATGACTAGAAAGGGCTCCAAAGTGCGGCTCCACTTTTCAAAATAAAATGTAGAATATGCTAACGGTGACCCGAGAACTTCAAATCTTAGGCCTTTTTCAACGACTCAGAACTACACTACAACTGATGCATTCAACACCGTTAGCATACTAGCATCCATTAGCACACTAACATCTGTTAGCATGCTAGCAGCCATTAGCATACTAGTGTACCTTAGCATACTATCATACCTTAGCAAGTTAGCATCCATCAGCATCCTAGCATCCATTAGCATGTAGCACACTAGCCTCCGCTAGCATGCTAGCATCCATTACGACACTAACATCTGTTAGCATGCTAGCAGCCATTAGCATGCTATTATCATTAGCATACTAGTATACTTTAGAAAACTAGCATCCATTGGCATTCTAGCATGCCTTAGCACACCTTACCACGCTAGCATCTGTCAGCACACCAACATCCATTAGCATCAATGAGCATGTAGCACACTAGTATCTGTCATCCATGCTAGCATCCGTTAGCATGCTAGCACCATTACTATGTAGCACACTAGCATCTGTCATCACACTGGTACAGACAGACTTGTTGACCTTGTCTCTGGAAATGTGTTTTGTACGACAGCCGCGCTGCTCTCCTGTGGTTTTCTGTCTGCTCAGATCATCTTTGTGAAGAACTGTCTGCAGAGACAATCGAGAGTTTCTACTTCCAATAGAGATTCCCGAGTTAGAATCCCAGGTTGAGCCGTCCTCCACCCTCACTCCGTTTCTTTATGTGGAGGTTATTTCCCCTGACCCCGGTGTGCTGCAGCGGCTGAGTGAAGTGTTGACGCTCTCTCCGTCCCGAATGACAACACCAAGGTGTGTGTGTGTGTGTGTGTGTGTTTGTGTGTGTGTGTGTAGCCTCAGTCAGACGGAGGGGTGCTTCTTGCTGTTGCTGCACACAGGCAGCATCATAAGCTATTAGCATCATCATGATGGGATTACAGCTGGGTGATGAGACGCACGGCGGCCAGGCGTTAGCATACTGCTGCTAGCGCCGGAGCAGCAGACTCATCTGAGGAAGATCCGGACGCTTCTGTATATCAGCCGGCTCTGTTCGTCCCTCAGGGAGATGGGTGGAAGGGGGGGAGGGACGGAGAGCACAGAGGTCAGAGGTCAATCCATAATGGTGTGATGCTGATGTGAGGCTCATCTTCAGAATGAAACACGGCTCTGCTGAACGACCTGTACCCCAGCCAGGGATGGGCGGCATTCATATCTGAACAAATCGGTACCGGTACTCAGTGGTACCGGTAGCCGGTACCTGGGAGTCGTACCGGTGCTCAGTGGAACCAGCTTTCTTTGCTTTTGTCTTTTTATGTGGAGTTAATGTTAATTTGTTGCTGGATGCAGATGAGCTGCTAATGCTAGTGTGCTAACAGATGCTAGTGTGCTAATGAATGCTAGTGTGCAAATGGATGCTAGTACGCCAATGTGTGCTAACGTGCTAATGGATGCTAGCATGCTGACAGCATGTTAGCATGATAATTGATGCTATCATGCTAATAGAAGCTAGCATGCGAGTGCCAAATACAGAGTTGTAGCTGTAGATCTGAGGCTGTTCACTCCGCAGCCTCAATAAAAATCTTGTTCTTCACCAGGAGCTTCCTAAGATTAGAAGTTTTCCCGCCACACTGAGGGTAATCTGCATCTTATTATGAAAAGTGAAGCCGTACTTTGGAGCTCTTTCTCGTCACGCTTGCTTTGTTGACATGCTAGCTACTGACGTCATTACACTGTTGTGGCCAATGCTGCATTCAGGTTCAGCATGGAAAATCTCCTATTCTTCCACTCCCTCACGTTTACGATGGTGCATTCAGGTACTGAAACATGGTACCGTTTGATTTTACATGAATTGGTACTCGGTAGTACCAACGGGATTTGGTCAGTACCTCGGAAAGGACCGGATTCAGGACCGATTCCTTCTTCCCACAGTCTTAAAACATGAATGTGAGGTTAACTGGTGACCCTGAATTCCCCCTCGGTGTGAAGGTGAGTGTGTGTGGCGGTCTGTCTCTGTGTGCTGGTCCTGTGATGGACTGGAGAACTGTCCAGGACGGACCCCAGGACGGTTTTCTTACAGCAGAGAAGTCAGGTTTCTTCCACAGGAATGATCAGTGACTCGTATTAACGGTCCTGTCCTCTTTCATGAAGCACTTCTGCATTTTCATGTCCTGGTTTTTGAAATATGAGGTAATGAGAGGTCAGGGTTAGACGGTCAGAAAGTCTCCTCAGTGTTCCACGTCTTCAGTTCCCTCTCTGAGTTTCACCTCAGTGACACCAACAATTTTTCAACATTCCTACAGAAAACAAAGAAATTCAGGGGAACATGGCAGCTGTTTGCATCTTAAAGTCTTTTATTCTTGTTTTTTCTTTCCTTGTGTGTGTGTGTGTGTGTGTGTGTGTGTGTGTGTGTGTGTGTGTGTGTGTGTGTGTGTGTGTGTGTGTGTGTGTGTGTGTGTGTGTGTGTGTGTGTGTGTGCGCGCGCCAGGTGACGTTTCGTACCAGGATCTACCACTGCAACATCAACAGTCAGGGTGTGATCTGTCTGGACATCCTGAAGGACAACTGGAGTCCTGCTCTGACCATCTCCAAGGTCCTCCTGTCCATCTGCTCCCTGCTGACTGACTGCAACCCCGGTACACACACACACACACACACACACACACACACACACACACACACACACAGAGTAAAAAGTTGCCCATCGTTTATATTTAAGATAAATTTCTGCAGCATTCAGGTCAAACTAGACTGAGAGACAAAGTCTGAAAGCTGGACTTTGACAGTTTTTGGACTTTTCTCATGAGAACCTTGATTATTCTCTAAATATTTGATGACCGGACCTTCTTAGAGAGTTAGTATCTTGTATTTTAGGTCATGAAAATTGAGTTTTCGTCTCTTATATCTTGTAATCACATTGTTAATCAACCCAAGAGGGAAACCTGAGCTCGTCTGTGCCGGGTTCCTGTCTCCATTTGAAAGGCAGTTTGAACCTGGTTCCTCTTCATGACCACACTTTTCACCTCCTTCAGTCACCACAGCGATTGTTTTGATCGTTTCCTCTCTCAGACTAGTCACCTACTCTCAATGGAGATTGACCAGGAACACCCTGAACCGCTTCCCCGTTTGACCAAAGAGAAGGACTGAAGGACTGTTTCAGACCACGGTCGCCCTCCTTAAGCTGTCATCCGGAGCCTTCGGCCGGCTTTATTACAGTCTGATCAATACTGAACCCGCGCCGGCCGGCCGACTGAACACAGTCCTGTAAACAGCTGACGGCGTCCGCCGAGGCCACGTCGTTTTCAGACCAATTACAGTTTATTGACCAGTTTACCAGGAAGAACCCAGCTGGAGGACCGACGAGGAGAAACGAGGCGTCTTTATCGACGAGTTACACCTCGAATCAGATCCAAGCTAGTCCTGATCCAATACTGATCTAGTCCCGATCCGGTACCCAATCCAGTACTTATCAAGAACTGATCCTGTCTCTATCCAGTCCTGATCCAGGACTGATCCAATTCTGGTCCAGTATCAATCTAGTCCCAATTTAGTCCTGATCCAGTCCCGATCCGGTCCATGTCCAGTACCGGACTAGTAACGATCCAGGCACGATCCATTCCTGATCCAATCCTGATCTGGTGCTGATGCAGTACTGATCCAGTCTTGATCCAGTACTGATCCAGTCCCCAACCAGTAGTGTTCCAGTGCTGGTCCAGCCCCGGTCCAGTCCCGGTCTGTTGGTGGTATTGGAGCCAGAGATGGATGGAGCTGTGAGGGTCAAATTCACTGGATCCAGCTGGTTTAGTTTTCTCCCTCGCCGTGTTTGACCTTCTCTGAACTAATGCTGGAGAAACACGACGACGACTCATCAAACTACGGGAGCCTTCTCAGCTCAAACCTGTGACTGAAGCCTCATTTATCCTCCATATCCAAAGAAAACATGAAACCAGCTCTGTAGGGCTTCTAAGAGCCTCTAATCACCTCTAAGATCCTTTAACAACCTCTGCAGAGCCTCTAAGAGCCTCTAATCACCTCTGCGGAGCCTCATCATGGCGGTGAAGGACTTCACGACCGATACAACCTCGACAGAGCTCCCAGCGGTGAAGGGACTGTCTAGACGCCACAGACTGCCCAGTGTACTGTAGATACAGTAGAAGGAAACGGCTTTATTCAAGTAATTCACACACTCCGGCTCTCCCAAACACTCTGCCTCGAGATCCTCGACCAGATCAATGGAAATAACATTCAGCATTTCATCCCAGTCCTAACAGGATATCCCTGAACACACTGAGCAGGATGATGAGTGCGAACTGACTGAAGACTGGGACTGAGAAACGCCCCGTGTTGGCTCGAATATATTATTTAGAATTAAATTAACACGTTAAAGTCCAGCCTGAACATCAACAAATGTTTGTTTTTGCTGCCTTAAGGCAAGGCGGTGTCTCACATCTCTTCATATCAAAAGGATCTGAGCGGTTTAATACAGAAATACAGTCATCAGGACTGTGATGCTCTAAGTTTAATGTGTGATTAATAATTTCTGATGAACCTAGAAATACCAGCCAGTACCAGAATTCATTCTGCCCTGGAAAAACAGAGAGAAGGAAGGACGGTTCAGCAGCTCCGAGTCCCACCAGGCTGCAGCCACACGGCAGCCGGACGCCTCCAGCTCAGAGGACGGCCGCTGTGATCTGAGAGGATCCATTCATCCTCAAATATGGCTGGAAGCCCGTGAAAAACCGCCATCAGCCGAGCCCCGGCGGGGATTCTGGCCGGCGGCTGCTCAGCAGAGCCGACCGTCGGCGGCAGGCCGCCTCCCTCCGTCGGCTCGCTGAGAAATTGACCCGCGGCGTGACCGATGGGGGCGTCGCCGCCGCTCGGACGTGTGCGGCGTAGCAGCGCCGCCGCCGATTTACGGCCGCGCACGCCCCTCACCGCTGTCGGGCGCTCGTACGTCACGGTGGAGCGCCGTCTGCTGAATGACGCCGTCCTGCCTGTTTTCACTGCTCCTAATAAACACCCAGCGAGACCCCTCCTCCACCGCGACTCGTCTGATTGGATGTGAGACGCCGCCTGCGTACACTCTCCGTTCGGCCTGATAAATAAAATATGGCCGCCTTTCGGAGGCCGCCCTGGGGAAATCTCAGGGTCGTCCGTAACAAGGGCCGGTATCTCTGAGCCGGAGGGGTGAATCGACGGGAAATTAGCTGTGGACGTTTCCGCTCCGCTGAGGATTCACCTCAGAGACCCCGAGAAGCCGCCGACGTTTGGCTTCCAGCTCCAGAAACTGATTTACAGGAAACAACCGAGTGAGAAAATCCTTAAAAATGAGATATTCTGTTAATTATTTGTCACAGATGAAGAAACAAATGAACAGGCAGCCGAAGGACAGAATGGATTTCTCCCTTCAGTTCCTCTTCAACAAACCAGCTCCAAGTTCTCAGGGTGGAGTTTCCACTCGAGGAGTGAAAAGGAAGGCAAGGCCACTGAAATCGCAAAGTGGAACTTTTCTGACACCGAGTACACGGTGGGAACGCTGCTGCTGCTGCGCACCATCGCCGTGGTGAAAAGTTCATCCACACGTAGATGGATGATAACAAACATGGCCGCCTCCATAGTATCTCCCCTCCCTAGTCCAGATTCTAGAGTTAGTATCAGTCTGCAACCCATATAAAGCTATAGACTAGCTTACACAGCTAGCTTGATCAGCTCTCATGGTTAAAACGATAGCTCAAGAGCTATTTGATAGCTTAATTAGCCGGAAACAGCTCAAATGGTTTTAACTGCCCCAAATAGCTACAGTGGCTGAAAGAGATGGAGATGTCTAACGACTGCTAACGATCCTACAACAGCTAAAATTAGTAAAAATCACTGAAAAGTGGTAAAACAAACTTATTGTAGTTCAAATAAAATAATCCTTAGAAGCTAAATTTGCTGCAATAGTTGCCAGAAATGGCTAAAGGGGTTAGCCACTCCGAACTGGGACTAGAGTCGCATTAGTTTGGATTAGCGGCTCCAAAAAGTAGCGTTTTCAGTGGCACCAAACACCCACAACACTGCTGTGCTACACACACACACGCACACACGCACCCCGGCGGGTTCGCGCCCTCTGACCCGCTCTGTGCGCTCTGTTCCAGCGGATCCTCTGGTGGGGAGCATCGCCACACAGTACCTGACCAACAGAGCGGAGCACGACAGGATAGCCAAACAGTGGACCAAACGCTACGCCACATAGAGCGGCTCCCCGACACGTCCCGCCACACACACACACGCACACACACACACACCACACACACACCTCCCTCTGGAATCTATGGAAGCACACCCGCCCGGCCCCCCTCCCCCACCCCGGTCATCCCCCCCTCCCCCCTCTTCCAGATATGAACTGTTATTTGTTCCATGCTGACTTGAAAAGCTTCTTTTTTATACAAAGAGTCTATTGGGATTGTATTTTCCAATACACTGAATGTTGATATGGTCATGAAAAGCTTTAATACTGTTCTTGTTCTCGTCGACGTTGTTGCTCTTGACTGTTTCCGCATTGTCGATAACATCCGCCGCCACCTCCGTTAGCTAAACGCGTGCGTGTAATTATGATAATGATATTAATATTCCTGTTTTTATGTGATGTAAAAAGTTTTTCAAGAGAGCGAGTGTGTTGTTTTGGTTTGGTTTTTCTAATTCCCGGCTCACGGGTGATCCTAGTGCATGGCGTCCAGGTTTGTTCATGCGGCGTTCCGGGCGGCCGCCTGTCCCCGTCCCGCCGCGGCGCAGCGGGTTCATGTCTTCAACGCCGTCCTGGACGCTCAGATGGCGTCCCAGCTGCTGACATTAGTGTGGAAGAAATGGCAAAAAAGCAGCTAGCTAATTTGCCAGTGGCTATGCTAACAGCTAACTCACTCCAGGGGCTAAGCTAACAGCTGACTGATGCTGGTGGCTAAGCTAACAGCTAACTGACGCCGGTGGCTATGCTAACAGCCGACTGACGCCAGTGGCTAATCTAACAGCTAACTGACGCAGGTGGCTAAGCTAACAGCTAACTGACGCCGGTAGCTATGCTAACAGCCGACTGAAGCCAGTGGTTAAGCCAATAGCTAACTGATGCCAGTGGCTAACATAGCAGCTAACTGGCACTGGTAGCTGAGCTAACAGCTGTTTGACACCGGTGGCAGAGCTAACAGTCAACTGATGCCAGTGGCTAAGCTAATAGCTAACTGACGCCAGTGGCTAAGCCAACAGCTAACTGACGCCGGTGGCTATGCTAACAGCTGACTCCAGGGGCTAAGCTAACAGCTGACTCATTTCAATGGCTAAGCTAACAGCCAACTCACCCCAGTGGCTAAGCCAACAGCCGACTGACGCTGGTGGCCAAGCTAACAGCTAACTGATGCCAGTTAACTAGCTAGCTGGCTCGCAGATGCGTTCATGTTCCAACATCACTGGAGGACGTTTTAACTTCTGGACGGTGGAAGACATTAAAACGCGGTGCGTCCAGGACAGAAGGGGACAGGCGGTCTCTGTAGCGCCATTATTTCTGCCCCCACCCCCTCAAAAAAGGAAGAACCCCACTGCCCCCCCGCCTCGCCCGTCCGCCCGCAGGCAGAGTTGTGGCATGGAAGTGAACCTTCTCACCATCATCACGTCTGACACTAGTGGTTAGTTTGCTGTACATTTTAATGCCTTGTGAGAAAACATACTCATCAATACTCTGATTAAACTCTGGCTGTAATGTGACGGAGCCTCAGTCTGTGTGTCGCCTCACTCCCACCACGAAAACACACCTTCACTCTGGTTAGCTTCAGCGGACCAATGAAATGTGACGACGTTCAAACTGTAAAGACAAAACTTTCAAACCCTGCTGCAGTTTTTGATACTGAGTTGTACTTTCTGCCAGTTTGTGCTGTTTCAGGTTAGTTAGTTTATATTTTGTTTGACAAAAATCAGAACAATTCAGGACAGTTTTGCTTCCTTTGTTGAGATGAAGATAGCTCAGTTTGGTTTTTTAAATGCGTTAAATGAATTAAATGGGACTTTGAATGCTTTATATTGGGGGATAAAATTTTAATAATTCAAGTTTAGGGTCCATGGTCCAAAAGGTGAGTCCAAAGTTTTTAGTTGCCTCAGTTTTTCCAGTTGTTTATCACTATTCCAGGAGCTGGAAATGGTACGAAGGTAAGTGGAGGACTGAACGAGAACGGACAACACTGAAGACCGTGTTGTTGTCATGGTGCTGCCAGCATCGGTTGTTTAAATGGAATAAACAGCGTCTCTACGTGTGATCCAGAGGATTCACTGGGTTTTGTTACATTGAAGAGTTTAACACACCACGGTCACTGTTCTGAAGGAATCCCTGAACTGAAGCATGGACCAGGGCGTCCTGCAGCGCCAGGGCGTCGAAGGTTCTTCCACCGGTAAGATGAACACCGGGAGCAAGAGAGTAAAACTAAAGATTGAAACCAAATCTGAGTGAAAATGAATGTTGGGTCATGTCGCAGCATAAACAGGTAAAATTACTCAGTAATTTAATTTGGTTTCTTGAGAAAATATCTTTACAAACAATACATTTCAGCATGATGACAGGTTTGATACAGAATATGAGAAAAACATTTACATTCTGTTGACAACACTAGAGCACATTTATCATCATAAATGTTTTTTTCTTTATTGAAATCCAATTTTATTTAACAGAATTATAAAAATGACTTTGTTTCCTATATTCATCACATTTGGAAGAGATTAGATTACTGATGAATACCAATAGATATTTATTATTACTGACACTTTGGTAGTCGGTTAAAAATGAGTTTTCTGGATTCTGAACTTTCTTCCGCTGCCTGGTCCTACAAGTATTCTGTGATTGGTCAGATTTTCCTGCTTTGCCTCTACATTCTACCAGTAATAATACAATATGTAATTGGATGTGGTTGAGGAGATTGTGCATTTTTTTAAACGGAGCGGAAAACTTCCCAGGTTTCCAACAATCACTCTTCAAGGCAGACGAGTCCTTCAGGATTCGTTCCAGGTTTTAATTCAAATCTGAAACATCTGGTTCCAGTGGATGTGAAGTTATGCTTCAGTTGAAATAATGATGAAGATCTAAAACAGTGATGTTCTTCACTTCAGAGACCTGCTGCCACTCATCACAATGGAGGATTCAGTCGCTCCAGGAAGTGAACGTCTTGAGCCCTGGCTGTAAATTCTAACCTCCGGAGCAAAATAATCAGTGGAATCTGAGAGACTTTCAGACAAATTGAAGACATTTTTTAATCAAAGTCTTAAAACCAACACGCTGTTCTCGCTGATGTTCTATTAGCCGTCACTGGATCTCGTTTCTCTGCTTCCTGATCTGCTCTTCGTCTTCGTTCTCACATGAACTCGCCCATAAAAACACTCAGAAATCAGGAAATTCAGGACGACTCTCAGCTGTTTTGAGACCTGAACAGGAAATGCTGCTGGTGGAGACGACCGGCTCCTAGAGGGACTCCGGTCTGACAGGCGGGTCTCGGTTTCTGGTCTCTTCATTACGTTTGGCTCCACTGTGGAGATAAAACCTCTTCTCGGTGCCACATGCAGCAGAAGGGGGGATTTTTTGGGGGTTTTCTGGTTCATTAGAGGCTGAATCTGCTCATTAGAGGAGGAATAGATGAGCCGGCCACGCCTCGCAGACGCTGGTTAATGGCTGAGGATGAGTGGATGAGTCAGGGCGGTGGGCGGCTCGGCGAGCCACTGGTTGGCGCTGTCGCCTCCCAGCAGCTTCACATTTGGACCTGTTTTTCCTCTTTGCCTGACGTGCCAGTGAGATGATGAGTTCTCCTCGGGTTCCAGGTTCCCTCTGCTCCGTCCACTGTTCCACCAGCAGAAGACATGAAGGAAGACTGGTGACCGGATCTGGGCCAGACCACAACACTGAGGTGGTTCTAGGATGGAGGATGGATGATGGATGAATGGATGGTGGATGGATGGATGAATGAATGATGGATGGATGGATCAATGGATGATGGATGGATGGGTTGGTGGATGGATGGAGTCACTGCGGTTCTCATTTCTCTGATGTACTTCTGGACTTTATGGAATCCTCCCACCTGAACTTACAGACACACCACCCTTATTTCCCTCCCTCCATACTGTTCATTGTCTCTCTCTCCTCTGGTCCTGCCTTCTGCTCCATCGCTCTCCTCCCTTCCCTCCCTTTGTTTCCCTCCACCTTGCAGCCGCCTCTCTCCTCCAGCGCCCCCTTCAGACGGGGAGGATTCCTCACATTCCAGAGTCAGGGTTCAGTCTGGTCTGCTCCAGGCCTGTCAGTCCCCGGTACGTCTGGACAGAATCAGCCCCAAAACCAACTGTCGGTTTTTATTGCAGGCATTGAGTCGGTTTGAGCCTCCCGGGGAACTCGGGGCCCATCAATCAATCAATCAATCAGTCAATCAATCAATCAATCAATCAATCAATCAATCAGTCAATCAATCAATCAATCAATCAATCAATCAATCAATCAATCAATCAATCAATCAATCAATCAGTCAGTCAGTCAGTCAGTCAGTCAGTCAGTCAGTCAGTCAGTCAGTCAGTCTTTTTTCTTTCAAGTGCCTCAAGCAGTTTATGTGAAAAGTGCAGAACAGCTGTAATTCCAGGGAAGTCCCAGCAGGGGGCGATGATGTTATTTTCACAGAGAGCCAGAGTCTCATTAGAGCCCATTCAAAAAGGCTGAATTTGTGAAAATAAACATACATACAGAGCTCCCGGTTTCAGAACATGTTCTCGTCTCGATCACTAGTTTCTACAACCGAGTCGTCTTGACCAGACTCTGATTTTCACATCAATCATCTTTTGATTTTATTTTCAGAATCAGAAATCAGGAAATCAGAGTTTAACCATCTGTGGTGAAGAACTGAAGCTCCGTAGACGAGTCAGACAGTCTAGGATTTAAGACATATGATGACTTCTAACTCTGGAGCGACTGTGATCCTCTGATCAGGAGCTCCTGAGAGTGTTCACACACTCACACACACACACACACACACACACACACACACACACACACCGTTGCTCATTGCCAGTGTGTGTGTAGAGGTTTTCTCGAGTGTCTTTGCAGCAGAACGCCGTCTCCCCGGAGCAGACAGGAAGTGGCCGGCCCGCCGCCGCTGTTCCCTCAGACGTGGCTCCTGAAGCCGCTCTGACCTGCTGCTGCCGGGCCGGGCGCTGGAGGAGTTCCCCTCTCTGGACTGGAAGCTCCACGTCTCATTCCAGAGGACCGGATCATAGCGAGAGATCCAGCTCATCAGTAGCAGGAGCGTCCAGGCTTCAGCCATTGATAGTCTATTCTTTATTACTGTAACCCAGCAGTCCTGTGATCTGTTTCTGTGGTTCTGTTCTTCTCCTCGAACACACATCCTGACTAAAGCGCTGATGTCAGCTTCATTGAGCTTTATTGAGCTTTATTTTACGGCGTTCAGATCTGGAGGATGTATTTTTTTCATTTCTCGTTCATCTGAATGATGTTTTTCATTAAGCTGAGAGTAACGACTTCCTCCATCGGGGCCCTGGACCGCCGCCGTCTTTCTCTCTTCGCCTCTTCAGCCGAGGAACATCAACGCCGTCCTGAGATATTAATCCTCCCCCGTTCTCGTGAAGCACTAAAAGAAGATCCAGGGCGCCGATCGCCGTGGCGTTAAAGTAGCGAGGAGGAGGAGGAGGAGGAGGCAGATTAGAGTGAAGTCAGACCAGAGTGAGAACTGCTGAAGGAGAATCCGACTTTGTGAAAAATCCTGACTTACAGCAGTCCCTCAGGAGGTGGAGGTCCTCCACAGGCCTCAACAGTCACAACACTGGAGCTCCACCTAGTGGCTGCCTAGGAAGTGACAGTTACACAGGAAAGGGTGGTGGAACTAGCTGCTAGCTAGCTACGCTAAGGCTAGGGCACTAGTTGTTAGATAGTTACGCTCAGGCTAGGGCGTGAGCTGCGAGGAAGCTATGCTCAGACTAGTGCGCTAGCTCCTAGCTAGCCACGCTCAAGCTGGGGTGCTAGCTGCTAGATAGCTACACTCAGGGTAAGACGCGATGTGCTGGCTAGCTATGCTCAGGCATGGGTGCTAGTTACTAGATACCCACGCTCCGGCTAGAGTGCTAGCTGCTAGCTAGCTATGCTCAGGCTAGAGCGCTAGTTGTTAGATAGTTACGCTCAGGCTAGGGCACGAGCTGCGAGGAAGCCATCCCCAGGCTAGGGCGCTAACTACCCAGGCCCAGGAGAGAGTGCTAGCTGCTAGCTCGCCTCGTCCAGGCTAGCTAATATTTAACCAATAGTTAATTTCCACACCAGAGTCATTTGTGAAATGACTTTAATTTCTTGGATTAACAAAGAATTTCTGAAATAACCTAAAATAACTTGGATTTCTAAAATTTGAAGAAAAAAACTGAAAATAAAACACAAAACAAAACTTATTAGGAGAGATGAAATATTAAAATGGCCAAACGTCCTCCAGCCGTGGACATCAGACTCTGTAACCTCCCTGGAAACGGTGTAAATAGTGTTTACACTAATTTCTGTATATTCTTGTTTGCCATAGTGGAGTGCCTATGTTTTTTGTTTGTTTTTGTTTTATTTTATATCTAACTATCTATTTATTCTGTATGCATCAATGCTTTAAGCAATTTGCCTCTGGGAATAATAAGTATTTCTATTCTAAATGATAAAATGGTCTGAAAAACGATGAAAACGAAGGATGAAACTGATACAATCAGGAACAAAAACAGCTGGAAGCATATCGAAATGTTTACCATCCTAGGGCATTACTAAAACTCCTTATAAAAACAGTTGTTGTTTCACATCCACTGTATATCTGAATCTTTGGAAGCTGTGTTCGCCTCGTCTTGCTCTGCGGCTCCAGGTAAATTTAATTTGGTAGAAAAGTCACATAAATGGTTCCTCTGGCCGTGACGGCTGCAGAGCTCTGGACGGCTCGGGTCGACGAGTCCTTCCCAGGTGTGAATGAGCCACTCCTCCTGCTGGGGGGGACTGTTTTCTCCATGTGAGGTGAAGACTGTGGGGATTACAGACAAAAAACGAGTCCTCCATCGACCCAGAGACTGTTCTTCCTCTGCTGGTTGGTGTGTGACGGGTTAAGAAACCCCCACAGTGCAAACAACTCATATAACCTTTATTTTTCCTTATGGTGCTGAAGTAGTCATCTGATTGAACTCAGATCATTTTCAGGTGGAAACTCCTGGATTGTCCCACAGAAAACTAAAAGCCAGTCCTCCATGGTCCACAATCATCCTTCACAGCCGCTGTCAAATGACGGAACCGCCGTGAGTAGGACGGGCTTTGACAGGTGGCAGCTCTTTGAGCAGAGAATCTATTGTAGAACGCATGTTTATGTCGACTTGTTCATCTCCTTACATGCTAATTAGCGCCGGTTAGCCTTCTCCTTCAGCAGCTGCGTCTCCATGGCAACCAGCCTGTTTCAGTCAGGGGACAACAACATGTTTGACCTTCAGCCACACCACAGAGAGTCAACGTCAAGCTAACTGCATGAAAAAGAGCAGATTAAGGATTTTTTTTTTTCCAATTTTCAACAATTAGCAACAATACCAAGTTACCTAGTTGGTGTTGTCTACGTAATCAACGACTAAAATTCATGGACGATTCCTTTCAAGTCCACATGATCCATTAGTTTAAAGGCATATTCGAGGATTCTCCGCCGATTTCGTACAACATGGCCGATTTGCCATTTTTGGAGCGCTGCCATGCGCGGCTCCCTCCCCATGAGGACTGTGGGAGCGCGCACGTCAGCCGCATGTCAGTTTGTTTACATCCACACAGCTGGAGCATCGTCTTTCCGCATAGGATTAAAACACATTTGTAATCATGTCGGACTCTTCTTCCACTCATACATAAGAATACGATCCGTAAAGTCGTGTCTATTTATGCAACAGAAACAGATCTGAATGGGATCATCAGCAGGTTACCTGTCCAGCAGAAACTTCCCCACGTCCTGATCAGTCCTAAATCCCGTTTGTGCTTTGAATGTCCGCCGCCTCGTAAAGGAATCTCCCAGTAAAACACGCGTTTTGCCTTCTTTTCTATGGCCTTTCTTCTATCCTCTGCCATCTCAAACAATGTTCTTTTTTTGTGGCTGGCCATCTTCGGAGGCGCCGGGAGGAGCAAGCTGCTTCTGAATGAGGTGCTTTGGTCGCTCCCGCTGCATGTCACTTCCTAAACAATGCTCTGCGCATGGCGTCTCCAAACCAGAGCGCACAGAGGCGGCGACTCCACATGACTTGTCGTCACGCAAACGCGTTCCCACATTGATTGGCGTTATGACTGCCCAATTACGAGTTGGAATCATACAATTCTGATTGGTTCTAAGGATCCTCCAGTACACCTTTAAGTTTTTTGTTTGCTTTTAGATTTATTGGTCAATATATTGAAAAATTACTCCAAAGTTAAATGAGTCCTTACTGGTTAGCACGGCAGTCACCGATCATCTCCCTTGCTGTAACACATTAAAGGTGCTGTAGGCAGGATTTTGCTAGTCAATGCTAATTTTTCTGTGTTTTCTTTGGATTAAATGTTAGAGTATCCACTGATAATCCTTTAGGAGTGTAGCATAACTGCACTACAGCGAGGGCGCAGCGTTTCCATCTGCCTCTGTTCTGAGCTGAAAAGGAATCTCGACAGCTCCAGGTATCTTTGACCAATCAGAAGAGCCCATGAGGCTCTAACCGTGATTGGTCGAGGGGCGTTCGTCGCGGGTTCTTGTGGGAGGGGCTTAACTTGCGTAAGGGCGTGATGTCAGAGAAAACAGGACAGGATTGGCTGTGCTGGGTTTCAAATCGCCATCTTAGATGGGTCAAATCGCCATCTTGCTTAGGTAAACCTAAGCAAGATGGCGGAGATGCGGAATCCTGCCTGCAGCACCTTTAAGTGACACCATTGGTAAATGCATTAAAATCTTAAGTTTTAAATAAATCCAGTCAGATTTCTTCCTATGCGGCTCACAACAAACTGTTTCCTCTACATATTCTCAGAGTTCAGGAGCAAAGAGGTTAAATGTCAGATGACAAATGCAGAAGGAATCAGTAGGGAGTTCTTCTGGGCATCACCTGCCTTCAAACTCCACCCCAAGGTTAAAAATCAAATAAAAAACTGAATGAAGTGCTGCAGGCTGTGAAGCTGCAGTTTACAGGTCATCCAGCAGAGGGCAGCAGCAGGCCTGTTCTCTCTGTGACTCTGGAGTCAGTAGAAAACATTTGGCCTTTAAGAGTAAAGAAATGAATAGATTTGAATGAAATATGGTAGACTGGTTAACTATCTACAGCTAGAAGAAAAGAATTTGAATGTTATTTGCTACTTGAAGCGGTTAATTTGGGATTTTGTAGAATTTGCAGCCGTACGGTCACTTTGACTTTAGGCGATAAGCTGATCAATGTGAACGTCGGCTCTGGAGCCGGAGCGGAGAACCGACATGTTTCAGTGTTTGTTGTGGTTTCAGAGAGAATAAAGAAGAAGAAATAAACCACCATCTAACAAGGCCTCTTGGTTCAATCACTTTATTTCATTCAGTGCATTTTAAGACTTCTTTGACACGCTAGTGCTACGGCGGGCTAGCATCACAGCGGGCTAGCATGGCGGGCTAGCGCCGGAGGTCCTTCACCCCGTCCCCACAGAGGAATGTGGCTCATTAAAGTGACAAAAATAAATTAGTTACAAAATAAATATCTTCCTCTCAGACGCCCACGGCGGCTACCGTTAGCGACACGCGCGCGCGGCTTTCGCTAGCGGCTAGCTCGACGACACACAAAGGCAGAAGTACCGTGAGAAATGATTATTGCCGCAGGACGTTAAGGGAACATTTGAGACGCCTGTGTTTGATTTTCAGACCCCCGCTTGAAGCTATCTGGCCGCTACGCTACGACGAAACGACTAAACCAGGAAGTCGTCACAAGAACTCGCGTGAAAATGTTCCAGCTCACGAAGAAACGTCACAGTTTTGCATTAAACTTCTAATGAAATGCTACAATATGGTGCCGATTTATCAAGAAATTTACATGGACTGCTTTTTTCCAACCGTTCTTTGACGTTAGCATCTCCAAAATGACAGAAAATTAGCTACAATCTGAATTATTTCAACATTGTTCCAGGATGAGAAACATGCAGTTAAATATAAATCCACATTATACCTTAGCTTGAAGCCAACAGTAAAGAAAAAGAGGCACGTTAGCGTTCCAGTTATGAGTTTACCCTCCATGTTTCCCGCAGAAACGCTTAAGTACACATTTTTACTGAATTTGAAATGTTGTGAAAGAAGTGACATTTAATTTACCGTATTTTCTAGACTATATTACTTTTGAAGTTATTAAATATCAATACATCTGATCTTTGATCACGAGATGTCTCTGCATGGTAGCAAAAAAAAAAAAAAACAAACAAAAACCCATAAACAGGACTTTTAGTCCAGAAAATACAGTAATATCTTTTCAGAAAATTAAAAAAAAAACACACACGTATAACTTAAATCTTTGTGAAATGTCTCAAAACCAAATCATGTATGTTTTCCCACCACCATGAATCTAAAGTTCGATTTTTATTCAGCTTAAATCACAAGATTTCATCTTCAAATGTTCTATAAACTAATCATTTTAACCATTTTCATATAAATAACTGAGGATCTCCTCAATACTTTCACCCTGTGGACCAGATCAGGGCCACGGGCCTTATGTTTGACACAGCTGATCTGAAACTTAGCTGATAATAGATTTTAAAGGAAATCTGGATTTCTGCTGCTTCAACAAGAATAAAGAAGAAAAATAAAAATAAAAAGACAATCATGGTGCATTCAAGACAAACTGGGAAAAAATCCATCTGAAGTGAGAAATTCCCAAAACTTCAGTTTTACTAAGAAAGAGAAAGTGCAGGAGGAAAACATCCAAACTTCCTGAAATGTTGGGAACATTCCCACCTTCAAATGGGAATTTTGCAATTTACCACTTCTGAGCTGCGCGAAACAAAACAAAACAAAATAAAACCTTTGTTAAATTGTAAAGAAAGTGCATCGTTCATTAACGTTCAGTGAGATTTCGTCGGACCAGCGCGACACAGGCTGGGACAATATTTGGACTTTTCCACTTTAACTGATTTAAAGGTTTGTTGGTGTTAATTCTTTTTACCGTAAATCCCAGAATATAAGTCACGAGATCTTTTCATTTCCACTGATGGAAATCTTCACATCCTTCTTTCTCATTTTAAACTTAGAGCTTTTAATCTTCACAGAAATCTTCTGTTTAGTTTCGAATTTATCCCACAGTGTGACTTATAGTCTGGATAGTACGGTGAAGAGCGCCGTTATGGTGTGTGGGAGGGGCCTGTTCTTAAAGAGACGGGCGCCGGACAGCCAGGCGGGGCCTCAGACGTCGTTGCCCGCCGCGCCCTTGCTCTTGCGCCCGGGCAGGGGGAAGCTGGATTTGCTCTGCGGCTGCGTGAGGCGGCTGGTGAGCTGCGTGAAGGGCTCGATGAGCGAGGCGCGCTCGGTGACGCTCACCTCCCACAGCTTCACCTTCTCGCCGCGCGCCCACTGCTGCGCCGCCTCCGCCTCCACCTGCCGGCGCTCCCGCAGGTCGCTCTTGTTCCCCAGGACCACCAGCGCCACCTGCAGGAGGGGGACGGCACACGGGGGGGCGGGGCTTAGGGACAGGACAGAGCAATGGTGTGTGAGCTTCGCAGTAAAGCCTCACCTCCTTCTTGTCCCGGGACCGGTCGATCTCCTTCTTGAGCGTGTCCACGCGGCGGAAGGACTCCAGGCTGTCCACGCTGTAGACCAGCACGAAGCCGTCCGCCACCGACAGGTAGTGCCGGGGCAGCTCCAGGCCGTCCTGCAGGCCCCGCGTGTCGTACAGCCTCAGCTGCTCCCGCACGCCGCGGTCCGTCTCCACCGACGCCACGTACACGTCCTCCTGCGTCCCGCTGGACTCCGAGCCTGGAAGCAGAGAGAGAGGGGAGGTCGCCCACCCTGGCATCAAAATCCAACTGAAATTATACTTTATGGAGCAAAATACAGAAAAGTCTACATAAAGCTGTTGAGATTAACGGCGTCTTCTGGTTTGTCCTTCCCCGTCTCCTCAGCTTGCTCACATGACTGGAGCGTTTACTGCTGTGGGTATAAAACTCCACCGACTGCTCACCCACTGTGTGGTTTCCGTACAGCAGCTGCTCCAGGATGGCAGTCTTCCCGACCGCTGCCTGGCCGCACACCACCACTTTACAGCCTTTCCCCATTTCAGACCTGCAGCAGAAGACACCGGTCACGTCTCCGGGAGAGAGCAGAGCCTTTAGCACATCCACACACCTCCTGTCAGGAGCCTCTTCCTGCTCTGCAGCCTGAGACGCTCGTTTGTTTTTAGCTGTTACCCGGAAGCTAGCTGTCTGTTAGCCGGAGCAGCAGATTCAGCCGAGTTTCAACACTAAAAACGAGTCAAATAATAAGTATTCTCCTCTTTTAACAGTAATTGTAAGATCCGTACCTGATGCAGGTCAGTAACTATCAGTCTCTCAGCGTAATAAATCCAGAAACACGGCCGCTGCTTCCATTCTGCTGGGCTAATATGCTAGTGGGTTATTGGATCACTAAGCGCATGCGCGGCGGCGATCTCGCGAGAGTTCACAAAGCAACGAGTTTTTATTATTATTATTACTGTTTTTAATAAACACATCGGCATACAAGTTTAAACGACCAAATTAAAACAAATAAATAACAAATGGAATTATGAGGAAAATGAAGCGAAAAGGGGGTTTGTAAAATTAAATTGTTGAAAAATATAAGCTATATATTAGACAATTTGAAGAGGTTTAGAATAAATAAAGACTCCGTATGATAAATTATTATTATTATTATTATTATTATTATTATTATTATTATTATTATTGTTATTATTGTTATTGTTACTGCCATAATTATATTTCATTTACATATTATTTAAGAGGTTTAATAAAAGAAACAAAAAAAACGCCGATTATGTTGCTTTGTCAGTATTACAGAATAACGACTACATTTCCCTTGATCCTCTGCGGCCCTGACGTCATGCCGTTGCCGCGATAAGGCATTCTGGGAACGTGCGCTCTCTCTTTCCGGTTGGTTCGCCATCATGTAAGCCAGTTTCTCTCTATTTCACACCAGCATCCATCCATTAAAATCCGCCTTTACAGCGGTCCATCCGCGTCATCCACTCCCCCTAGTAACAGATCGTGTATTAAATACCTGCGCCGGGTCATTATTTAATGGTTATCGTGTTTATAAGCGCCGAGGAGAGCTTTGTTTTACCGCTACTGTGGGTTAGCTGTTAGCGCCAGGAGGCTAATGTCTTCTTTGAATGATTAAGTTTGGGTTAAAGTCACAGAGTACGGTCGGAATACCTTTAACATTAACGTCCTGTTGTGTCCGCTTTGTTTTTTTCTGAATTATAACTTATAAATATTGGCTTGGAAGCAGTGGAGTCAGTCCGTTAAGATTGGCATGCTAGCTGTTATTCCCTATGAAGAGCATGGTTTGACGGAATCCAGTCAAACTTTCTGTGTTCAGTTGTTTTAATCTATGTATTCTCTGTAGTCCCTAACTACAGCTCAGGATCCTGTCCAGTCAGGTCTCAAGTCACTCCATTAGAGCTGATGTAGAGTGTTTTGCATGCCTTCTGTAAATATAACTTGCATTAAATGGAGATATAGTCATTCAGATGTGGTTAAGAACCTGTTGTATTTACTGATACAGATTGTATAATAATGTTCATGTGATTTTGTATGCATGTTTTCCAACACCTGACCGAATGTCGGAAACCTAGATTATGGTCATTTAGATGAGATTAAACTCTGTCTGATTGAGTGTTTGCTGTTTTTGTGAAGTAACATGAGTATTCTGCAGGATCTAACCGCGTCTTCTCTCCTCAGATGAGTGAAGATGGGAGCGTATAGGTATATGCAGGAGCTATGGAGGAAGAAGCAGTCGGACGTGATGCGCTTCCTGCTGCGCGTGCGCTGCTGGCAGTACCGTCAGCTGTCCAACCTGCACCGCGCTCCTCGGCCCACCCGGCCCGATAAGGCTCGCCGGCTGGGCTACAAGGCCAAGCAGGGTGAGTGAGCGACCCGCCGCCGCCGTGGACGTCTGCGTCTCTTCATCCGCTGACTGGCGTTTCCTTCCATTGCAGGATACGTAATCTACCGAGTCCGCGTTCGCCGCGGAGGCCGCAAGAAGCCCGTGCCCAAGGGCGCCACCTACGGCAAGCCCGTCCACCACGGAGTCAACCAGATCAAGTTCGCCCGCAGCCTGCAGTCCACCGCTGAGGTACGTCTCCTCGGGTCACGGCTGTTTGTCTTTTCACGTCCTCCTGCTGGAAATGGTGAAAGAAGCAGAAAAGCGTTTAGCCTCCTGCAGAGTTTGTCTAGCAGCAGTCTGGCCGTCTGTAGGAAATATTTTATATACATGTTGTTTTGTAGAAGATACAGAGTTCAACTGATTCAGCTTGTAGATCTGAAGATGTCTGAGGTTTAGATCCCTGCAGGTTGAAGCTGCTGTCTTTATCAGAAACAACCTGTTGAGGCGTTCAGGGACGCTCCAGGTTGCCTCAGGATAACTCTCACCTCAGGCCTCCAGTGACTGGAGTTCAGTCCGAACTCGTCTGAAACGGTGAAGAATTCAAAGTAACCATCAAAAAAAATTAAAGGAAATCAAAGTTTTTCGTTGATTTTCATTTTATTCTACAAACTGAAGGCTGAATTCAGGACAAAGTCAGAAAGAAAACAGAAAAGACAGATTCATACAGCATCATTCAGACACTGGGAATAAAAGGAAGTGCAGTACAGGTGAGCAGTCATTGTAATGTTAATTTAGATTAATGGAATACTTTTAAAAAAACATGAAGGTAAAAGTTCATAAAGGTAATGGAATTGGTTAAACATATTTAACAATGCCTCTGCAGATAGTGGTGTGTTAAGGTGTGATTTAAAAGAAGGGAGTGTGTCAGCAGGAGATTCGATCCACATGTGAGGAGCTAAAAGCTGCTCCACCGGGGTTCCTCCGCCTCTGGAAGCTCCTAGAGAACCTCCGAGTTACTGAGCTTCAGATTCCACCAGTGAATCGGAGACGTCTTCAGAGCTTTGAAATCCAGAAGTCAGACGTTGAAGTGGAAAGATTTAACTCGCAAGATCAAGAGAAATGAGAGGAAACTTTGAAACAGTTTTTGAAAAGCTCCGCCTGCTTCCTCTGAACCAGGGGTGTTCAACCTGCGGCTCTGGAGCCACATGTTTGTCACTCTTGGTTCAAAAAAGGTTCAAGTAAAACTGGGAAAAATAACTAAAACCACAAGAAATGGGGAGAAAATGATAGAACAACTTAGAAACCCTGAAATGTCTCCAATTTCTAATGTAAGAAAATGAAATATGGCAGAAAAGAGAAATCCAAACCGTTTGAAAAGAGGAAAAATGGCTGAAATTTCAAATCTGTCAACAAAACAGCGCAAAACAGGAAGAAAACTGTTAAAATCAGGTAGAAAAAGAGGTTCAGTGTAATAAAATGTTCACTATTGTTCACAAAATGTTCACTATGATCTGTAGTTAAAACGTCATGGATGCTTCATGAGATCTAGTTTTGTTTGTGAAGCTTCCTGAGCTGCAGTCGCCTCATGTTAAAGGTTAAAGGTTCTTGATGGAAAGTCACTGAAACGGTTGTTCTGGTCGTGAAGGTAGCAGAATGATGAGGGACGTCCGTCCTCTCTCAGCTGACCGTCCTGCAACATTAGAACCAGACAGCAGCTTCAGATACTGACCTCTGACCTCTCCTGCCTGGAGAGGTGTGATGGACTCGGTGGAGCTGCAGTTCCGGCTGTTGTCCACCGGGCGTCAGCAGAGGGCCTGGCTGAACTGACCGTGCTCTCCGTGTGCTTTCAGGAGCGAGCCGGCCGCCACTGCGGCGCCCTGCGGGTGCTCAACTCCTACTGGGTGGGCGAGGACGCCACCTACAAGTTCTTCGAGGTCATCCTGATCGACCCCTTCCACAAGGCCGTCCGCCGCAACCCGGACACCCAGTGGATCACCCGGGCCGTGCACAAGCACCGCGAGATGCGCGGCCTGACGTCGGCCGGCAAGAAGAGCCGCGGCCTGGGCAAGGGCCACAAGTTCCACCTGACCATCGGCGGGTCGCGGCGCGCCGCCTGGAAGAGGCGCAACACCCTGCAGCTGCACCGCTACCGCTAGAGCACGTCTGTACAGTCACCTCAATAAAAGGCCTTTCTATGGCGCCGCGCCGTCCTGTCTTCACTCTGACCTCTGACCCCGGCCACTGCCAGTGTCCACAGCTTCAACCCGAGTTAGGATCAGATGAGCCACCGGGGAAGGCAGGGTTCAGGTGGGATTTGAACCGGTGGACCGCCGGCTGTGAGGCAGCAGTGCAAACCACTCCACAGACATGAGTTACGAAAGTTGTCTCAAAAAGAGTTTTTAATCTGAGATTTTAGTGAGTCAAAAGTAGGATGTCGAGCTGTACGCCCATCCTGCAGCTGGTGACGCTGTGCTACACACACACACACACGCACATGTGAGTCGTTTGAAGACGCCTGATTGTCTCTCTGACCTGTTTGAAAACATTCAGTCACTTCATGAAGCTGAAGCACTTCGTCCTGTAAGCCACCACATTTAGATAGAAATCTATAAATATATGAAATTCTAAATATAAACATTTATTTTCATATCTGTACAGCTGTGGTCAAAGGTTTTCATCCACTTGTAAAGAACATGTCAGGTCTGAGACTCCAGTTATTTCTACAACTCTGATTTTTCTCTGATAGAACGGAACAGATGCTTCTTTGTTATAAAAAAAAAAAAAAACACTCATGAAGTTTGTTTCTTTCATGACTTTATTCTGGGTTAATAGAAAAAGTGACCGAATCTGCCGGCTCAAAATCACACCTCCAGCAACATGAAATGGCATCTTTGGTGACTGGGAGAGTTGTCAGTGAAATGAGTTTCATGGCTGCTCTCTGAAGTCCTGGTGACTGAGAGACCTCCAGCTGTGTGTCTGCAGGGGAAAAGCTCTGAACCACAACAACACCACGCCTGCCGGCAAGCACGGCGGTGGCAGCATCATGCTGTGGGGCTTCTGCTTTACAGAAAATAGGAAAATGAAGGAGGATTACTTTAAAAATCCTCAGCCTGGAGGTCTTGGGCTCAGCTGGGTGTTCCAACAGGACAGCGATCACAAACACCAAAGTGGAGAAGGAACAGCTAAATCAGTTTAGAAAGGCCTTCCCACAGTCCTGGACTGAAACCTCAAGAGAACAAGTCCATGTCATAAAGCCAACAAATTTACCTGAACTGCACCATTCAGTCCAGAGGAGAGGATTCAGCCAGAGGCTGGTGTTTGGCCACCAGAAGACACAACTGAAGCGTAGAGGGCCAGAGGACACCAACCAAACGTATTTCTGTCAACCAGAATAAAGTCAGAAAAGAACCAAACTCATGAGTGTTTTTTATGACAGAGAAGTTTCTGTTCCGTCTGTCAGAGCTGTAGAAAGACCTGCAGACTGAAGACAGACCTGGCAGGATGTTCTTTACAAGTGGATGAAAACCTTTGACCACAGCTGGAGAGCTGCACTATATATCCTGCATATTCAAATAATTTTTACTTTATTTCCTGTCTTATTTGATGTTGAACTTTATTGTGAAGCAGAGCGGTTTCTATTGTAGACACAAAAAAACTTGCATGAAAACACACCAGTGGACTCACAGTCATGCACATTTTCATCTTCTAAAACTAGAAATTCAAAACTCCTTTATAAAATAAATTAAATAAAACTTAAACACCATTTAAAACATGCAGTTTAAATCACAGTTAATCGTCATTTAAAAATGAAATGAATCTGTTGACAGGCCTAATATATTGTTGTTTTATTTCTATATTATATTTACATCTATATTTTCAAAATAGTTAAAGAGAAACCACAACAAATGAGCAATATGTATCTACTATAAGCTTATTATTATTTCATCTCTTTCTTCAGCCCAAGCTGCTGGCCCTGATTAGAGGGAGCCTGAATGAAGGAGCGGATCCCAGGAGAACATCGCTGGAAACAGATCAAGAACCACTGATCTCAGACAGGAAAACAAAAACATACTGTAAAAACTACAAATCTGAAGGTTTTAAACTTGTTTTCCTGAAAATGTGTCATTCCTTTTGATTTAAGATTAATTCGCTAAAAAAGTGTCTTTCAGTCCTGGCTCAGTGTTCTTTCAGATTTGTACATATTTCAAAATAAAAGTCCATAATTTAAGTAAAAAATACAGTCAGCCAATAGAACAAATGGACATTTTGTTAAAAAAAAGTCACTTTATCTACTTGAAACATATGCTTTAAAGTGGCTTTACCTTAAATCAAGCACACGAAAACAAACAAAAGCACACACACACACACACACACGGGAACACGCCCCCGCTGGCGTGGCGGCGGGGTGGTGGAGTTCACGGCGTTGTAACGGGAGCCGGACGGTCGCACGCCGCCTCCAGATCCAAGCAGGAGGTCAGAGTGATGAATGATGCAGGTTCTCCAGGCCGGGCGGCACGGTGGAGCAGTGGTTCGCACTGCCGCGTCACTCCGGTGGACACTACACTGCGTGTGAGACTCGACTGTAGCATCGAACAAAAACACACTGAATCCATCGTGAATGAAGAAGGAACTTCTCTCTAGATTTCCAGCTTCACCGACATGTTTTTTTCATCTCTACTCCAGAGTTCAGACCGGGTGATTCTCATCGAGAACTTCTTCACTGCGTTAAAACTAAAAGGTTTCCATCTGCTGATTTTAACAAAATAAAACACCAGATAGTTATTATTTTTCAGCAGAATGACGTAAGACAGAAATAATGAGTTTGTTCACCGTTCCAGCCTGTTAACTGGGAGATTCAAACATGCTTCAGTCCGGGAGAAACAAACCGAAACTCAATAAGTTCACTGTAAAAAAGGTTCGACAAATATAAAATATCAACGCTAAATTAAAGGAAATGACTCTTAAAACGAGTGAGATTAACTGTCCATGCAGCAAAGTACATTTTACTTAAAAACAGATCTTTATATCAGAATTTTAAATCAAGAAATGAGTGTCTCTTTCTTAAATTGATCTTAAATTAAGTAAGATGAGACATTTTCACTGAAACCAAGACGATTGAACTTAGTAAGATTTTGAATTTTTTGCAGTTTTTGCAGTGTACATTCACAAAGAATGCTATAAATAATAATGAAAATAAAATCAATAATAATAATGTCAATTACGAAATACAAATTAAACAATCCAATGAAAAATATTTACTTTTTTTTCAATTTCAATTTCAATTTCAATTCAATTCAATACAATTCAATTCAATTCAATTCAATTCAATTCAGCTTTATTTATGAAGTGCCAATTACAACATGGTGGTTTCTAGACACTTTTACAGAGAAACCCAACAGATCCACATGAGCAGCATAAGCGACTGTGGAAAGGAAAAACTCCCTTTTAACAGGAAGAACCCTGCAGAACCAGGCTCAGAGGATCAGAGGAGAACCCTGCAGAACCAGGCTCAGAGGATCAGAGGAGAACCCTGCAGAACCAGGCTCAGAGGTGGTCTTCCTGCTGTCCCGGTTGGGGTGAGGGGACAGACAGAGAAGGAGATAGGACAGACAGGTTCTTGTCTCTACATACAGTTCAGATATAAACACAGGGTACAGAGGCTACAACAGGACATCAGTGACATGTAGCAATACAGTGAAATTACAGTAGTACAATGAAATCACATTGAAATGAGAGAAGGAGCAGAGCTGGGAGCCGGTTCCACATGGTAGAACCCGGGTTCAGTAAACCTTACACCCACTGGGTCCGGGTTCCTCCATTAATCAGTGGAGCAGCTGTTTTGTTTGATGCCCAGTTAGAATTCACCCACTGGATCCAGGCTGTCTCTGTGGATCAGCTGATTGATGTTCTGTCTGGATCCCTCGAGCACGGCTCCAGTCCACCTCAGAGACAGCCTCTTGGTCCAGGGTTTCGGTGTTCGGACTTTCATACTTCATACTTTTTCATACTTAATTGCGTTTACTTCCTGGACACGTCACTACGTCACGGCCGTCCCCGTCCAATCAGAATGCTTCACTGCCCCAGCGTTAGGGAGGAGTTGATCCTTCATTTTTCCCATGAAAACACCAAGATCAGGAATGTAATTCAGAATTATTCAATTCAGAATAAACTAATTCTGCATTATGTGTGTGTGTGTGTGTGTGTGTGTGTGTTATAGACTTCAGTGAAGCACTAAATGCTCTACAGGGACACACATAGAAATAAAGTAAAGTTGTTGCATGTCTGTACTGCTAGTTAAAGTTAGGGTAGACGATGTTGTCCAAAAGCACTTTTAGTCATCCTGAGTGAAATGCTCCTCGCCCCCTGAGAGAAGTCAATACATTATGTGGACGGAAAAGGGTGCGGAAAAAATCTGACCACTGTAGCGGCCACAGGAGTGTAAAAACTCCGACCAATCGGAAGGCGCGGACCGCTCTTCAGGAACCAATCAAATCCCTTCGCCGTTCTACCAGCCCCCTGCGCGTTCATTTCACTGGCGTGCACTGGCCCTGGTTCAGAGCGCGCTGCCAAGGCGCTCTGGGCGCTCGCGGCTCGCGTGAAAAATAGAAGGAAGCGGAGCGGCGCGCTGCGCTCCTGTGCGCGTTGTGTGCGGCAGTCAGAAAGGTTAATAAGAGGAGGCGATCACAAACTCCGGGCGCGTGGCTCTTCTGCGTCCAGTGCGTTCGCTCCCAACGGGAGCTCCTCCAATGGGGTGGGAGCTGGGCGGAGCCTTGGGGAGATGCTACATTCGTGCTACATGCTAGTTTTCCAAGATGGTCGACCCTAGCTTTAAGTCTGTACTGCTGGTTAAGCCTCCTGGCTGCAGTCTGCTGCAGGTTAACTGGTGACCTGTGGAAAAGCTTTCAGCTCGTATCCGGATAGTGGAGGGAAACACAACCTGAGGCTGGAGGTTAAAAACTTCATGCTGTTTGAAACCGGTGCACAAATATCTTTTGTAAATGTGTGCCTTGTAAAATAGGATGTTTCACACCCTGTGACTGTGGGAGTGTTGTGTTGTGTTGTGTTTGCGGTGAGTAAATAAAGAGTGTATTAACACACAACTCACTGTAAACACGACTGTAACTCCACTTTCACTGGAGTTCAAACCTTTTTCCACCAGGAGCAGCTTCAAGGTGGAAGTTTTACACATCGACCCGCTCAAGTGGAAATACCAGGCCGTCATGTCTTTTTTTGATGTCCGTTTCCACGGCGACGGTGCTCAGAGTCACTGACAACGCAAACTTTTTGGAAACCCCTCCCAAGGTGGGACTTTTTGAAAACACTCCGACTCGGGGAGACTAAACTTTTTCAAAACACTTAATTTATGGGAAAACGCAACTTTTAAAGAACGCTCCGTCTCGGGGAAAACAAAATTTTTGAAAGCGTTCCATCTCTGGGAAAAATGAAACTTTTTGAAAACAGTTGGTCTCTGGGAAAATGAAACTTGTTGAAGACACCCCATCTCCAGGAAAACGACATTTTTGAAAGCGTTCCATCTCTGGGAAAAAATGGAACTTTTTGAACATGCTACATAGCCAGGAAAACTCAATTTTTGAAAACACTTCGTCTCTGGGAAAACACAACTTAAAAAAAACAAACGCTCTGTCTCTTTGGAAAGTTAAACTTTTTGAAAACACTATCTCTGGGAAAATGAATTTTTTTGTAAACATTGCGGCCCTGGAAAAAAAAAAGTACTTTTTTTTTAAAGAGCTTTATTTCCGGCAAAAATTAAACTTTTTAAACATGCTGCGTAGCGGGACAACACAATTTTTTGAAAACACTCCGTCTCTGGGAAAACGTAACTTCTTAAACAAACACTCGGTGTCCAGGTAAACAAAACTTTTTGTAAACACTGCGGCTCTGGGGAAAAACAAAACTTTTTGAAAACGTTCCATCTCTGGGAAAACGCAACTTTTAAAAAGCGCTCTGTGTCCTTGGAAAGCTAAGCTTTTTGAAAACACCCTTGTCTCTGGGAAAATAAAACTTTTTTAAAACACTCCGTCTCAATGAAAACAACTTTTTTCTGAAACGCTCCGTCCTTTTCAAGACGTTGCTGTCTGAATGTGAAACTTTGGTGAACTGGTTTGGCCCTGCGCCCTGCTGTCCTGGTTTCTGGCTCTCAGGTTTCTCCCCTCGGTGTTTTTCCGTCGGGGGCTTCACGTTGGCCTCCTGTGAAGAGAAACACTGGAGCCTCTGATCTGAAGCTGGGTGGAATCCGGGCTGACAGCTCCACGCTTCTGCCGTTCCCCTGATGGAAACTGTTTTTGCTCGGAGCATCCCTCAGAGCTCCTGACGCCTCCTGAACCCGCCGACCTTCCTGTCCTACCAGTCCTGACGAATGTTTGCCTTCGCCTCTCTGGGGAATTCTCGCCCCGGTATTGATGGCCCAGGAGTTGATTGCGGCTATTTGCTTAACACCGGCGACTCGGTGGGCCCCCGGAGCTTCTGAAGACACGTTCACGAGTGTGTAAAGTTGTTATCAGGACAGCCTGGAGGAATGTTGAGCGGGGGGCAGGTATCAGTGGGATCAGGGACGGTGTCGTCTGATCCGATTGTCTCGGTTTGTCTTCAGGTGTTGTGTTGACTTGCAGGCTGCCGTCGTCCTGACCCTGAAGGTTTCCCATTAAACCGCTGAACTTTACCACCCTGGACCGCGTGAACCCTGCGGGTCGGGCTGACAACACATTCCAGCGCTCGGCCTCAGCAGCAGCTTCCTGATCGGCAGAGTGGCGGGGTCAACCGAGCTCACTGGAGGGTGGAGTGACGAGCATCTCTCGTGTTACTCCAGCCCCCCCCGCCATTGTCTGCACACACTTTAGTCTGCAGGGCAGCGCTAACTCGTTGACCCGCTCTGTGCAAATCCCCCAAAACAGAAACCGGAGCGCGGGACAGCAAAGCGTGGGATAGCCTCCTCCTAAATAGGTGTCATTGTAGTGAGTGAGCAGGAAATGTTAGCCGGGGCCGAGGGCGCCTTGGGAGTCATCGCCCGCCGCTGCCGTCGCTGCATCTCTGTGTGGAGGCGAGCCGAGGGTCACAAACACAGAGGAATGAAGCACTCCCATGTCAGGCTAGCCCGGGGAGGATGTAGTGTGAGTGTGAGGCTCCCAGCCCCGGGACGACGGCCTCCCAGCTTCGTCCACTGGCCTCCCGGGTTTGTCTCTCCGTTCTGCGACTCTGGATCTCCACACAGAGTCTGTTTGTATCCAGTAAATCATGATCAGTAGAGCATTCCGGCTCCTCAGTGTGTTGATGGTTTTACCAAAGCCTGGTTCAGCCCAGGTCAACTTTATTTTGAAAGAGTTGAGATGTGATGTGTAGCTTAAAGGTCTACAAGAGTCTGGATCTGTTTTCAGAAATCTGAGCGTGGTTTTAAAGAGTCTCGGTCGTCAAAAAACTCCATTGTCAACAGTCTGTGTCTACTTTTTACCAAGTTTATAGAGTAAAATAGACACTTAAAGGGTCCAGGTCTGCATGAAAGAAACAGAAACCTACTGGGAGAGTCTGGTTCTGCCAGGAAGACCAGCTATGGTTCTAGGAGTTCTGGTCAGGGATGAAAAAACTGGTCTGGTTTAAAGAGTCTGGGTCTGGTCTAAAGACTGTCTGGTTTCAAGAGTATTGTACAAGTCTAAAGAATCAGGGTGTGGTTGAGAGAGTCTGGGTCTGGCTTACTTAGTCCAGGTCCCATTTAAAGAGGGTTCAGTCCAGAGCAGACAAGAAGCGGCGCTACTGTCCTGAACACCACAGCTGGAGTGAGTAGTAGATCAATAAAACCAATGATTCCCTCCAGAGTGTTATGGCTCCCAATCCAGGTTCTCCTGGTCCTGGTCCAGGTCTCATGAACCTGGTAGTCTTAGAGTTGTCAGTCGTCGTAATAACAATCCACCTTAGTGCTCTGTCCAATGAATGTCTTTGTTAATTTTATAGCATACCGTTCTCTGCTAGAAATATACAATCTCAACGTCTCCTCTACAGGACCGTAAGTAAAGTCTACCGTCCATCTTTTATTCTGCTTCATCCAGTGTTATACCAGTGTTATTTATGTGCACCGTCCCTCCTCCAGCTTCACTGTGACAGTTTCCACCTTCATCTTGAATAAAGACCGCCGGACCCTGGACCCTGGACCCTGGACCCTGGACCCTGGACCCTGACCCTGGACCCTGACCCTGGTCCAACCCTCTGGGTGGAAGAGCTGCAGGATGGCGTGGAGGCTCTCTAACTGTTGCTAGTTAAAAACCGTAGCCATACTAAGCTGTCATGTCTTTCCTCGCTGTGTTTTCCGTCTGCCTCTCTGATAAAAGCAGGAATAGCGGCTGTGTTTTAAAATTAATCCTCTTTAATGTGTCATTCCTCAAATTTAGGTCAAAGGGAGAAAAAAATGTAAAAAAGAAAAATCTCCCCAGGCTTTAAGCGATCCGCAGGAAGGAAACAAAAGTGGTGTTCAGACACTTTCAAATGAACCGAGAGACAAACGCTGCTCTTGTTTTGCATCAGAGCTGCTGGCAAAGCTGCAGAGAGAACAGCACAGCAGCAAGACAACAGTAAAACCAGTCAGTCAGTAAACATCTGCAGTTTGGTTTCCTCAAAGCAGCCGTGACGCTCCTGAAGCTGGCGCTCGGATTCCTGTTGAAACCGACAGATGAAGGCAGAAAGGACTCATTTCAAGGGTCAAAGTGTAATCATGCCCACTGCCTGCCCTGCAGTTACCCCTGGCACGCTGTAGGGGGCAGTAGAGGAACTGGAGGTCAAACCAGGCCAGGGGGTCGGGCAGAGAACCAATGTTTCACCTCTGTGTGAATGTGACCCCAGGTCAAACCCCAGAAGGGGGCGGGGCCAAAGTACCCCCTGCCCAGCAGAGGGCGGGGCTACAGTCCTGCCCCCAGCAGAGGGCGTGTCGGGGCAAACACCTCCACAGGTAAATCTACCAAGGTTTCGACATTCCTGTGGCGTCCTTCATCAACATTAGTCATCCTGGAGGAGAGCTCCGCCCACATTCTTCAGGAGTCCGGCGAGCGCCGATCATCAGCCAAACGGAAATGCTGCCAGGTCACGGTTTCTAACAACGTGAGGAGGAAAAGATCAGATGTTTCATTATATAAAGCATGGCTGTGTGTTTCGGAAAGATCCTGATCTGGTCCAGTAGAGCGAAGTTCTGCCATAAAGCAGCATCAAACTAAATGATCAACAGACTTTTACCTTTAAAAAGCATTTCACTGCTCGAGCAGGCTGTGTGTGATCCGTCACATTCGTCCTGTGGCTTCTTCTGATCGGACCGCCTGCATTTTGACTGGAAGACGATCTCCTCAAGACGTCAAGATTCAAGAAAACCTTTACTGTCACTCAACGAAAAGATTGGAAACACCTTAAAATTTAAAAGTTTCTGTGAGGGTAACACTAAACAGTCCTGGGTGGGGATTGAACCCACAAACAAGGAGGACAGAAACCACCAGTTGATATTTCTTTATAGTGAAAGATGACGGTCTTTCATGTGAATGGTTTTATCATTTCAGAATCAACTTGAAGATTCTTGCCCAAGAGCATGAAGACACCTGGACAGGTAGAGACACGAGACGGATCGACCAGCCGCTGACTGTACCTCCTGGAACCTGATCAGTTCCCCACATGAACGGCTTTGAAGGACTGTTCATGAAGTTGGAGTCAGTTCAGCTGGTTTTCAATGGCGGATCAGGACGACCGGGGACGAGGACGGAAAGGTCCTGTTTGGTTCGGCGGGTTTCAGTCAGGAGAGCTATCGGAGCGGATCAGGGCCTGTTTTTAAAGAGAAAACGCGAAACTTTCGTTGCGTTTAGTGAGTTTGTTGACATAGCAACGGGACTCAGGACCACTGAGGTGGGACTTTTTGTAAATGATGGGGTTCTGTCGCCATGGAGACGGTTGAAATGCTGCTCCTGTTCACATGGTAAATAGTTCTTCTGTTATGGACAAGAAAAATATTGCCTGTCCATAGTCCATATTCTCCTGGTCCATATGGTCCTGGCCCTGGTTCTGGTCCAGTCTAAGTCCATATTTTCCTGGTCCTGATCCCTGTTCTCCTGGACTTGTTGGTTTTGGACTTTGTAACAGTCAACCAGGAAGTTCCAGATGTCAACAACTGCTTCAAATTCAACCAATCTCCATGAATTCTCCATGAACCCACAGGAACCCTCCCGGGTTTTCTGTCTTTCTGCCGTTGCCATGTCAACGGGCTTCGTTTTCAGACTGTTAACGTGAACCGTTTCTGAAACGAAAATGCAACGGCGACGTGTTTTCCCCTGAAAGGTGGTACGAGTGGGGCCTGAACGATCGGCCCGGGTTTAGATGGGTTCGGACGGAGTTCCACCGGCGCTGCAGCAGAGTTTAGCCCAAATTCAAGGCAGCACTTAACCGACAGCACGCCGTCCCATCTGGTTCAGCCTAATGGAGGCACCATTAGTTTTTTTTTTTTTTTTTTTCCTACAGGACAATTAGTGAAAGAAGGCCCCCGGGCCGTGGATGGACCGAGTGACCTGAGCTCTGCGTCACATGACCTCGACTCCACAGTCACTCGACCTACTTTCTGCTTTTCACCTGTGTTACATTCCTCTGCTCATGTTCACGGCCCCTGCCCACTAATGTGTTTTCTTCATTGCTGGGATTGTTCCGGAGGGTTCCCGGTCGGGACTTGAGGAGACTCGACTCTTTCAGAGTCCAACAACAAAGAGAAATCCTCAAGATGCGACGCACTTTAAAGATTTTCCCAGATAAATGTGACGTAGTCTGATCTAAAGGTTTAATTTACTTACCTTAGTTTCGTGCTGAGAGTTATCAGTATTTATGACTGTGTGTTGCTCTCAGTGGTTTTAGAGACGCAGACTTGGGGTTAGAAACTCGCCTTCTCCCTGAGCATGACCCATGACCCCCCGCCGCTCCCTGGGCTTTGTAGTGAGAGATTCTACCTCAGCCGACCCCTTTGAAGTTTATTTGCAGCCTTTATCATGAGGTGTTATCTGTGGAGGCTCTGCTTCCTCCTGCGTTCTCTGGGTGACGGATTGCCTCCCGTATTTGAATCTTAGTGCTCACTGAAGCATCTGCTCCAATATGTTTGACGACTTCCTCCACCAGCACGTCCAAACTCCGTTTTATTTGGACTCAAAGCTCCGTCCGCTGTGAACTGAAGCAATGCTGCCATGAGAAACCTTCACTGGGATTCTTAGATCCTCGACCAGAGGATGGATTTCACTGCGTTTTAAGCAGGATCTTGGTAAATCAGGCCTACAGCTTCCTATATATCAGTTCTTCCTCTGCTCTTGTAGAAAGGTACTGTCTCCATGGTGGATGTGGAGCCAGTCCTGTGTTTGTGAAGGAACCTGGAACAGCGGGACGACTGGAGTTCTCTGAGGAGAAAACAATATATGTGTTTGTTTGGAACACCAAACAGCAGTCAGTGTGTTTACATGTGACTGTTTGATCTGAAAAAGCTTAACTCTGCTCTGAAATGACCATGGAAACGTCTGAAAATATTGTTTGGAAATAAGCTTAAATCTGAAGTTTATTCTCCATCAGGAGCAGAATTATATGTAATTGAGGCAACTTTATTCCCGTCGTTCTGCTCGTCCGTCAACATGACGCAATATTCCGAGATGGCGACCGGCGGTCCGACTGGTACGGAGACGGTTTATTTAACAGAGCTTCAGAAGAAATGGATATAACGAACAGAGCGAATGGACGGAGCAGAGCTATGAGCATCAAAGTTCATCCAGGAAGAAAGAGATAAAAATGGCCGCCGACAGGCTTCGTTTACTTCCTGGAGCTTGTCACTACGTCAGGGCCGCCCCTGTCCAATCAGAACGCTTCACTGCCCCCAGCGATAAAGAGGAATTAACCCTTCATTTTTCTCATATAAACGCCAAGATCAGGAATATAATTTAGAATCACTTAATTCAGAATGAGGTGATTCAGAGTTAAACGCCCATGTGGTCACTGAGAGGCCATCAGTGTTCACGTCGCATTGATCCTGACAAACTGGATCAATATGAGCTTCAGGACTAAAGTTAAAGGGATTTCATTGGGAATGTTGCTGGTCGTCCGCTCTGGAAAACAGCTGCGAAGGTTTATATAAAAAATGTTAAGACTCTTGTCAAGTTGTCTTTTTTTGTTAATTTATCCTTATTTGTTTTTCAGATCAATTGAAAAACTGAGTACTAGTTAGATAATTTTGTACAGTTTCAAGTAAAAATTTGCAGGTGCGGTGGGGGGAGTTAGTTGCATTTTGTTTTATTTTTATTTTTCTAAAAGATTTTACTTCTGAATTATGTTGCATTGATGTTCATGTTACAGTTCATACTATCTGTAATGCAATTCATATACTATGCAATGTTGGTAGAAAATATATCATCATTGTATTGTAGGTTTCACAATAAAAAAAACTCAGACACATTTTCAAATCAAATTTATTGTAAAATAAACACTTTGGACTCGCCCTCATGCACCACCACACCTCACAGCGCTGCATGGTTTCTTCTGGAAAACAAAGCAATTTTGGTAAATACAAATTTTATTCCTTGGAAATAAAATGATTCTTAATAATTGTAATGAAAAAAAAAAAACAAAAAGCAGCAGATTCTTTTAGGTGTGCATTTAATCAGAAAGAAATATGAATATATTTCCAAATAATTTGGTCATTTTAGAAAAAAAGCCACTCCGTTTTTACCTTGTTTGATCAAAGAAAATGGTGATTTTTTTTTTTTTTTTTTTTTTTTTGGTCGGGGGTGGATCTTTGATTATTTTGAAACAGAAAAAGACCTTTTTGGGAAATGATTATCTAGTTAAGTAAAAAAAAACAAACAAACCAAAAAAAAAAAAAAAAGTCTTTTTTGGACATTTGATGTTTCAAACATTCCTGTGGTCATTAAAGAAAAAGAAAACACTGTTTTACCAATATTTACCTTGTTTAATTTGGAAATGTTTGATTTTGAATTCCTCTGTTTGATTCCTCTGTTAATAATTTTCCCTTATCTGTATTGCCTTCCAAGGCCCCAAAGACCCAATGATGGTTAAAATAGTTTCAAGAAACAAGTTCAAAAAAACAAAAAAACAAAACAAAACAAAACAAACAAAAAAAAAAACCCCACAAAAAAATAACAACAACAACAAAACAAAACCCTGTGACCCTGTTTGTTTTTCTAAAATACTCCTCTGGATCATTCATGAAGAAAAGAAAAGAAAAACATAATTAAAACAATTATTTGGTAAAACAGATCCAAACATTATTTATTTATTTATTTTGAAAAACAAACGGGTCCTGATGCTGGGACAGTGGACCTGACTTTCTCCTGTGTTTGTGACAGGGTCGGTTTCTGCAAGCTCCCCAAACATGGCCTGTGTCTGCTGCTATAGGACAGTGTCCCTGTCTCTGTGTCTCCAGGACAGGGTCCCTGTCTCTGCTGGTCTCTGTCCCTGCTGGTCCCTGTGTCTGCTGGTCCCTGTCCCTGCTGGTCTCTGCTGGTCCCTGTCCCTGCTGGTCCCTGCTTATCCCTGTCCCTGCTGGTCTCTGCTGGTCCCTGCTTATCCCTGTCCCTGCTGGTCTCTGCTGGTCCCTGCTGATCCCTGTCCCTGCTGGTCTCTGCTGATCCCTGTGTCTGCTGGTCTCTGCTGGTCCCTGCTGATCCCTGTCCCTGCTGGTCCCTGCTGGTCCCTGTGTCTGCTGGTCCCTGTCCCTGCTGGTCTCTGCTGGTCCCTGCTGATCCCTGTCCCTGCTGGTCCCTGCTGGTCCCTGTCCCTGCTTGTCCCTGCTGGTCCCTGTGTCTGCTGGTCCCTGTCCCTGCTGGTCTCTGCTGGTCCCTGCTGATCCCTGTCCCTGCTTGTCCCTGCTGGTCCCTGTGTCTGCTGGTCCCTGTCCCTGCTGGTCCCTGCTGGTCCCTGTCCCTGCTGGTCCCTGTCCCTGCTGGTCCCTGCTGGTCCCTGTCCCTGCTGGTCCCTGCTGGTCCCTGTCTCTGCTGGTCCCTGTCCCTGCTGGTCCCTGCTGGTCCCTGTCGCTGCTGGTCCCTGTCCCTGCTGGTCCCTGTCCCTGCTGGTCTCTGCTGGTCCCTGTCCCTGCTGGTCCCTGCTGGTCCCTGTCCCTGCTGGTCCCTGTCCCTGCTGGTCCCTGTCCCTGCTGGTCCCTGCTGGTCCCTGCTGGTCCCTGCTGGTCCCTGTCCCTGCTGGTCCCTGTCCCTGCTGGTCCCTGTCCCTGCTGGTCCCTGTGTCTGCTGGTCCCTGTCCCTGCTGGTCCCTGCTGGTCCCTGTCCCTGCTGGTCCCTGTCCCTGCTGGTCCCTGCTGGTCCCTGTCCCTGCTGGTCCCTGCTGGTCCCTGCTGGTCCCTGCTGGTCCCTGTCCCTGCTGGTCCCTGTCCCTGCTGGTCCCTGTCCCTGCTGGTCCCTGTTGGTCCCTGCTGGTCCCTGCTGGTCCCTGCTGGTCCCTGCTGGTCCCTGTCCCTGCTGGTCCCTGCTGGTCCCTGCTGGTCCCTGTCCCTGCTGGTCCCTGCTGGTCCCTGTGTCTGCGGGCCAGTGAAAGTATGTCAGTGGGTTACGTCGCGCGGCAGCGGGACTCCTCCCTCCTCCCTCATGTGGGTCACATGGTCTCTCTCTCCGCCAGCAGTCCTCCTCAGCTCCGCGGCCGAGCGGCTCGTCTCTCTCTGCGGCTCTGAATGGGTCCTGGTTCCCGGTGACAGCGGCTGGTTCCCGGTTTTCCTGCAGCCCCCTTCACCGGAGGAAGAGCCGTCCGAAGCCCCGCAGCTGCCCCCCCGGCCCCAGCCCGCTGTGTCCTCGGTTCTTTCTCTGGTTTTCCGTCGCTACTCGATGCGGTAGTTTCCGATCCGGGATCAATCAGCGACTCTCCGGTTGCTGAACCACCTTAAACACGGCTCCAGCACCGAGGTAGCAGCGGAGGAGGACCCCTTCCCCCCGACCCGACCCGACCGGACCGGACCGGACCGGAGGACCATGGAGTCCACCAAAGCCGGTGAGTTCCACTGGGATGATTGGTGTTAAAAGTCGCTTTTGTCTCGCGCTATTTGTGTGAAAATGTGCGTGTTTGTGCGTTTTTTTTCCCCGCGGTTTACGGCGGGCTTCCGTGCTGCCGGTGAAGTGGGTTAGCAGTGCCAGCGGGCTGTTGTTGTTACCCAAGCCGCGGCTCCCGGCGGCACTGCGGTCCTGCTCTCACATGGACCCGTCCGCCTAGCCATGTGCGCCTGTGTTTACGCCGCGCGTGCGTCCGCGCTGATTGGCCGAGCGGCGCCGTGACGTAGGCATTGCATAATTCCCCCCGGCCGGCTGGCGCGTGGTGCCGCCGCCGGTACACGTGAGGCCGCTTCTCAGGGCGCGCGGTGACCCACTTTTTTTCCTCCCTTTATTTCCCTGGAAGAGGACGCCGCGTGGGGGCGCTACAGAGCAGGAGACCGTCCGTTCAAAATCACCTGCAGAATTTAGAATCTTCATAAATCAAGGCTAATAATAATAATAATGATAATAATAATAATAATAATGATAATAATGATATGAATAATACAGTTTTGTATCTTTATTGATTGCATAATGAATAATGTTAATTTCCTGATTAAAATCATCTAAAAACCAAACATTTATTGATCTCTATATGGTGTTTATTCAGAATTTAGTGGTTTGAGAGTTTTCTCATTGATTTTAACCTTAAAGCCCAGTAATCCTCCCTGCTGTTGCATGCTGGGACATCAAAAGGAGGACTTATGGGACAGTCTTGTAAAGACTACCCAGCCTTTTGTCCGAGATCATCAGATCCAGACTCTGATTCTTTGAAGCATTTATTAAAGTCTAACAGTCAGATCTGATCTACAGATTCATCTTGGATGGATTGACCCTCTATAACCTCTGTATCTATGTCCAGAACACTATTGACGTTGGTCTGATTGGGATTATTTCAAGGTCATTGATCAGTTTGAGACGCTTCCCTCATTTTTTAAGTATTGAACTGGAGTTCATTGAATGTAAACTCCTGGCCTGACACTGACACGGCTGCACCTCGGTAAACACTCAGCTTTAAGATGATAACCAGCTGCAATACACAGATCAAGTTCAGGGTCATCTCTGAAAGGAGAGGTCCGTGGGAATGATTCTCGCTGAGGTATTTGGTGTTTAACCTTAAATCACTGCCTGTCTCACTGCCGTGAGTTACGTGATGCATTTCTTTCCCACGGCACCTGAATGCATCACATCTTTATCCACAAAATTAAAAGAACTTGAGATGATTTATGATTTGGTGCTATGCTTACATTGTTTCTACCTGAGTCAAGCTGAGTGAGATGAGAATATGCTGTTATCACAGTTTTAATGCTTAAAGTCAGTTCATTGTTTTCTGCATTTTTCTGTGGTTTGGCGTTAAATGAATACAGGATGTTGTTCAAATGGTCTTACAGAGCTCAGAGAGTGCATCTTTTTTTATGTTCAGTCAGATATTTGTGGTTTTTACATCATTTATAAAAGGAATTTAGCATCTTGTGAAAACCACCTGTGTGTGTTTTCTGAGGTGTGTTTAAGAATGTTAGAAATACACTTTGTGGAACGCAGTGTGCAATCACTGAGATGAAACTATGTTTGAATGGGATTTAAAGCTCCTCTTAGCTGTGTGTGTGTGTGTGTGTGTGCGCGTGCGTGCGCTATCTGCCCCACACACCCTACCGAATCTCTCATTATGTAATTTTGTTACCTAATCTGAGGGGCAGAAATCAGGTCAGTGTGTGACATCACCACGCCCGCCGGCGTCTGATTGGCTCAGAGCCGCAGAGCCGCCGCCCCCGTCTGACTCGCCGTCCTCCGGCCGAGCCGGTTGGCTCCTTGCAGTTCACCGAGGGAGGGGGGTGGCGTGCGGGGAGCCGGATCTCCACCAGACGCCACAGCGCCGCCTACTGACGGCTGAGCCACACTGACAACAGCAGAGGATCCTACTCTGCTGAAATCAAACACATGAAACACACTGGAGTGAATTATTTTATTACTATTGAAAAATATTTGTATACAGAAAGTTTTATGTTGCTCACCAAAATAAAAGACGGTATATTTACTTGTAGTTTCAAGAACTTTGTGGTAAAAAGGTGGATAAGATCAAGAAGAAGGTGCAGAAAAATAAAAGAAAAGTGCAGAAAAAGGTGGCTACAGGCCGGAGAGCTGTGTGTGCTGAGGTGTGTGTGTCCTCCTCTCCCACCAGGAGGCGTCATAGCCTACATCAGCTCGGCCAGCTCGGCCTCCAGCCCCGAGTCGTGCCACAGCGACTCGTCCAACGGCAGCTACCAGTCCACCTCGCCGCCCCGCGGCCCCTCCCCCAGCCACGGACCACCCCGCCGCCCGGCGGACCCCCCGCTGGGCCGCGCGCACAACCACCCGGGGGCGCCGAAGGGCGGGCGGTCCTCGTCCGCGGCCAAGTCTGGCATCACGAGTAAGAAACGCTTCCCTTTCAGTTTAACCATCTGCTGACGTTAGCGACTCGTGACACCACCTGGTGGCACAACGTGGCATTACAGGCAGCTAAGCTGTACCTGTAGTTTAATAATACACCTGTCCAGGAGGGGGCGCAACACAGACACTGTGCTAATGAAGGGAGGGACCTTCAAATTAAAAGTTTCTTTCCGCTTTGCTCAGAAATCAACGGCCTGGTGCTGCTGTGCAAGGTGTGCGGCGACGTGGCGTCCGGCTTCCACTACGGGGTGCACGCCTGCGAGGGCTGCAAGGTGAGAACACCACACACACACACTCATACAGACACACACACACACTCACTCACACACACACACAGGCACAGAGTGGTGAAGTGGGTCACTGTCGCCATCTGTGCGTCTCCAACTGAGGGAAACTAGATCACTCGCCCCATATTTCTATATCTGCCCCTCGTGCTCGGCGTTGACGCGTGGCCCAGTTCACGGCGGGGGGGCTTCGGTCTCAGTCTGGTTTTCTCCGTGCCGACTCGCAGGGCTTCTTCAGGAGGAGCATCCAGCAGAACATCCAGTACAAGAAGTGCCTTAAGAATGACAACTGCCCCATCATGAGGATCAACAGGAACCGCTGCCAGCAGTGCCGCTTCAAGAAATGCCTCCTGGTGGGCATGTCCCGCGACTGTGAGTATCTGACCGGCCAGAACAACTGACCGCAGCAAGAAGCACAGCGGGGTTAAACTCGGTGTGAGACAGGGTCCCGTGTCTTTCAGGACCGGTTTGCACCACCAGGTGGCGTTAAAGCCTCTAGTTTGTTATCATGGTGGACCTGAGGTGAATCTGAGCAACACTGTCAGCTCCTCAGCAGCCCACCAGGCCGAGACGCTGAAGGAGCAGACTGAAAAACAGTCAGACTGCTCAGAAACACATTCTGATGTTAATCTGATGCAGTGATCCCAAGAAATGCTGTCATGGAGGAGCGGCTCCAGAGAGATTCCATGTAGTCTTGGTTCAGGAGCCATGAACGATTAGCCTGGACAGGTCTCAAAAGATCCAGACTACCTGGACAGGTCCTGAAAGATCCACCCAGGTAGCCCTGGACAGGCCCTGAGACACCCATCTAGATAGTCCTAGACAGGTCCAGAAAGATCAGAAATCCATGTGCAGCTCTCCGTTGACTGACTGGTCTGACGGCTGTCTTTTTATGACGGTGGTTGTTTCGTAGCGTGGTTGTGGGTGCGGACGCCGCCGTGCAGAGGTGACTGTGTCTTCTGTCTCCAGCGGTGCGCTTCGGCCGGATCCCCAAGCGCGAGAAGCAGCGCATGCTGCTGGAGATGCAGAGCGCCATGAACAACATGATGAACAACAGCCAGGCGCCGCCGGCCGCCGACTCCCCCGCTTCCTCCGAGGACGCCGGCGCCGCCCCCTCCCGCTCCCCGTCGTCCTCGCCGCTCTCCAGCTCCAGCCGCTCGGACTCCGGCTCCGACCCGGAGGCCGAGCCGGCCGTTTCCATGGACACCAGCCCCAGCTCGGCGTCGGACAGCGGCGAGGAGGAGGTGATCGGCTCGGTGACCAGGGCCCACCAGGAGACCTTCATGTACAACCAGGAGCAGAGCGCCGCCGCGACCGGCGACCCGCCGTCCAGCGCCGAGCAGCGGCGGGATGCCTGGAACCGCCACAACAACCAGGTCACCGTGGCGACGCACGCCCCGGCGCCTGAGGCGGGCCCTCGGGAACCGGAGCCCAGCGGCCCCAGCCACTGCCCCTTCAGACTGTCCCGAGGCAGCGCCACCAGCCACTGCCCCGCCTACCTGCACGGCGCCTTCCGCGCCCCGGCCGCCGAGGCGCCGGCCGGCGGGGGCCACGGCGCGCCGCTGTGGCGGGGGGGCAATCGCATGCACCTGGTAAGACTCGACGCGCCTCGGCAGAACCGTCGCAGCGGCGAGCGCCGTCTGACCCGCCGTCTCGTCCCCCAGGTGTGTCCCATGAACACGTCCCCCCACGTGGACCCCCGCAAGTCCGGCCACGAGGTGTGGGAGGAGTTCTCCCACAGCTTCACGCCCGCCGTCAGGGAGGTGGTGGAGTTCGCCAAGAAGATCCCGGGCTTCAGGGACCTGTCCCAGCACGACCAGGTCAGCCTGCTGAAGGCCGGCACCTTCGAGGTAAGCAGACCCCTCCCACAAAACCCCCCAGAACCCGCCGGGTTCCCTAGACCCCTCAGCAACACGGCGCTCCCTCGCCCCCCAGGTGCTGGTGGTCCGCTTCGCCTCGCTGTTCGACGTGAAGGAGCGCTGCGTCACCTTCCTGGGCGGGACCAAGTACAGCGTGGACGCCCTGCGGGCCATGGGGGCCGGGGACCTCCTGGGGTCCATGCTGGACTTCAGCGAGAAGCTGATCAACCTGGGCCTGAGCGAGGAGGAGATGAGCCTGTTCACCGCCGTGGTGCTGGTGTCAGCAGGTGGGTTCGGGTTCGGGGTTCGGGTTCCACCGCCTCGCTCCGCTGGATCAAGTAGTTTTTAGATGTTTAGGGTCGTACTGATTTGGTAGAGGGGGATTGGTTCCAGGTCTTAATAGACTTTGGGCTTGGTTTCTAAGGCCCAATCCCATTTCTCTTTCTAGCCCTACCCCTTGCCCCTAACCCCTAGGGCTGAAAGTAAACCCCTCCGAATTGGGACACCCCCCCGACAATCGCGTACGTCATCAGTAGTCACCGCTGCCGATGACGTAGGCAGATGTGACAATTGTTTTCCGAAGAAGAATGTTTTTCTTACATTTTAAAACTTTACTCATTGAGAAATTACTTACATTTATGAACTTCTTTCATTACGGACGCGGCCATCTTGCCGATCTTGCAAGGCTTTCTGGGAAATCTGTCATACCCGGTGGCGAAGGGGAGGCGGTGGGAGCGCTTGTTTTGTCCGCCTACACTGCGAGTGGCGGTCGGCGTTAGTTCACTTCCGCATTGGCGGGAGCGCTCGTTTCCACACCCGCGCATTCCAAACACAACAGATAGACCATTATTTTCAATAAATTGGTTTCTTCAACATTGCCCGCCTGGAATGCGCGGGTGTGGGAACGAGCGCTCCCGCCAATGCGGAAGTGAACTAACGCCGACCGCCACTCGCAGTGTAGGCGGACAAAACAAGCGCTCCCACCAATGCGGAAGTGAACTAACAAGCGCTCCCGCCGCCGGCCCTCGCCACCGGCCGCCACTGAATCATACCCCTCCGTTTGGAGTGAGGCTCTGGAGAATCTCCGTTTGGAGGGGTGTATAGCCCTCCCCCTTCCCCTACCCCTCAGTCATGTTGACAATCGGGACACTCCCACCCCTCCATGTGAACGCGCAAAACGGAGGGGCGGGGCCAAGGGGGAGGGCTGAGGGGGGGAACGGGATTCAGCCTAAGAGTCAGTGTTTGGAGTCGTGGTATCGGTACCGGTTCTGGAGATCCAGTCCAGAGCAGGAAGTGACCACGTATGTTCCGTGAAGCCGGCAGTCCGAGACCCCCCTGACCGCGCTCCCTCTCCGCAGATCGCTCGGGGATCGAGAACGTGAACTCGGTGGAGGCCCTGCAGGAGACGCTGATCCGCGCGCTGCGCAGCCTCATCACCAAGAACCACCCCAACGAGTCGGCCATCTTCACCAAGCTGCTGCTCAAGCTGCCCGACCTGCGCTCGCTCAACAACATGCACTCGGAGCAGCTGCTGGCCTTCAAGGTGCATTCCTGAGCCGGCCCGCCCGCCGCGGGGCCGCCGGCCCCGTTCCAGTACTGTACCGCCGCGCCGGGGGCGTCCATGTTTCCGTGTTTGTGCGTAGCCGCTGTACAAACCCTAGAAGCACTTTTTCCTCCCTAGTTTTTGTTTTTTTGCATTCATAGTGCAATATGTGACTGCTTACTGATCGAAACTGTACAGCGGACAGTCGGACACTCTTAACTTGATATATTTAGGTTTTTTTGGTTGTTTTTTTGTTTTGTTTTTTTTTTCCTCTGTGGCTCACAGGACTTTAACTTGGTGCTGCGGTTTTAAAAAAGGTCTCTGATCTGAAATGACTGACGAGGTGAAATCCTCTCAAAGAAAACACCCGACAAGCAGACGACAGTGAGACGAGCAAAGGAGGAAGAAGAAGCTGCTACGAGTCCCCGCTTTCAGAAACCCAGACCTCTCGCTCCTGTGCTGTAGGAAGAAGACGCCGTCGTCGTCTCGTGTTCGTGCTTTCCTGTGTTTCTGTCAGTGGGCGGGGCTTGTTCTTTCCTAATTCTTCTGTGGAAAATGAAAAAAAAAAATAAGTACCAGATCTCCTGCTTCGACTCATCGCTTTCCCGATTCAGACGAGAGAAAGAAGAAGAAAAACACAAAGACTTTGTCTCTCAGTCACCAGCAGCTCCAACCTGCTCGGAAACGTTTTTTCTAATAAAAAAAAAAAAAAAACCTGAAAAATAAAAACGCAGCTGTACAGATGTGAGCTGACGCCAGTAAGAGGATACGATTGTATTGTCTCGGACGTGATTGTATTTGAGTGAGATGAGTGGACGTTTGATATCCAGAGCTTCTGTCATTGTGTTGCTGACATGTGGTTCTCTCTCCTCTGTGAAAGGATTGCATAGATTTCTATATAAATATATACAAACTACCGTACACACATGACTGTATAGATGAATATATCTATATAAATAAATTTTATAAATGCTCCGGAAGCGTCCTTCCTTCATCTGCCCTCAAGTGTCTTTGGTGGTTCCCAGCCTGTGGCCTGGGGGCTCCCTCGGGGACGCCTGAAGCTGAGAATTGGTCGAAATTAGAATCGCATGTGAAATCTGCGGATTGTTGGAGAGAGTGGACGAGTCCACCAGTTTGTCTTCGCTGGGTTACAATTCATGAAAAAGCCTGTCTTACTGAAAGTGCTAGCATTAGGCTAAAGCTAGGCACCGGTTCAGTTTTTGTTGGTAAATGATCTAGTTTGGACTGAGAGGATGCTAAAGAGAATCTACACAGGAGCAGGAAGAACATACGAATGCTACATAGAAATCTTCTTGGTGTTAGGTAAAAGTGCTAACTGCTACGTTAGCATTCTATAGCGCTTTAATCATAATTAGAAAAAAGTTTTCAATTAATTCTATTCCACCTTCCACAGTTAGGTGCATTAAGGAGTTTTTCAACTTTAAAAATACTTATTTTCCACCATAAATATGTTACAAATATTCAATGATGTGTACAATGTGCCCTGACATATTCATTGTAAGTACCGCTAACAGCGCTAAATCATCACTTGAAAGTTGCAGTGCCGTTGTATTTCTTGGGGAGAATTTGAGATGATGTGACGTAATGCACGCTCCCGCTGGCCTGATTTCCTTCGGTTTCATTTTGTCCGCCATTACTCCGCCAGATGCAACAAGCAACAACTGAGCAGTATTGAGGATGGAGCTTCCAGAAAGTAAGAAAAGACCGGCTTCTAGCACTGCCACAACTCCAGCACAGACCCCACCAGGCAGAAGACACTTACATTTTACTCGAGCGCTACTAAAAGAGCGAGGAAGGAGTTCCCCTCTTCCGTGCACGTACATGGATGCAAGCCACAGGCACGAGCATTTCACTAAGCTACAGTTACACAGAAGGCCTGCAGGGGCCGTTGTTTCACATGAAACGTGCAAACTCCTCAATGCACCATTTAACATGAAATCAGCATTATTGTGACTGACAAGCTACTAGCTAACATTACTCAGAACTAGTAACTGTAAAAGCTTTAGCAGTTCATGCTGAATGGAAATGTGTTTTATGATTCTTCAGCTAACTCAGTAGCAGCTGAAGTCTGTAAAAGAAGTCAGTCCAGGACAGGAGGGGGACGTCCACCAGTGTCGGGTCAGGAAGTCCACAGTCCAGGACAGGAGGGGGACGTCCACCAGTGTCTGGTCAGGAAGTCCACAGTCCAGGACAGGAGGGGGACGTCCACCAGCATCCACCCAGTCCCGGCCGGTCTGTCCAGGTGAGCGTAGACGTGGTTGAGCGGGACGATGATCCACGCCAGGCTTGACGAGCGGCGAGAGCCGCTCCAGGACAGGTTCCTCCACGGTCTTCATGACATGGGACATCAGGACTTGCGATCCACCGTGTCTTCAGCACGTCTCCATGTTGAGGGGGCGCTCTGGAGACCCAGGCAGTGGTGGGTTCCCCATGTCGAGCCATCGGTCCCTAATATCTGAGAAGGTATCTGAGCTCTTTTCAACATCGGGTTTAGAACAAAGCCAAAGGTGTGTCTCAATCCAGGGAGTCAAACTACGGAACAACCTGGACGGCAAAACCAAAGGTTCAAAGTCTATTTCTATTTTCAAGAACAGCATGAAAGCTCCATTGCTGAACAAATACCACACAGAACAGAAACGTTACTTGCACTTCTGCGAGCGCTGCCTGGATTGATCAAGACAGAGATGTTGGAGATTCACAGACTTTTTGGTTTTCCTCACACGTCACCTGGAAACCAGAACATCTGGACTCAGATTGTGTTCCAGAACGATCCTGCTGTGGCGTCTTCCTCTGGCCGGGGCTCTCCAGCTGAAGTCAGGCAGTAGCCATCAGTTCTACACACACTTCTACACACACTTCAGAAAGGTGAAGGCAGGAATGACTGAATTGATCAGGTGGGGTCTGATTGACTCCCAGAGTTCCTTTGATGAAGGATACACAGGGTCTTCCCTCTTTATGGCACCATCAGGACTGGATCTAACATGGATTCTGACATCTGGTCCAAGAAGTGCACCTGCAACCGTCTGGTAGTCTACAATGACTTCTAGGTCAAAATCACCGCTTTGCATGCTTTTAGCCTACTAATCAGGTGAATAACGCAAACAAAAGACAGAAATTCGGTTTTATAGAAGAAGATTTTGCTTAAGAAAATTATGCATTCCAACATACATGTACAGAGTCCACCAAAATAATGTGCCCACACATCAGGAGAAGCAAATTTATTCAGACAACACAGGATTAACACAACTGAACTTTGAGGTGCTCTAAGTGTTTCCGGATATTTCTGAGCCTCTGCTTGGGTCTCACTGGACAAAGAGTCCAATGGGACTGCTGAACATGCATTTTCTATTTCTTATATAAGATTTTCTTTAATAAGAAAATATAATAGTATTTGTACAGAAGTACTTATACAAGTGAAATGTTTAAGTTTTCCCTTTCCTGACGTGTTCATACATTATTTTGGTGGACTCAGGTTAAGATTAGAGTCAACCAGTCAATCTGAAAATGGGAAATTATTGTTTTCCTGTTAGTTTTAGAAAAAGCAACCATGTAAAAAAGTCATGTTCAACCCAGAAACAGAGAAAACTCTGAAGTTTTCAACATCGTGTTACCAAGCAACAGATGAGAAGCTCTTCAGAGGATAAAACTCGGCCTCCTTTGGGACTGCAGGTGCTTCTTCTGTTCAGTTTTTATATTTAGCTCCACTTCCAGGTTTGGATTCCAGCCTGCGGCGTGACACTGAGGTAGTGTCTGCCCTCTCCAGCAGGTGGCGCCATTGTAGCTTCGTCTGAGTGACTGCAGAGGCTCTTCACAGTCTCTCTTCTTTTTTGCTTTATGTGTATTTCTGGGATATAACCATACGTATTCACACACACACACACACACACGCACGCACGCACGCACGCACACACACACACACGCACACACACACACTAACAAATTAAATCTAATTAAAAAAAATGTACAAAAAATGAAATATTTAAAGAAATAAAGAAAAATGTAAAACTTATTTCTAAATAAATATATATATAAAAAGAAAGAGAAGGCCACATGAAATTCTCTCAAAACCATCTTTATTCGTAGAGCCAATTCACATTAGCATCAAAATAAATCCTCTGGAGGTCCAGCAGACTCACTGGACCACGGTTCCAGTAAGAAGACACCACAGCAAAATAGTTTTTATTCTCTTTTCTGGCTTTTTGGATCAGAATCTTCTGCTCTTTCACTCCTTCACCTGCACACACTCTCACTCTCTTCCTCGGCCATGCTCTGCTTTTTATTTCTCATGGTTTTATTTCCGATGTGTTGATGAGTTTGAACAAGAAGACACTGAAACACACAAGGAGGAAAAAAACAAACAAAAATAAAACCAACACAAACCAGGTGTCGTTATTTGAACTAACGCTGCACTAATTCAGTTTCACTGTGAGTTTTTATTTTTTGCATTCCGTTCAGTATTTTTGTTTTCTTTTCTTTTTTTTTCCAGAGAAATGATTTATTTTTTTCACACTATGCAAAAACAAAATGTTCCTATTCCGCTAATGACGTCCGTAAAAAAAACCTGCAGTCTGAAAATATACATCCTTTTTCCTTAAAATAGCTTTTCTATGGTGCGACTCCTGTTATTGGTTTGTAACTGAGTAACCTTTAAGAGTAACAACTCGCGGGAGAGATAACCTCCAAACGGCGGACGGCGTCCGGACGGCGGCCATCTTTACATGCTAGCTCGTGCTATCGTAAAACCGGAGCCGAGCGGTCAAGACGTTTTCAAGGTGCCAAAGACGTGAATTTGTTCGCTGATATGTGGGGTTAATGTCGCGTTAGCTACAGTTAGCTAACAATCAATTTGTTAGCTCACAAGTCATGTGTTGGCTGATTCATGTGTTAGTGTGTAATTCAAGTGTTAGCGAACAATTCATGCATCAGCTAACAATTCATGTGTTAGCGAATAATTCATGTGTTAGCTCACAATTCATGTGTTAGCTCTCAATTCATGTGTTAGCGAATAATTCATGGGTTAGCTAACAATTGTGAATGCAGCATTGTGAGAAAAAACTTCAAAACCTATTTACTGCTGTTAAAAATTCACAAATGTGACTTAAAGCATTAATTGTTTTCAATTTTCATCCTGTGATTTAGCTAGGTTAGCTCAAGCTGTTGTGTCTTCTTCGAAAAGTAGCTCTTGTTTTTTATTCTGATTGGGATGTTATTAATAGATAGGAAATTTCCTTTAACTGACAGCTTTTAGCTGATTTTATTTCTCTACAGTCACAGTAACAGTGAGAAACTACAGTCTTTTAGCAGCGTTATCAAACACCACAGCTAAAATGATAGCGGTGTAGAAATACTCCATGAGTCCATTTTAAAGGTGCTAACATGAAATATTCAAGCTAACAGACGAAAAGGTGCTGCGAGGCTGCCACATCTCCCATCTTCTCCACTTATAAATGAGATTCGGTTGTATTTTATCCATGTTTTTTCTTGAGATCTCACGTTTCAGGTCTTTATATTATTTTGTATTTATTTCGAAGATTGAATTAAGCTACAATAAGCCTGCTTATGACAGCCGCCTGTGTGGCTATAAACAGCACCTTTCTCCAGCCTCTGCTGCGTTTTCTGTTCCTGACGAGAAAAAAGACGCTCTGGCTGCTTCCTGGATAAAGATCAGTCGTCACGGCAGCAGCGCAGCCGGTGTCGGTGCACCTGGCTCCTAAAGGGACGGCCACACCATTCGCGGTGTGTACAGACGCGCTGTAAACCACGCTAAAATGGGATTAAATGCCATCAATGTAGGAAAAACCGGCATCTGTGTTTAAAACTTTAAAGCGTCGCCGCCTTGACGACTTTTAGGACTTTCAAGCTTTTTAAACTCGTTCAGCACTTTTATTCATTTTAATAATTTAGGCATTTAATTTTTATGCATTTCAGTACATTTTTTTTCAGTGTTAGCTAGTTTCAGCTGTGTTAACTATTTTGCTCTGTCTAACTTTTTGAGCTAATTAGCTTCGGTTATTTCAAATGAGTGACGTCGCAGTTTAAGGTTCTTCATGTGTTTCATGTTTCAAAGCCATTTTTCCAATTTTTCATGCTTTCAATCTTATCTTCTTGTTTTTGATGTTTTATTGATTCTGTTTAATTAAATCACTTTAAAGCAATGACTGGTTTTTCAAACGTTTAATATATTTGGCCAGAGTCGCTGAAACAACTAAGATCTTTTAGCTATTAGATATTTCAGCTACTTTGGCTATTTTTAGCCTTTTTTAGCCATTTCAGCTTCTGCATCTTTTTAAATCAGACAGTTTGAGTCGGATTTTGTTTCTTCTTCTACATGCAAATTTTTGGCATTGATTACAATTTCATTGTTGATTGTCGTCAAATTTGCACAAGTAACTCAAATGAACTGAATTTCAGGCTCAGGACGATGAGGAGGCTGGTGTCAAATGACAAGTCCTCGCTACACACTGTGTAAAAACAGGGTCAAGAATTGCATATTGGGGCGTTTTTATTTTTCCATCGCATGACTTCAGGTACATTTCTTCAACAAGCTAACGAGCTAGCTGACCTGCTGCGTCTGCATGTAAACATGGCCGCCGTCCCCGTTCTGCGTTCCCTCCTTCCTGCTTTATCTCTCCCTCTGATTGTCTGTGCATTTAAAGTCTGTACAGTTTTGCGAGGTGTGTGTGTGAGGTCCGGGTTCGTTCAGAAACACTGCAGCAAGTCTATTGCTTCGGTAAAACAAAACAAGAACGGAAGGAACGGAAAGCGAAGGCGTTCACAGGACGGGCGGGGAGAGGCGCGAGGCGGAGGGGAGAGCGGGACGCGCCGACGTCCGCCACGCCGCCCAGGAGTCGACGCGGGAAGGGGGCGGCGCTACATTTCCTGCCGGCTCGGTCACAGTGGCGGGTCGGACCCGCGGGGGCGGCGGCGGGTCGCCGTCCAGCTAGCGTAGCCACCATAGCACCATGACGCCACCGCCGCCGCCGCGAGCGGGCGACCCGACCAAACCCGGGAGAACGACGGGGGGAGGCGGCCTGGCGGCGAGCGGGAACACGAGTAGGAGGGACGAGACAGCGGGCGAGCGGCGTGTTAGCAAAGCCCAGCGGGGGGCGGGGCAGGGGGCGGGGCATTCACTTAGATTTGGCACGGCATGTGACACACACCCACACACACACATACACACAGAGTTACTCTATGATTGTCGTTTCCTGACATCAGTGCCGTTAATGTGCTTTTTGTTTGTCCTGACCGATCAGCCCTGCCTCTCTGCTGCTTTTATTTTGTTAAATCTTTTATTTTTTAATGCTACTGCTGCATTCCTTTCACTGTCGGAGGTCGGAGGATCCTTTCTATCGTCCGGCTGGTTAATAGAAAGGCCACGAAACGTGGAAACAATCACCCAATCCGGAGATCTTCGTAACGCGGCGACAGAATATCCACAAAGACGGAGAATCGGGGGAAAGTTTCCTCCAACGGCTGAGGATCAGGGTCCAAATGTCCAAAACCCAGTCCAAATAACATAACATCAAAATAAAAGCTGGCATTGGAGAAAAACGTTCACACAAATAAAACAAGAAATTGAAATTCGAAAAATTGAAAGAGAAAAAAAAGTAAAATAATTTAATGTGATTAAAGAAAAATGCTGATAAGTTTACATGAAAACTTAAATAAAAAGAAAGAGATTAATCATGTTGAAAAAACAGCATCATCACAAAAAGAGGCTCATTTTTCAAAAGAAAGTGAAATCTAATTTTGAGAAAGCTAGAAATTTCCACAATAAAAGAACTGAGAAATGGGAACATTTCTAGGAAAATTCTAAAAAGAATAACAATAATAATAATAAAAAAAAAATAATGAAAAAGTTTGTGCGTCGGAAAGAAAATGAAAATTCGAATAATTAAAAAAAAAGAAAAGTGTAATTCAAAATAAATGTATAGTTGAAATGTTGAGAATAAAAATGAAATTTTGCATTTAATGAATTGTTATATTATGATGCAGAATGCAGAATGAATAAAAGTAGAAAATAATAATAAAAAAAATGCATTTTCAAAGTAAAATAAAAGTATGCAGCAATATTAAAACAATGTTGATTAAAGCTTATCAAAAATTCTGAAAAAATAAAGGAAAACTTTTAAGAATACTACTTTTACTCTTAACTTTTGTTTTTTTAAAAAAACTGAAGGAATAAAAAATGTCCCAAAATGTGAGAGATTTACTTCTACAGAGTGTTTGTCTTTTTTCAAGAGAAAGTAAGATTTTTAAAAAAAGTATCATTTATTATCACAAATGACCCATGGATACAGAAAATATCAAAGCCATCTTTTAATAATAATGTTTTTCTATTTTTGTTTGATCTGTTACTAATATTAAGCATCTGATGAATTTCACGTCAGATGTTCAGAAAATGACTTTTATTTTCTTCATTTTCTTGATCTTCCTTCTTTTTCCCAGCCATACAGAGCAACGTTTACGGAAAATAAAGGTTGTAAAATCGGTTCCGATAAAACATTTTTGGAATGTATTCCAGTCAGTCTCCATCAGATCTAATGGAGTTTTATTAAAATCACTTACGCAGATGATGCTGTGGTTAAATTACCACATTTCAAAAGACACTGTTTAATCAGATGTGAAAAAAAAAAAATGACCCTGATGTTTTGAAAATTGGTCCTTTTCCCCTTGTTCTGCGCCGTCGTTGATATTCTGTCGCGGCACCGTGCTGGACGAGGCGTGCTAGCCCATTAGCACGCCGTGTTAGCATTCGCTTGAAAGACGTAGCTGCTTTTTTGCCGCAGAAGGCGGGAATTGTGCGTACTCCTGGAGGATTTCACGAGAAGAGCCGGTCTGACGGTAAATGCTGCGTGGCGCTAGCGTTGGCGGCGCTAACGCAAGCCGCGGCGATGTCACTGAACTTCGGTTTCTATGCGATTTCTTTCTTCTTTTTTTTGTTTTTTCCCCAGAACGTTCAGTCCCACTCTAAAAACAACGTGCGAGGGTCCGCGGGCTAGCGCTGGCGAGTAGCGGTGGCGATGGGGGGTGTAGGGGTGGGGGTCCGGGGGGGCTAACGGATCGCTAACACTGTCTTATCGTGTGCATGAGGTGAGCAGCCACTGAGTTCTCAACATAAAGGATGGAAAGGTCACCAAACTGTACAATCATCCAGACAAAAAGAACAGAGAGGAGAGTCCGAGGTGAGAGGTTATATCCACGACAACGAAACATCCAAATAAAAACAGTAAAAACAACAACAAAAAAAAAATAAAACAGAAACAAAACAAATGAAAGGCTATTCACATGTACCCGCACTGTGAGGAATGGTTCCGTCCAGAGAGCTAAACTATGGAATGAAGTGACACTCAGTAGTGCTATTAGAAAGAAAGTTCCTTAGTGACGGCCTTCTGCTGGTTCCACCCGAGACCGCCAGGGTGCCCAGGCACACACGCACACACACACACACACACACACACACACACACTCACTCACACATACACACAGGTCAGTCCTCGAACACTTCCAGGAAGAGCGGCGGGAACAGCTCGGTGGGACACTCCACTTTCATGTGCAGGAAGCGGCTGGCGTGGCACGCCCCGATCATGCGCAGGTCCGTCACCTTCATCAGCAGCTTGGGCCAGAAGTGCGCCACCTTGTGTTTGCGGTAGTTGATGTAATGTTCGAAGGCCAGGAGGAACTCCTCCTGGCAGCGCTCGATCCGCTCCACGCTGCTCAGGCCCGGCCGATCTGTGGACACGGGACACGGGACACGTCAGCGGGGATCGAACCGTGCTTCCCGGGGAGGGGGGGCTGACCGGCGGACGAGCACACACTGCCGTGCGCTGCTCTGTTCCCTGATGCGGGCTCCGTGTGTGCCGTTAATCTTCCTGACGGCCTTGACACGCTGACTAGGATTAGCATTGGCTAATATCAGCGGTAGCATTAGCAGCCCTAAATAAACACGAGCTCCTGTCAAGAGCTCCTGTCGGTGGGATGCTAGATTATCTCAGATTACAGAGCATCTTCCCCCTGTAATTTAACATGACATCCGTGTCATAGAACATCTTCCTCCCTGTAATTTAACATGACATCCAGATCATGGGGCCGTTTCCTCCAACTGACGTCCAGGTTATGGAGCATCTAACTGGGCATCGGTCAAAACAACTGATCCACTGATCTACTGGGACAATCAGGACTCAGTGGGTTCAAGCGGTTTCCTTAACCCCGGGCTCCTACCACGTGGAACCGGATCTCAGTTCCGCTTCACTTCTCTCGTTTCTTTCATGCAGTGTTTCATAACTACGTGTCATTGACCATTATTTGTCTTGTAGTCTGTGTACTCTCTGTCGATACAAGTAATGTACCTGTCTGTACTGTTTCTTTCTCTTTCTGTCCCCTCACCCCAACCGGAATAGCAGAAAGCCGCCAACCCTGAGCCTGGTTCTGCAGGGTTCTCCTCCTCTGAGCCTGGTTCTGCAGGTTTCTTCCTGTTAATAGGAAGTTTTTCCGTTCCACAGTTGCTTATGCTGCTCATGTGGATCTGCTGGGTTTTCTCTGTAAAAATGTCTAGAAATGACTCTTCCTCCCTGTAATTTAACATAACATCCAGATCATAGAGCATATTCCTCCCTGTAACTTCAGGTGACCATCTTCCTTCCACTAACATCCAGATTATAGAGCATCTTCCTCTCACTATCCGATGTCCCAGTGCTAACTGCAACACTACACATCATATTTAACAAGTCGTTTTATATGTGAAATGAAAATAATCTGTAACATTTTTAAATAAAGGAACTTTTCTTGATGGGAGTTCATTCTGGAGCCAGTTTGGTCTTGAAGATCATGATTATTTGACTCGATGTGTCCTCATTAGGTCTTCACCAATGTGTGTGAAGGGGACAAATGTGAACTTTGACCCCCGTGCGCTGTGTGTTGCAGTGTGGTCCCCGGCCCTCTTACAGTATTGATTGGAGGCAGGGAAACAGACAGATGGGGGGGTTAAGCCCACCGCACTGCAGCACTCAGATCTAATGACTCCCACTGAGAGACTCTCGGCTGGCCTCTCTCATGCCCTTTAAACACAAACTTCAGAGAAGTTGGGACGAGGCTGGCCTCTTGGAAATTGTGAGACGTCTCACCAACTTTTACGATTTGAAACAGTCAAATGATTTTTATATACAGTCAAATTTCTGAGATGTTCCAGTTTGAGTGGCGGTTTTAGAGAGAAGCTACGATAACATAAACATATCTGCGTGTGTCTATGTAGGCTACGAACATGGTGAGAGCATGGTGAGAGGATGGAGAGAAGATGGTGAGAGCATGGTGAGAGGATGGAGAGAAGATGGTGAGAGCATGGTGAGAGGATGGAGAGAAGATGGTGGCAACATGGTGATGGAAACACGGTGAGAGGATGGAGAGAAGATGGTGGGAACATGGTGAGAATATGGTGAAAGGATGGTGAGAGGATGGTGGGAACATGGTGAGAGGATGGAGAGAAGATGGTGAGAGCATGGTGAAAGGATGGTGAGAGGATGGTGAGAACATGGTGAGAGGATGGAGAGAAGATGGTAAGACATGGTGAGGGGATGGTGAGACGATGGTAAGAAGATGGTGAGAGGATAATGAGAACATGGTGAGAGGATGGTAAGAACATGGTGAGAACATGATGAAAACATGGTGAGAGCATAATAAGAAAATGGTGAGAGGATAATAAGAAAATGGTGAGAGGATTGTGAGAACATGGTGAGAGGATGGTGAGAAGATGGTAAGAACATGGTGAGAGGATGGTGAGAGGATGGTGAGAACATGGTGAGAGGATGGTGAGAACATGGTGAGAGGATAAGAAGAACATGGTGAGAGGATGGTGAGAACATGGTGAGAGGATAAGAAGAACATGGTGAGAGGATGGTGAGAACATGGTGAGAAGATGGTGAGATGATACTGACAACACTCAGAAATGTTGAGAACATGGTGAGAGGATAGTAAGAACATGGTGAGAATAAAGTGAGAGGATGGTGAGGACATGGTGTGAGGATTTTGAGGACATGGTGAGAGGATGGTGAGAGGATGGTGAGATGATACTGACAACAAGGTGAGGAACACTCAGAACATGTCGAGAACATGGTGAAAACATGTTGGTCTCACCGGATGACAGCAGGATGACGGCCTGCAGCAGAGCCACCTCCGAGTCATCCAGGTTGAAAGACGACAGCGACACGCCCAAATCAAAGATGGCGTCCGACACCACGCCCAGGCCACCGTTCTTGAGCTGACCCCGGGTCACCGCCATCTCCCCGTTGAGCGTTAGCGTCTCGCTCTCCGGGTCGTACCGGACGGCTGCGCGTAGCGACATGATCTCCATGCAGCAACCTTTCAACAGGATGATCTGGTCTTCACAAGGCAGCTGCAAACAGACGGACATGTTAGCTCCTGGCTAGCTGCTGACCGCTAACCGCTAACCGCTGACTCATCATTCAACAGCTATCGACAATGAGCTAGCTAACATGTAAACGTGCATGTTGTGAACTGGAAATCAGAACATTCCAACTGGTAAGTTTTAATGAATTTCTACAGAGTAAACGTGAAAATCGGGGCAGTTTCTGTTAGCATGCGCTAACAGTTAGCCTGCTGGACAAATATATGGAATCAGTAAATCCATTTATTAGATCATGCTGGTTTTTAGACTATTTGGATTGCTGTAGCTTGTTTCTGAGGAAATATAGGCAAAAGCAATAAAAGTACATGACTGAATGAAGCTTGGCTTACCTCACAAAACATAGGCAGTTTTTTGGCAAAGTCCACCACTCGGGTTATGGCAGGGGTGATTATTTTTGTAAACTGACTGAAGGCTTCTATATCCACTTTGTTTCCTTCAGGCGCACTGACCATGGACGCTTGACCAATTTCCTCAGGCTGCGGACAGAGAGACGAGGCGACGGTCAGGGACACTGACAGCACTGTGCTGTCTGACACGTCTAACTGGAGGGACTCTTCATTTTCAGAAAATTATCAATAATGTTCAATAAGCAATGTTCGCTCCAGAGTTTAAAGGTGCAATATGTAGTAAATCTATATTTCACTGTTGTGCATTAAATTATTCAATATGGTTTTGTAGAGCATCTTTCTCCCATTAAAATTCAAATTAAACTTTCATCAGGTGTGTTCGTGGGGGTATAAATAAGCTTCAGTCAAAGTTCTAGAGTCTTACCTTAGCTTCCTTCACCCCCGCTGCACTCTGGTCAGAAGTATAGAATAAATTACATGTTATTTCATTAAGAAGCATTGCTTCCTCGACCTGTTGGATAATCAACAGGAATCGTGAAGTTTCAATGAAGAACCCGTCAACTAAAAAGAAAACAAGTTAAAACTGAAGACAGATGAAAGAGTGCAGATAGAAGAAACAGGTGAGCAGACATCAGGCTTGAGTTTCTGTGGCCAGAGTCGGACGCGGCACGACGCACGACGAGGCGCCCAGTGAAACGCGCAACAAGACGCCCAGTGAAACGCCCGAGGTCTTTAGTGAAATGCCGGAGGTGGCCCCCAGTGAAACGCGCAACGAGGCGCCCAGTGAAACGCCTGAGGAGTCGCCCAGTGAAATGCTCGAGGTGCCCGGTAAAATACCCAGTGAGGCACCCAATGAGATGCCCAACAAGACGACCCGAAAAGCCCAATAAGATTCCCAATGATGTGCCTAACGCCACGCCCAATGAGATGCCGAATGAGGTGCCCAATGAGACACCTAGTACAACGCCGAATGAGCAACGAGGCGCCCACTGAAATTTGTGACGACGTCCAACGAGGCGCCCGAACGACACGCCCAGTGAGACGCCCAATGAGATGCCTAACATGCCTCCCAATGCGCGGTCCAACGAAACGCCAACACGAAACCTTACAGGGCGCCAACAGGACACCCAGACAACACTCACACAATCCCCAACATGACGTTGAACAATACGCCCTACTAGAAAAACAACACGGCACCCAAGACGACGCCCAACACAACACCAATACAATGCCCAATATGACGTGCAACACAGTCCCAACGTGACGCCAAAGACTCATTTTAATACAGCAAAATTGCCATCTAGTGATAAAAGAAAAGCACGGAGGACTGAATTGGCCGTCCTCATTTCTTGCTGAAGGAGCGACCAATAAATGTGGCTCGCGTCTCGACACACGACGGGGTAAATCTGCGCAGTTTCCATCAAGCGTCGCCTTCCGCTCGCGCCACAGAAACCCAACATCAAGTCAACAGCTGACAGACTTTCAATCTGGACATGGCGATTAGACTTGAACAGAAAGAAAAGCCAAATTAGTTTAAAAAAAAATGAAGAAGTGAAGTGAGGCGTGAAATCAAAGCTGCGAAAGGAAGAACAGAATGAGAAGAAATCAAAAAATCAGAGGTAGGTTAATTAGCATTTGCAAGTTTAGGATCGTAGCTTTGGCGAGACGCAGAGAGAGAAAGAGAGAGAGAGAGAGAGAGAGATAGAGCGAGAGAAAGAGAGAGGTTTCCGATATAAACTAGTGCTGCTGCGTGGAGGAACACACTTTTCTCCTTCGTCCAGCTAATTCTCTCCATTCTACAAGGAGATACAAAAACACATGGACATATTAACACAGGGAGCAGCGGAACAGTGGTCGGGGGAGGTGGAGGTGGAGGAGGGGAACATGGGAGAGAGAAAGGGAGGGAGGGAGGGAGAGAGGGAGGGGGTCAGGGCTTGAGGAGGGTAATCGATACAATGGAGGCTGTGGAGGCAGACAGAAGGAGGGGCGGGGGGGGGGACGCATGTCTCACCAGGAACTTCCTCTTCTGCTTCCAGTGGTTCCCCTGGGCGTTGGTGGCCATGTGGGCGTCCGTCACCATGCGGATCAGGTCCCACTCCTCCTGGGTGGGCTCCAGCCGGTCCCACACCGTCTTCTGGAGCTCCTCCTTCCGCCGGCGCTCCCGGTTCTCCTCGATCAGCTTCCTCTTAGCCAGCCGCTTACTGTCATCCAGCACCACTGGATGGAGAGAGGGAGGGAGAGAGGAGGGGAAGAAGAAGAAGAAGAAGAAGGAGAAGAAGAAGAAGAGCGCCATCACAGACAGAAACACACTTTAGACGAACACAGGAAGGATCAAAAACTGCAGGGTTGATCACGAAGATTAAAACAAACTTTTGCAACTCAATCTCATTCAAAGCTTCCAAACTCAAAATTACATTTCAGTTACATGGGGACATACCGTCTGTGACCACTAGATGTCTCTGTGTGACCACAGAAAGTTGCTACAGTACCATAGAGCAACCTCCAGTTCTACTATAACTGACTGACAGAACTAGAAACGCGACTGATGTGAAAATAGAAGCCTGAGTGGCAGAGAAAGAAATGGTTGGTCAGATATCTATTTCACAGCTCAGTGAAGACAGGGATTAGTTTTCACATTGACCAGGTGATATTATTGGAGGATTTCAATATTTGTGTTTAGAATTCAACATTTTCTCACATTAAGTACAGCGTCATCTGCATACAGTGAGACTTTCCTTCCATGCAGAGTCTGAGTGGACCTACACGCAACCAAGAAGGTATAAGGAGCTTAAATGTTATCGTCCTACTTGAGCGTGGTTGGATAACAGAAGAGACGGCGCTGCCGACAACAGCGACCTCACGGTTTCTCACTATCAAAACCACTGCTTCTGTATAAACCAGAGCTGGAGGAAGAGTGAATGTGCTGAAATGTCCAGGAAGGCGGCACTGGCTGGACTTACAGTCTGTGGCCATCCCCACTGCGATGCACTTCTTGAAGCGACATTCCTGGCACTGGTTTCTCGTCACTTTGTCGATGACGCATTTCCCGTCGTACTTACAAGCGTAGGTCGGGTTGAGATTCTTCTGGATGGTCCTCCGAAAGAATCCCTGTGGGACAAAGCCCTCACATCATCATCATCAACATCATCGTCGTCGCCGCCACCGCGTTCGTCCCAGCTGCCGCTGACAGTGTTACCTTGCAACCCTCGCAGGTGATGCAGCGATAGTGGTAGCCCGTGGCTTTGTCCCCGCACACTACACATAACTCATCCTTGTCCAAGTAGCTCGGTATGTACCCTGGAAAACAAGAGGACAGGGAGCGAGGACGCCCGGGTCAGCGCAAACAACAGCAAGTGGCTGGACAGGAAGTCAGAGGAGGCAGAGAAGCCACAGCAACGGTTAGAGAGGGAAGCTACAGCTTCAGGAGGAAAAGTTTAAAGAAAGGAAGAGGAATTAAATAGAACCAGGATTTCAAAGTAAAGTGAAACTGTCCCTGTTAAACTTGACCATGTCAGAATAAAGCCAAGACTTTCACAATAAACAAATCTCTGGTGAGGTGTTGGGGATAAACCTAAACAAAGATGAAATGTACAAAATAATTAGGTTAAATTATTTGAGGTTGACCTTCAAAATAAAATCTGAGCTTCAAAATAAAGCAGATATAAAAAGAATATGGTTAAAAAAAAGTACAACAAAATAACTTCAAAACTTAAAAATCCTGAAATTTGAAAGCGTCAAAATAAAGTTGAAACTTTCAGAATAAAGAGAAAAGCAAACAATTAAAGTTAGATATCAACGTCAAAGTAAAAGAATAACACTAAAGAAGAAACTACAGATAATTATAAGATACAGTTAAAATATTGAGAACATTTGCAGAAAGTGGAAAAGCAATACCAGAATAAAAAAAACCTCAGATATTGAAACCAAAGTAAAAACTTCAAATTAAAATTGTTCTTAATTGAAGGCAAGGCTTCAAAATAAAGCTGAAATTTTAATATCAAAGTCCAAACAAAACAAAAAAAACAAAAACAAAAACAAAAACAAAAAAACAGCAGCTGCTGAATTTAATGAAAATATTCCAAGTTAAAAAAGAAAAAAGACACAAACAAAAAAACTTGTGATAACGTTGTGTTTTCAGGGAAATCCTGAAACTTTGAGATCAAAAGGAAATTCAGGTTATGTTCTTTTTTTTAACACTGAAAATTCAAGTAAACAGCATTCTTTTAGTTTGTGTTTCTTGGAAAATAATTGAAATATCAGGAAGTGAACAAAACTTCAAAATTGTTAAGAACAGTTGACCGTCAAGTTCAAATTTCAAAATTAAATGCAACTTTTTGATAATGAAACTGATGTTTCCAGGCCATAAATCAAAGAAGAAAACATTTAAAAAGTTTCCTCTTTACCTTAAAGGTTTGATGTTTTCATTAGAAACGGTAAACGGCGCTCGACTCATCTAAACGCGGAATATTTGATCTAATCTGAATATCCAGATTAGAATGACAGTGAGGGATTAGAGGAGGCCGCCTCACTGATTTCTGACAGCTGATCAATATCTGCTCCTTTCAAAGAGCAGATCCCGCTCCTTCTGTTCCCCCAACATCAATCAATAGGGACCCCCCCTCCGGGCCCCCCCCCCCGGCCCCCCCGGCCCCCCCCGGCCCGGCTCAGCCCACCTCAGCAGGTCGGAGCAGCCCACGCCGCAAATCTATGGATTTATACTCAGACATCATTGATTGATTGATCGGGGGGACGGGCATCAGTAATTAGCACGCAAACAGATGAACGGAGGGAGAAATCGTAACACACACACACACACACACACACGCACACACACACGCACGCACGCACGCAAGCACACACACACGTACACACACAAACGAACGCGGCGTTTCTGAAGACGTCAGAATAATGAGACTCACATTTCATGATGAGTTAAAATTATTCCGACCTTTAAAACGTCACAAATATTTAAACCTGACTTTACACCAAACAGGATGTGTGTCTTTATATATATAACACACACACACACACACACACACACACACACACACACACACACACACACACACACACACACACACACACGCACACACACACACACATTAATTCAAGTATCTCCATTTATACAAAATGTACATTGAAATATAAATATGTATACTATATATACATATATAGATAGAGATAGATATATATCAACATAAATATATAGATATAGATGTATAGACAAATAGATATGCCCATAGCTATAGATATATAGACAGAAACATATATAGAAACATATATAGTTTTATATATAGGTATAGCTGTCTGGACAGGCAGGTCTCGGTAGATGAGCTGTAGACGCCTCCAGGTGGTTTTAAATCAGGGCGCAGGTGTTTAAGCCGGCGGCGGCCTGGCGGCCTGGCGGCGGGCGAGGCGGGCCCCGGGCCGCCCAGTACCTTTCTTGTGGCCCTGCATCCAGTGCAGGTGTGAGAAGTCCGGCTTGACCTCGGGGTAGAAGTCGGGCTGGTGGTGGAAGTGTCCCAGCGGGACGTCCACGCCGCAGAAGGCGGGCGGGCCGGCGGCGTACGAGCAGGAGTAGTGCTGGCCCGGGAGCCAGGGCGGCTCCACGCAGGGCGGGTGGTGCAGCGGCTGGGACTCGTAGTGCCCGTACCCGGGGCCCTCGCCCGGGTACATGCAGTGCTCGCCGCCGCCGCCGCCGCCGCCCGGCGCCGGGTGGCCCCCCACGTCGTACACGTCCGGTATGCAGTAGTTCATGGCGGTCCCGGAGGAGGAAGACCTTCCTCAGGATGACCTCGCAAGGGTTTGGTGCGTGGACCTCAAGGCGCAGAGGCGACGGCCCCGCCCGCCCCGCCCCGCCCGCCGCCGCCCGGCCGAGTTGGCAGGCGGAGATTTATGACGACGCAAAGCTGTAATCTGGCGCTCCACAAATCCTTGATGCGCCGCAGACGGTGGCGATGCGGCAGATTAGGAGCAGCGCCGGTGTAAAGAGCGCGGCGGGCGGCGGGCGGGACATCTGCGCTCGGCGCCGCCCGCCAACAGACACGATCAAAGAAAGAAAACTTCCATCAAATGTGGAGCTTTCCAGCAGCAATAGCACTACTGCCGCCGCCGCCGCTCAGTACCGTCCTGGAGGCATCGCGACATTCTGCGAGACAACGATACGTTTCCGAAACCCTCTGACCTTTAACCCCACTGTGTGAAAAGCCAGGTTGATCCGAAAACAAGCTCATTGGGAAGGATGCGATACAGAGAACGGAGCGAACTTTCGAAGTCCGACTTCTTCAAAATAAGAGCCGAATGTGTCGGTTTAACCCGGAATGAAGAGACCAGGAGCATCTGCAGTCACGACTCTGTCTGGAGTTCTAATGGAAAATACTAAACACACAAAACTAAATGAGCGATTCCAACCTTGTTAATGCTTCATGTCATTAAAATATAGAAAATATAGGAACAGTGTTTTTTTTTTTGTTTGAATTTTTTAAACTTCAAAAATTAGATTTATTTAATTTTTTTAAATTGTTTTTTAAATCTTCAATTTCTGATTCATATAATTCATACCAAAAACAATACATTTTTAAACTATGATGAAAGTTTTAACAAGTTTAAATATTTTGAAGCCTGACTGTAATTTAATTATTCTGTTTTTTTTTTTTTCTAATTTACGGTCAGTTATTTGTTCCAAAAGAATAAAAATGTCAATATTAGATTTTATGAAAATTTCTTAAAAAAATAGAATAAAAAATAATAAATCATAAAATAATTTTACTAAATCATAAGAGAATATTCTCAACACAGTTTAATTGTTGTGAGTTGGTTAAAATAAAATATGTGATGTTAAATGAACCACTGTGAGTAAAAACATCACTTACTAACCTGAAGAATTGATGTATTTTCTTGAGTGAGAGAGTTCACAAATTCCTGAAGAATAAATTCAACATTTCTGAAGATTAAAAATGTTGAATCTGTAAAGAAATTCAAACTAATTGCGAGAACTTAAATATTTTATCTTTCTGGATTTCTTTTAGTTTTTAACTGATTTGATTTGAAAGTGTACAAACAAAAAACAGAAAAAATACACATGGAATTAATAATTAATCAGACAGGGTCATCACAGAATCTAAATTATTTTGATTGAATTTAACAATAAACTAAATAAAGTTTAATGGAAATATCCTTTTTTTATATCACTTCTTATAACTTAAAAAAATAGCTGCACAGTTTAATTAAAAAATATATATGAAAACGTATTTTTAAATTAACCAATACAAACATTTTCCGTACTCACTTTATTTCCTTCCTTTTCTTTTAAAATTCATCTTTTTTCTGGAAAAAAAAAAATAAAAGTACATGGATAGTTTTGAACACCAATTCAAATTCGAAATTTTTTTTATTTTTTTTCAATTTTACCTTGAACTCTATTTTTGTTTTTCCATTGTGAAAGCCGGACTGAAACCAGCAGGCTTTAAAGTGTGGAGACTGCAGGAGCCGCTCGTGGAGGGGCAGCCGTTAGAGTCCGGCCCCGGGTCTGAACTTCCAGCTGTCGGGTCCGGGCTGAGCGGCTCGCATCGCGCTCATTGATCCCTTTCCGATGAGATCTCATTATCCCGGCCGGGACCGACGGCGGTATTGATCAGGCCTCGTGCTGAATATTGACGGGATAAGCCTCCTCCCTAATGCCTCCTTCAATAACGTTTCCTCAGAAACCTCAAACCGGATCGATGCGTCGCCGCAGAAAAACGCGCCAACGTCTGAGACGCTGCAAATCCAGCAGGCAGAACATTCCGGGCTCGCCTGAGCTTCAGGCTGACGGAGCCTCGTCCAGAAAGCAACAAATCGGCAGTTTGAAGGTAAAATGTTATTGATTAACCCAAAAACATCCCCCGGCCCCTCTTAAATGGAAAATTACCATTCATTTTCTAACTTTGTGTTGTTTTTTTTTTTTTTTTTGCCTTTAATTTGAATTAACTGCAAAATGACTCATGATGAAAAAACTAAAACTGTTCAAGTTCAATAAAAGAAATTGGAAAAGAGAACTGATTTGGAGAGGAAACAATCAATAATAGCTGTTTTTGTCAACCTTTTGTGTTTTTTTAATCAATATAAAAAAAAACAACAACAAAGAAAACAACAATTTAGTTAAGAAATCAAGTTGATGCTGCACAAGTTGATCAATTCTAACCTCACTGATTCAGTGCAGACTCAGTCTAAAGAATTCTGAAATGATTCCATCACTGAGGTCAGCAGGAGGTGAAACAGGAGCTCTGTGGACTCCTGGGTTCGCCTCACTGGTGGCTGCTGGGAAATGGATGAGGGGTAGATTCCAAGAGATCCTTCAGCTTTCTATTTTCAGGAGTGGAAGGGAGAAAAAAAAAACCCAAGAAGCTTCGGAGTGATTAAAGAGCAGGTAAGAAGTCTGGATCGGGCTTCTGTCTTCCGCCTGCTGACTGAGAGGCGTCTGATTCCAGCCCCTGCAGACACCTTCACGTTTTATTCTCCTCACTGAGGCCTGTTAAACCCAACAAAACCTAAATCTGTTTCATTAATGTGACCTAAAGTAGCGGTGGCCGCCATGACGGTAGTGCCGCAATGCATCATGGGCGTTTGGGATGAGATATTCAAGGTTTAAACATTGGCTTTATGGTTTATTTGGGGGTTCTGATGTTGATACTGTTCTTGTTGTGTTCTTGTTGTTCAGTGAATTAAATAGTTTATTTGCTTTTCATGAGAAGTGTTGTGTGTTTGATCTGCTCCACATCCGTCCACATGGAAACTGACGGCGTTGAGTTTCTACGGTTCCACCGAAACTAACCGTTTTAACTATTTGAAAATGTCAAATTTATTTTACTTAGTTGACAAAAAAAAAAAAATGAGTAAAACTAACTCAGTTAAATTGGTTTACACAGAATAATGTGGTTATGTTGGATCTAAAGGAGACAAAACAAGTTGGAATGTGTCGATGTAGTTGGTTTGAGTTTGGGCCTCATCCTGCACAAAACGTTAATAGTGTTCATCCAGTGAGTCATCTGGTGAAGGAGTCTGGACCAGACGGAACCCAGGTGGACTGTGGGGCTCAGGGGAACATGGCCGCCGCCGCCTTGGCTCCACACCAAGCGCCATCCTCCGCTGGTAAAACTGTAATTCAATCAATCACATTTGCATCTGGTTTCAAGTGTTCCATATGGAGACGTCCTGCTGGACTGGCTGAAATCTTCAGAACGGAATTTTGGAACGCTATGAGGGACGTCAGGAAAGCTCCATCCACTGTATTTACTGTCAATACTCCACACTCCCTGTCGCCTGTCCTCGGCTGAACCCTCCGAACCACAGCTGTTTGGCACGCTGCCCGTCCAGAAAAAACGGGAAAGTCAATACGGAAAGAGCGGATTAATCGGTTAGCTACAGCGGGGGTTTTCCAGCCTTTGGTCCCCTCGGCTACGGTTAGATATGGAGGTGAAGTCTGAAAGTTTTGACCAGAGACAGACGGTTTGCAGGGTGTCTGGAGTCTCTCAGCTCGCACTGGGTGAAGCAGTCCTGGAGCAACGGACCAAAATGTCCGAGAGACGCCTCAACGCCTCGGTGAGCCTGGAACACCGAGCACCAAAAAGAGGGTCCGACGCAGAGCTAGCAGGGTGTACCTGGTGGTACCTGGTGTTACCGACACACCAACAACACCATCAACACCATCAACACCATCAACACCATCAACACCATCAACACCAACAACACCATCAACACCATCAACACCATCAACACCATCAACACCATCAATATCATGGAAGAAAGGGACTCGCAGGTCAACTCATGGATACAAGAAACTCAATGCTACGCTGGATTTCACTCATTTAGCAGAGCAGTACCTCACCAACGGAAGGGTTTTCAGTTCCTTGCAGGTCCGTTTTCTGGCCCCTGCTCCTCCCAGTCTCACTATGTCTGAATTGAACATTTCACTGTGAGTCTGAATCTGGATCTGTTCCATATAAAGTGGAAAGCGTCCCCTCAGAGTGTCTTTGGACATTCCGGAACCTGAGGGAGTAGCGAACATCTCAAAAGCCTCCCGCTCTGCACACTGCCGGCTGTTCCTGGTTCTTGACCTTGAAGTGTACTGAAGGTTTCAGATCTGAAAATCTCTTTCCCTTCTCGGCTCATAGAATCTTCCTTTCCATCTTTTAGGTCATATCGGCGCAGGTGCAGATAATCTCCCAAAGCAGGCTGACTCAGTGATTAGGTGTCCGCGCATAATATGGCTCGGAAAGCGACTTAAAGAAGCCATCACACCGGGGTTAGGGTTCCAGTTCTGACCTGTTCCAAATCCCATTAGAGTGGAGGGCGATCCGTACGACCGCCGGGCGACCAGCTCGCCCATCCAGGCCTCAGTCTGCTGGGTGAAGGTCGAAGAAAGGAAGTTTAAAAAGCAACGTGCATATTGACACTCAGGCCTGAGTTATGCAGCAGAGCAACACACACGTGAGCTGTGGCTGTATGAAATGTGACCAAGAAGAAAGGTCATCCTGCAGGCCAGATCGGAGCCAGAAGTTCAGCCGATTGACACTTCAAGCCCGAGTTGGACGCTCCTGAGCAAGACGGTGGAAGGTGGACAGGACGAGATGTTCCAGCTGAATGCTGGGAATGAGGAAGACTGGAAGACATGAGGACAGCCTCGACCCCATCACACATATAAAGACATGAGGACAGCCTCAAACCCATCAGACATGTATACCCCTTTCCCACTGCAACTAGTGGGTCGACTTGTGTTTTCGACCCGCTAATAATCGCCTTTTTAGACTCCTTTCCCACTGCTGACCTGGGTCTCACCGCCTGCTGGCGAGCTGCGTCGCTGCGTTTTCCCGCGCTGCTGGTGTCCCACATTGATGACATCATCAGCACGACGGAGCACAACGAAAGTAAACAATGCAGCGGAACACAGTCCCAGTTACCTGTAGACGAATCTCCTCTTCCCCACGGATCAGGGGAAGCTCTCTGGTCTCGCTGTCCTGCCACTGCTGGGTCATGTTGACGAAGGAAATCTCACGCTGAGTCCAGAAACAACAACTAGCTCGCTAACGTAGCCACGCTGCGTCGACGTCATCACGTAAGACCCCGGATGTATCCTTCCCGCAAAAAGCCGGTAGAAAAAGGACCCGGTAAATTCCCGGGTCGATTGCAGGGTTGAGCGACCCGGGCCTTAATGCCGATTAAACCCTTTCCCACTGCCATGAGGAGCCGATTGTTAGCGGGTTTAAACGAGTTTTTTGGCCAGTGTGAAAGGGGTAATAAAGACATGAGAATCGCCTCAAACCCATCCCACATATAAAGACGTGAGAATAGCCTTGACTCCAGACATATATCAGAAACGCAAAGACATGACAATAGTTTTTGTCGTTGTCAGCTGAGATATTGAGAACACGAATAAAAATATGAATGAAAATAATTAAACTCTTTGGTTTGCAAAATGTTGCAATATTTTTATATTCTGTGTGAATTGTGTATGTATGTATGTATGTATGTAAGTATGTATGTATGTATGTATGTATGTATGTATGTACGTATGTATGTATGTATGTATGTATGTATGTATGTATGTATGTATGTACGTATGTATGTATGTATGTATGTACGTACGTATGTATGTATGTGCACATGTATGATTGTACGTATGTGTATGTAAGTAGGTATGTATGTACGTACGTATGTATGTTTGTATGTATGTATGTATGTTTATATGTATGTATGTATTTATGAGCTTTTTCATGGTGCCCTGCTGTTTTGGCCTCTTTATTCTGGATTCCAGTAAATTTTAAAACCTAGTTTAAGATTTTCTTACTCATTTTCATAAAGCTTCAAAGAAACTTCAGATTTGAAGAGTTCAGTCTCATCGGGATAGATGAGCTGTCAATGATTCAAAATGTTAAACCAATTAAACACAACTCTGACCACAATCAGTCGTCATTGTCACATCATTTGTGAACTTGTAACCAACACACCTATCACCAGTTTAATGCACGAAATGTTTTTATCTGACTCTTTCATCAGAAAACCGTCAGATGTGTGGAATTTGAAACATCCAACATTTCGAAGTTGAGATGCTAAAGAGGAGGGTCAGTCCCAGCGTCCCCTCCAGTGGTCAACAGTCCAGAACAGAGACGCCACAGCAGGAGAGCTGGAACATTTCCAAGCTTCAAATGAGGACTCTAACCCCCATAATGCACCTGGACTGGATGAAAAACAATGTCCCATAATGCACCTGTACTGGATCTAAAACAAAGTCCCAGAATGCACCTAACACTGATGAAAAACCAGCGTTCGGGTCAGCATCACTAACCATGGTGTTAATCAGGTTTTAATTCTCCACCAAAACGCTGCAGAAGCAACACTGACTGAGCTATTGTGGAAACACAGAAGTCAAAGAAGTCAAGGTGTAAATGTTTGTGAAACGTGTGGGAAAAGGTCAAACCGTGCTAACGGTAGCGCTAACCTCACTGAGTGAACTCAGATAAAGCGCCGTTATTGAACTTCACCACGACGGAGGGCCGAGGGCCCGGAGAGCCACACGGCGCCAGCATCGATATGGAGTGTTGAATTAATATAATCTGGCTGGACGTCCGGTTAAACAGGCTTACCGCCGGATTAGTGCCTCCATTAATGTAATAAGTGTGAGTGTGCAAGGCGAGCAGCGAGCAACAGCTGGTAAGACGGAGCCGAGGAGGCCAATCTGCTCTGCACGCCGGCCTTGATACCAGTTTAACTTCTGGCTGAGGTGAAGCTCCAGCCTCCACATAATCTCGTTTGGAGTTCCTTAAAACGCCAAGGCGCTCAGATGGTGTTTACCGGCCGCCGCTGCCGTCTGGTGTCTGAAAACACGGCCTTCGCCGCCTTTCACGCTGTGCTTTTCGTGTTTCCCTCCAGTTTCACAGTTTTATTGTGTTGTTTTTTTCACGTCTTTCTGTCCCTGCTGGGCATCAATATGTGAACCGAGGTCCGCCCGCTCCACGCCGCCACAGACGCTCATTTATCCACACATACTCGCCCAAATCAAACACATTCCCTCAAAAATGTGAGTAAATAGCATTTATGTTCTTTTTTTTTTTCATCAGAAATCATCTCAAATTTGCTGGATTACAAACAACAAATTACACTATTTAATGAGATTTTCAAAATAAAACCGTTTTATCCAAATGTTGGAGAATTGTACAGCAGAGTTTGTCACAACTAACTAAAATTATAAAAATATACTGATTTAAATGTGCAACAAAACTTTGCTTTCATGGTTTCTGTAAATTAACTGACATGATATATTTCAGATAAACACTTTATTAAAAATGTGCTAAATTTAATTATATAAATTATACATTTTGAATAATTTGTGAATTTCTTCAGAAAAAAACATGAGTTACACTAATTTAAATAATCTCAGAACATTTCAATAACTTTGTTTTGAAGCGAAATGAGCTCAAACTTTCATCGACACATATAAATATGTTGAAAACTCTTCCAAATCAAACAGATTTCATGATTTATTTCCTCAAAATGTGAGTAAATAACATTTATGTCCAATTGTTTTTAAACAGAAATCATGTACAATTTTCTAAATTGTTAAGAACAAATTACAATATTTTAATATTCTAATGAGATTTTTAAAATAAAGCAGTTTTACATCAATGTTGGAGGAGTGTACATAACCTAATAACTGAAATTATGAAAATATTCCAATTTAAATGTGTAGAAAAACTTTTTTCATGGTTTCTGTAAATTGACAAACATGAAATATTTGAGATAAAAAGTGTTTTAAAAATGAGATGAAATTAATTATATACATTTACTTTCTTAAATTCATCAATAATTGATTTTGAGTGATCTATGAGTTTCTTGATGAAATCCCGACATACCGCAGAAAAAACATGAGTCACACCGATTTAAATCAGCTCAGTAAATTTTCATAAATTTGTGTTTGAAGCTAAATGAGCTCAAACTTTTATCAATGTGTATAAATATGTTGAAACCTGATCATCACCTGAAATCAAACATATTTAATGATTCATTTCCTCAAAATGTGAGTAAATAACATTTATTTCCAACTGTTTTATCACCAGTCATTTCAAATTACCAAGAGCAGATGATGCTATTCTAATAGTCCAATAGGAATTTCAAAATAAATCACTTTGTACCTCAATGTTGGAGACATGCATGTCACATAACTAACACAAAATTATGAAAATATTGCAATTTAAATGTGTAGGAAAACTTTGTATTCATGGTTTCTGTAAGAAAACGGACATGATATATTTCAGACAGACAGTTTTTTGAAAGTGCGCTGACATTCAACACTCAACAGAGGAAACACGAGACACACCAATTTAAATCATTTCAGTTAATTTCAATACATATATACATTCATTTTAAGGTAAATGAACTGAAATGAGTTTAGTTAGCCTGAAGAGAAGATGCAGACATGGTGTGTGTGTGTGTGTGTGTGTGTGTGTGTGTGTGTGTGTGTGTGTGTGTGTGTGTGTGTGTGTGTGTGTGTGTGTGTGTGTGTGTGCAGAAGAGATCAATAAAGGCATATTTAATCTAATCTAATCTGAATCATATTTTAAAAGTCGGATGAACTGAGATTGAAACAGAAAAGCCACATTTGAAGCTTTTATTTTGGAATTTTTTAACTAAACTAAAACATTAAAATCTGGGATTAACTGATCCTTTATTTTACTTTACTTTTTTTTTTATGGTTTTTATAGTGTTTTTTTATATTTATTTTAGAATTAAGAATCAATTATCAATAATATATATGAACAGTAACATTTATTTCTTTATAATAGAAAATGTAAATGTAAATTCTAAATCCATAATTTGTTCGTTATGTATATAGCAATTGTTAAAAAAAAAAAAAAAAATTAAAAAGTTTTTTTTGTTAATTCTAAATAACTGGCTGACTTTAAAATGAACAAACTTTGTTTTATCTCAGTAAAATCTGAGACTGTGTTCTGACCTCCTGTTTCAGGACCGCGGCGTCGTTAGCATCCTGGTGTTGAGCTGATGAGCGATGGGTTTTACCCTCCTGGTGACCCCCCCCCCCCCCATCCCTACCTGCCTGATCTGGACCGACCGGGGGTGTGAGGTGTCAAAGGTCGCTCCACTCGGGGGTTCCTCCTGCTGCTGTTCACCAGCGCTTCGCGGAAAGCAGATGGAGGGGCGACATCAGCTCATGACCAGGAAGTGTGAAGTCACCCAGGTTTAACCCCCCCTCGGGTTCAACCCCCCCCCGGCGGAGCGGTTAGCCGGTTTGGTTGTCAGTTTTCCAGTCATCACTGGTCTTTACTGGAAATTAAGGCTCCGTTTGGGATGCGCCCATATTTGGTCACTTCCTGTTTTCTTTCAAACTAACAGGAAAACTCAGGAAGTAAAAACTGGATAAAAACAGTCTGATTCCAGGTGAGACGCTCTGCTTTGTTTCTTTTCTCTTTTATTTCCTTCTGATTGATTGATAGGTTTTCAGTTTTCTTGGTTAATTTTTACTGTTTTGGGTCAAAATTTTAGTTTTAGCTGTTTTGGTTTCTTAGTCAAATTTTTTTCGTCAACCTTAAAAAAAAAAAAGATCTTTGATTTTTGGGTCAACCTTTTTTAAAAAGAAGATTTTTCCTAGTTTTGTTGGGCAGTTTTTTTTTTAATTTTTTTTTTATTTTTGGCGGGGGGGGGGGGGTAAACTGTCTCTTGTTCTATTGGTCAGCTTTTTCTTTATTTTTCTGGTTTTCTTGGATATTTTTTTTCACGATTTTCAGCTGGTTCTTCATATATTTTGAGGAATTTTGTTGTCTGCTTTTTTTTCTTCGTGTCTCAATCTCCTTGGTTTGGATCAATTCCTGAGTTTCTTTTTCACAGACTTTAAACAAATCAGATGTTTTTTTTGTTTTTTTTTTCATTTTTCTACTTGATTCTCTGAGTCAAACTGTCTGAAAGATGTGAGCAACAAAAAAGAAGGTCATATGAGAACCAAAACATGTTTCCTGGGGGAGGACCGACATTAAAGGAGCAAAGACGAGGTCAAAGGTCAATAAAACACGAGAAGTGGCTGAAATGAGACACAGTCACAAGACTTCAGTTCACTGATCAGCAGGTCCGTCCGGCGGCGGCGAGAAGAAGAGACAGAGAGCTCAGGACTGGAGGAGCTAGCTTCACTTCAACCACACCGTACGGGACATTTTAGCTAGCTTTAGCTTCTGCTGCTAGCTTTACTTAAACAACACGATACGGGATGTTTTAACTAGCTTTAGCTTCTGCTGCTATAAACTGCTAGCTTCACTTCAACCACACCATACGGGACATTTTAGCTAGCTTTAGCTTCTGCTGCTAGCTTTACTTAAACAACACGATACGGGATGTTTTAACTAGCTTTAGCTTCTGCTGCTACAAACTGCTAGCTTCACTCCGACCACACCATACAGGATGTTTTAGCTAGCTTACGCTTCTGCTGCTATAAACTGCTAGCTTCACTTCAACACACGACACGGGACGTTTTAGCTAGCTTTAGCTTCTGCTGCTATAAACTGCTAGCTTCACTTCAACCACACCATACGAGATGTTTTAGCTAGCTTTAGCTTCTGCTGCTAGCTTTACTTAAACAACACAGTACGGGATGTTTTAGCTAGCTTTAGCTTCTGCTGCTAGCTTTACTTAAACAACACGATACGGGATGTTTTAACTAGCTTTAGCTTCTGCTGCTACAAACTGCTAGCTTCACTCCGACCACACCATACAGGATGTTTTAGCTAGCTTTAGCTTCTGCTGCAATAAACTGCTAGCTTCACTTCAACCACATCATACGCGAAGTTTTGGCTAACTTACGCTTCTGCTGCTATAAACTGCTAGCTTCACTTCAACACACGACACGGGACGTTTTAGCTAGCTTTAGCTTCTGCGGCTATAAACTGCTAGCTTCACTTCAACCACACCATACGGGATGTTTTAGCTAGCTTTAGCTTCTGCGGCTATAAACTGCTAGCTTCACTTCAACCACACCATACGAGATGTTTTAGCTAGCTTTAGCTTCTGCGGCTATAAACTGCTAGCTTCACTTCGACCACACCATACGTGAAGTTTTAGCTAGCTTTAGCTTCTGCGGCTATAAACTACTAGCTTCACTTCGACCACACCATGCGGGATGTTTTAGCTCGCTTACGCTTCTGCTGCTAACTTCACTTTAACGACACTCGATACAGGCTGTACCGGTATCGGTATCAGTGTCGATACTCGTACTCGTACTCATGAAAGCTGCTTCCACACAACTCACAGACGTCACATCTCATTTGCATAAAGAGCATGAATGAAGCTTAAAAGATTTTCATCAATACTGGTATCGGCACTCGGTATCGTCTTTCAGAAACTGAATTCTATGATATAAAAAACAACAACACCATGATTTTTTGTTTTACCCACAGCTCATCTTCCACACAAAATATTATTTAGGCTGGTTAAAAAAAAAAAATCACATTTTACAGTAAAAATATCAAGAAAAGAAAATGTGAAAGTTAAATAAAACTTAAGTTCCATGAGCTGATTTACATTCACTGTTAGGAAAGAAACAGAAAGAGGAGGAAGAGGAGGAGGAAGAAGAGGAGGAGAGGGGGAGGAGGAGGAGGAGGAGGGGGAGGAAGGTCAGCGTTACCATTCTGAATGGCCTCCTCTTTCCACCCGGGGGAGTAATTTCCTGCTGGCTCTAAAATAGATGGGAGAGGCGCTTTAAGAGAAACACTCCAACAGGTCTCCTTCCAGCTCAAACCAACCGCATTCAGGACAGAGTATCAAAATAAAAGCATCGCATAAGCAAAATTTAGAAAATTCAGGAGAGAATATCAAAATAAAAGCACAGTAGAAACACAATTCAGAAGATTTGGGAGAGAATATCCAAAACAAACATTCAGTAGAAACAGAATTCAGACGAATCGGGAGAGATTATCAAAATAAAATCATGAGAGAAACAGAATTCAGAGGATTCAGAGGAGAATATCAAAATAAAAGCACAGCAGAAACAGATTTCAGAAGATTCAAGATAGAATATCAAAATAAAAGCAAAGTGCAAACAGAATTCAGAGGATTCCAGAGAGAATATCAAAATAAAAACACAGCAGATACAAATCTCAGAAGATTCAGAGGAGAATATCAAAATAAAAGCACATCAGAAGCACAGAGTGATCAGTGTGTCCTGCTCACTTCTTCTTGAGTTCAAAGCTAAATCTGTTCAAACACAAAAACAGGCTGATTACTCTTATTTTGAAATGTTTGAGTCCCTGCTTTTATGTTTGAGCTAGACTGACTCTTCTTGGTTTTTGTGGTAAAGAGAGCCCTCTGGTGGAGAAGGCCTGTCATTACAGCCTCCAGGAATCACATGATCACAGATGGAAGCTGAGCTCTGATCTGACGCCAAGCTGCAGAACCGATCAACAGAAATACTGGAGGACGGATCCACTGTCTGATCAACAGACTGGAGGACTGATCCACTGTCTGATCAACAGACTGGAGGACTGATCCACTGTCTGATCAACAGACGACTCAGTTCAGGCTGTGATAAACCGTCCCGGGGTGGAAGAACACTGATCTGATCAGGTGAAACCAGCAGTGAAGCCTCCGAGAAGCAGAGATGTGCTGAAAGGAACGGTCAGGAGCCCCACATTAAAGGCCTCAGTATGCTCCCCCGTCACCGCCACGGCGTTCCTACGCCGGCAGCCCTACGCCGCTACTGAACATATCTTGCTTCTGCGTCAAGGGAACACCCTCCTCTGCATTTTCACCGCCAAGCCGCTAGCAGTCACAACAACGCGGCTTCCGTAGCTCCGGCTTTACCTAGACATAGATGTATACACATAGATTTCTAGACGTGCGTATCTAGACACGCGTGCATTTACCGAACATATATCTGCATATATGACATATTTGGCACACCGGGCTGTGGTGGAGGAGAGGCTGAGCGGACCAGGATGAAATATTGGTGAAACTAACGAGCTTTTGGATGATTAAAGCTGTTTTAGGAGCGGCTATACACATAGCCCCGCCTGCTAACAGTGCTAACACGGGCAGCACGGTGGCTGAGTAGTTAGTGCTCTTGCCTCACAGCAAGAAGTTCCCGGGTTCAATCCCCGGACCGTGCGGGCCTTTCTGTGTGGAGTTTGCATGTTCCTCCGCGTGTCTGGGTGGGTTTCCTCCGGGATCTCCGGTTTCCCCCGATAACATGCACCATAGGTCAATCCTCCAGTCAGGTGATTCTGACCATTAACCTGACTCCACATCTGTGGGTCCCCGGGTGCTTCCCGCAGCTGCCCTGTGCTCCATACAGAATGCTTCAGTGGCATCGATGGATGGGTTAAATGCAGAGAACAAATTATTATAATGACCTTACCTTACCTAACACTGCTAACAGTACAGGGATGTGCGCTGCTCAAGTTTGGATCTAAATTTCTCCTGAAGCACTGTTTGGATCAGAAAAGCATTCAGGGTGAGATCTACTTCATTCTATAAACAAAGCGAAAGCGGACCAATCACAGCCCTCGACGCAAAGTCACGATTTTCGGGAGGCGCACGTCAAGCCCCGGTGTAGCCCGACGTAGGGCTACGGCGTAGATGTTGTAGGGACGCCGTCGCAGCGACGGGGGAGCATACTGAGGCCTTAACCCTGACAGTCTGAACTTTGACCCCTGTTTCGTGGTTAAACTGCTGCTGTGTTCCAGTTGGTCCAGACTGAGGAGACTTTAATGGACGTGGTCAGAAAAGATGTTGAGTTGAGAGAAACGACGCCCCGATACCAAGGGCTGATACTGAGGGCCGATAACGAGTGCATGTAGCATGTCGCTCCACTAGCGTGTGAGCTCTTTAACTCTTTAGCATGTAGCATGACTGGTGTGTGAGCGCTGAGAGTCTTTAGCATGTAGCATGTAGCATCACTGGTGTGTGAACCTTGAAACCCATTAGCATGTAGCATCACTGGTGTGTGAGCGCTGAGAGTCTTTAGCATGTAGCAAAACTGGGGTGTTAGCCCTGACACTCATTAGCATGTAGCATGTATCATTTAGCCAAATCCTGAACTCTGACCTTACTGGAACACAGTTATATCATGATCCTGACCTTGGCCTCGTGACCTTTCATTTGTTGCAAGCGAATCGCTGTGATCTACCTGACGACCTTTGACCCTGAACAATCGTCAGCACTGCTTCCCTCCCCTAGTCAGGAATGAGCTCAGAGAGGCTTCTGGGGGTGGAGGGGGGCCTACCTGACATACTGGTGGGCTTCAGGGCCGAGACGTCATCCTCAGAGCCTCCTCAGACATCTGGATCCTGGACCGAGCTGAGGACAGAGGCGGGACCGTCAGTCAGGGTGTGGGGTGACCTCTGGAGGTCACAGGGGGAAAACACAGGACGGCACTCTACTTCTCTAGCTCCGTGGCGTCTATGCATACATATCCGTGTATCCATGATCATTTGCATCCTTTGTTTCTGGACTCTTTGAGGTGGAGAAGTTAATTTGTTTCATCCTCGTCAAGGAAATCCATCCCTGATAATGATCCCCCACAATGCACTGGGGCTTCCCGGACTCAGTTTAATGAGCTGCGGTTCCATTAGATCATATCTCTGCATGATTATTTTCATCTGCCCTTTATTGTCCACGGCTGCACACCAGGCGGGAGGAGGGGGGTTCCTCAGGACATCAATAAAACATGGTCCACACACACACACACACACACACACACACACACACACACACACACACACACACACACACACACACACACACACACACACACACACACACACACACACACGGGTCCTCAATGTGGGGGGGAACAGGCCTCAACTCAGAGTTCTGAAAGTTTTCTGAAAATTCAAACGTCCAGCAGCAGGACCACTGGAGGCGCTGCAGTTTGGCCTCCAGACCACCGGGTGGCGCTGTGGTCTACAGTCAGCCGGTAAACACAGAAAACAGGCTGTGAAACATTCAAAGCTTTTTAAATGGATTCTTTCTCACTGCAGAGACCGACGTCGGTGAGCTTCACGCCTTAAAAAAGACGCTTGAAGCAGAAAAATCAACTTTAATCTTCAAAATGAGGCGAAACCTTTCATTTAAAACGTGTAAAGAAACACTGGTTCTGACAGAGCCTAGAACGTCTCTCGTTCAGCCAAATGCCTATAATCTATAATCTATAATCTATAACCTAGAATCTGGACGATGGAGTGAAGGAACAACTCCAGTGCTCATGCAGCAGATTAACCGACCGTAGAGTAATTCCAGCCTGTGGAGAGAGCGGAGACATCCGTCCACTCAGCCAGCGCGCCACCGCGAACACACAGCGAGCGCCACAGCTGTCAGGGAAACAGCTGGCCACGCCGTGCATGATGGGAAAACAGCGACAGAGAGCGTTTAGCAGCAGAGAGCAGCTGGGAAAGGCTCCGCCCACTGCAGCAGGCCACAGTTTTATGGCTTCACTACTTTAGAAGCACTTTTGTTTTCAGTATGTTAAAATATGATAAAAGAAGGAAGTTCATTTGTTCTGGTTCTACATCACTGTTATTATTTGTTTGTTTGTTTGATGGCTCGATTGAAGAAAAAAAACTGTAACAAATGACTTTAAATGAGTTTGAGTTGAAACAACCAGAGCTCTGAAACTGGATGAAAGGCCTGGAAATGGCAGTGCTGGGCCTCACACACACACACACACACACACACACACACACACACACACACACACACACACACACACACACACACACACACACACACACACACACACACACAGCCGAGTGCTCTCTGTGGCCTCTCTAAATGCCATTTCTGCACATTAGTGTCCCAAATAAACAAAAGTGACAATAATGGAGTTTGACCGCAGGCGAGAATTAGACACAGTGACAGAGAGACGAGAGACATGAGGACAGAGAGATGAGAGAGATGAGGACAGAGATGAGAGACATGAGGACAGAGAGATGAGAGAGATGAGGACAGAGATGAGAGACATGAGGACAGAGAGATGAGAGACATGAGGACAGAGAGATGAGAGACATGAGGAGAGAGAGATGAGAGACATGAGGAGAGAGAGATGAGAGACATGAGGACAGAGAGATGAGAGACATGAGGACAGAGAGACGAGAGACAAGAGGAGAGAGATGAGGACAGAGATGAGAGACATGAGGACAGAGAGATGAGAGAGATGAGGACAGAGATGAGAGACATGAGGACAGAGAGATGAGAGACATGAGGACAGAGAGACGAGAGACAAGAGGAGAGAGATGAGGACAGAGATGAGAGACATTAGGACAGAGAGATGAGAGACATGAGGACAGAGAGATGAGAGAGATGAGGACAGAGATGAGAGACATTAGGACAGGGAGATGAGAGACATGAGGAGAGACATGAGGACAGAGAGATGAGAGACATGAGGACAGAGAGACGAGAGACAAGAGGAGAGAGATGAGGACAGAGATGAGAGACATGAGGACAGAGAGATGAGGACAGAGATGAGAGAGATAAAGAGAGATGAGAAAAATAGGAGAAGAGAGATGAGAAGAGGTGAGAGAAGAGATGAGGAGAGAGATTAGAGAAAGCTGAGAAGAGAGATGAGGACAGATGAAGAGAGACATTGAGGGAGAGACGATAAAGAACTGAGAGAAAACAGTGATTGGAGACAGCTGATAGAGATGAGACAGATGAGAGACCGGGTTGTCTCAGTCCTCTCTCCATCTGTTTTCTTCTTCCTCTTCCTGGATTCTTTGCTTCATTTGACTTTCTGTCTCGATGCTCTGGAAGCTAAACTTCCTGTCCAGTTAAGAAACACAAGCCGCACCCCGACACTCGACACCTGAAACCCGACACCTGATACATGATACCAGATACATGATACCTGATACCCAACACCTGAAACACAACACCTGATATCTGAAACCCGACACTCGACACCTGATACCTGAAACCCAACACCTGACACCGGACAACCACCACCCCGCAGCTGAAGCCCGACACCTGACACCCGACACCTGAAACCTGACACCTGATACTTAAAACCTGACACCTGATATCTGAAACCCGACACCTGATATCCCAAACCCGACACATGATATCTGAAACCCGAAACTCAACACCTGACACCTGAAACCCGACAACTGACACCTAAACCCGACACCTGATAACTGAAACCCAACACCTGACACCGGATAACCACCACCCCGCAGCTGAAGCCCGACACCCGACACCTGATACCTTGGACTGACAGAATGTGGTTCCATGGTGTTTTTAATTTAGAATTGGTTCATTCTGAAATAAGTAATTAGGAATTATATTACTGATCTTGGTGTTTTCATGGGAAAATTGAAGGATTAAGTCCTCTATCACGCCAGGGTCTGTGAAGCGTTCTGATTGGACGGGGCGGCCGTGACGTAGTGACATCTCCAGGAAGTAAACAGCGTTTTTCTCTTCTTTGTTTCTTGATTATCTTTGACGCTGCAGCTTTGAAAATGTCCTCATTGTTCCCACTGTTCTGTTCAGACGATGTTTCTTTCCAGAAATTGCATCGTAAAAAGTGGGGTGGTGTTATAATCACGGACTTACGGTAGATGGTCAATACGGATCCGCGCCGCTAGATGGAGCCAAAGTATCACTGACCAGAGAGCGAGTGGCGCGATGAAACGAGATCAAATGACCTGATGAAACATGGCGGATCATCTGGAACAAAGAGGCTGAACGCTGGACAACTGAGCAACAACAGAGGAGAAGTTATGATACCAACTTTAAACTGATGGTGATCAACGCAGCAGAGTCATCAAACTACTGCCAAGCCGCCAGGAGGTCTGGTGGAGCAGAGCCTCGTTCTTATTGGAGAGCACAGAAAAAACGCCTACAGATACTAACGCTATGAGAAAAGCTTTCCGTGGTCCTGAGAGCGACGCTTCAGAGAGACTGATAGAAGGATGAGTGAATAAGTCTCTGAAAAACGGAAAGACGGAATGTCCACCACCAGAGCCTGATTCAGCTGAAGACACTGGAAATTATATTTACATCATTTATGCAGTTTTGACCCCTTGAGGTTCTTATTTGTTGCTTATTGTTTCTTATTTTGAGAAAGAGAATATATTTTTTATTCAATACTGTAGTAATATTTTTTCATTTTATATCTCATGAAATGTTATCTCAGTTGTGAGTTTTTGAGTTTATAATAATTGTATAATAAAAAGTTGTTTTATGAGTGACCTTATTGTTTGCAGCATTTTTTTTTTTCACAAAATGATCTTTGAAAAATAGGGGTCGTGTTATAATCGGAGTCGTCTTATATTCGGGCCAATACGGTAAATCGTCTCCATACTAGTCCATGCTAGTTTCCAAGATGCCGGCCGCCATCTAGGAAAACTGCGTCATCACGACAGAGCATGAGCAGAACAACTGTCATAAAGTCGCCTGATTTCCATGCAATTCCACTTCTGGGGGAGAATAAAGCATCCGGTTTATTCAGATTCAAACGTAATTCTGAATAAAGTTTTCAGGCGTTTACATGGTTATTTTGGAGCGGAATTAGCGGACTGTCTGGAGAGTTTCTCCGCGACCCGGTGAAACGGTGCCTCTGTTCCCCCCCCGAAGCGTCAGCCGACGGCGTCTCAGCTCGGGCCTCGAGCTCCCAGCAGTATCTCCCTTTCTACTGACTCCTGCTCCTCACTTCCCTCAAAGCTTCACTCCGGCCGCCTGCTCGCTGCGTCGGCCTGAAGAAATGAAATGAAAATGAAAAATATAAAAACTAATATTGATGTTTTACACTTCTGTGTGATTTCTTTGCCCTCTAGTGGACGTAGAAGTAATGGCAGGCTCAAAGGAGGTATACTGAGAGATAAATAAACCGATCAACATTAAACATTAGAGCGCATTTTCCTCCAAAGAATTAAAAAAAATGCTCTTCTATGAGTCTGCACTTCCTCTGTGGACCACCAGGGGGCCACCAGCCACACTTTGAGAATCGGTGCTGGGAGGCAGAAACAGGAAATGGTCACTGGCCTCAGTGTCGCCAGTTGTATGATAATAATTGGGTTTATATGATAATGTAGCCCTCTGTAAGATAAATAATCCCCAAAAAATGCAAAATGAAAGCTAATCTGACTGTTTGATTTGAACACTCACCTGTCAGTTTCATCAGCTTGTTCAGTTTTTGAAAGCTAAATGACTTTTTAATATTAGTTTTTTTGTTCAAAATTTGCACCAGTATTTATATTGTAGTTTATCAGAAGGCATGAAAAAAGCAGAACACCTGCATTTGATTTCCCTGAAGACCATAAAACACCTTCAACCCACAATCACACACTTTAAATAGTGCAGCTTTCCTCCCTTCTGCAGGAATAAGTTGAGTTTTCACCGAGGGTTTTGTTACATTTTCTTTACACGAGAGACACACCGTTATGGTGTTTTCAGCGCCAATAACAATTATCAGTAGTCAAGGAGGCCAATAGCCAATATTTACAGCAGATATACATTTGCAGTAAAATTTTAAATACTGGTGTCAAAATTTTGAAAAGTACAAAGTCTCTCAACCTTCCCTAGCTACTTCCTGTTTGTGTTTTTCAGGCTAACAGCAGAGTTTTCAGAATGCTACATTATTGTTCGTCGTTTTCTGAGTGAGGGAAATATGTCTGTTAGCACTGAAATGATTAGCGTTGGTGTTTTGTTTTGTATTTGTATGTCAGTGAAATGTTGCTCAGTTTAATATGTTCCAGCAAATTCCGTGACTGTTGTGCTAACTGTTAGCATATCAATGGGTTTTCCCATACAAGTGAGCAAAAAGCTAGCTTTTTTCATGATGCATGTTGAGATTTACTGTGTTTCATGGCATCACATCCTTGTGGAAAGCAGAATTTAGCCTTCACAGGATTAATCTGCTAGTCAGGGGACAATTGTTTTCTTTCCAGAGCTTATTTCACTGACAAAGCTTATTCTCTCCTCTATGCACATATATCTATGGCTCTTCCTGCACTGCGCTACAGCGCTCACTGCTGATTGGCTGTCAGCCCTGCTGGCTCTGAGTGAAACCAATCAGACGGTGCTGTGGGGGCGGGACGATGCTGGAGCGACCCCAGACAGAGACGTTTCTTATTGATCTCTTATCAACTGTCGGACTAAAAACAGGCTGACGGCAATATGTGTCAAAAAGCCAAATATCCCTAGGTTATACCCCAAAATATGAAATGCTGAGTGTGCAGAAAGAAGCTTCTCTCTGGCTATGGATAGAGAACCATTGCTTTATCTCTAAAAAACATGAAATATGAACCAAAGTTGAAGCCATAGAGTGAGTTGAACCCGACCAGGATCCAGAGGTTCAGTCCCGACTCTCAGAGGTGGATCCAAGTCCTAATATATCTAAATATAAACAGTGGAAATGCTCAATCTCTTGCTTTCAGAACTTGTTTTGGAGAATGGACAGTAGCCGACTGAAAGAGAAGTCCTACTGTTCCCTGTGGAGCCCCAGGCGGAGGCAGGAAACAGGCCTTTTAACGGAGAACATGTTGTTCTGTTCGTCACTGCTGGAATCGGCAGAGCGGGGAACCACACCGGAGGGAAGCGTCCTGACGGAAGCTAAGAAACCCCCGACTTTATGTGATGATTCCAGTTACACCCAGCTAGTGTTGTACTACTGCAGTCTCCGTCTCAAGACCAGTTTTTTAAAATTTCGGTCTCAGGCGCGAGGACTCAAGATCGGGAATTTACTGGAGACCAGCCAAGCCCACGGCTGCAAAGACAGACCTGCCCGTCAACTGCAGTGATCAAAACGGGTGACTGCCAGTCGCATTTAGCAAGTGAATATCATTATATGCCACTGTACTGAATATGGTCACCCAAAACTCATCCTTTTGGCTGCTACTATGAGAGCACAGCAGAGAACGCGAGACGCATTCGGCATAAGTGAGTAGCGAGTGTTAATGTTGACGGACGGGGGCGTCACTACTACTAGTTTTTCATTTCCACAGTTGCCTGTGCTTGCTCATGTGGACCTGTTGGGTTTTCTCAGGAAAAGTGTCTGAAATGACTGTGTTGAAATTGGCACTTTATGAATAATCTATAAAGATGATCTCGGTCTTGATACCTCAAAATCTCGGCCTTGACTTGGTCTCAACCCCTCAAACTCTGAGTCTTGATACCTCAAAGTCTTGGTCTTGACTCGATCTTGATACCTCAAAGTCTCAGTCTTGATACCGCAAAGCCTTGTCTTGACTCAGTCTTGTTACCTCAAAGACTCGGTCTTGATACCTCAAAGTCTCAGTCTTGATACCTCAAAGTCTTCATCTTGACTTCGTCTTAATACCTCAAAGACTCAGTCTTGATACTTCAAAGTCTCGGTCTTGATACCTCAAAGTCTTGGTCTCGACTCAGTGTGGACCCTTCAAAGTCCCAGTTTTAACTTAGTCTTGAGACTTCAAAGTCTCGATCTTGACTTGGTCTTGATACCTCAAAGTCTCAGTCTTGACTCGGTCATGTCTTGGTCTGGATACACTGCAGTCTGGGCCATGTCTTGGTCTGGGTTTATGTGGTCTGGACTACAACACGACACCCTGCTGTAATACCACTGAGCACCACATGGTGGTGTAGTGAGTCAGAAGCCTGCGGTGTCTGTCAGAATCTGTCACTGCTTTAACCTCCAGTCAGCTTTCTTTATTTTCTTCATCTCTGCGTCTCTTCAGTCTCTCTCACTCTGAACTCTATTTTCTGACTCATGTTTCATCACTGGTCAGGTTTCAGTCCGAATATTTCAAAATTTGTGAGAAATGCATGTTGGGTCCATGTGTTACACAGGACAGGACCAGATCCGTAACACCAGGCTGTGTTATGAATCTTCTGTGGAACAGATCCACTGCAGAAAATTACAGGAACTGCAAGCATAGATACATAGCAATAGACACGAGTATCAGCCGCCATTGTAATCAACGGCTGCTTGTCCATTGGTAAAAACAATTTACCAAGACATTGTTGATGGAGACGACTTATTATTTAAAGGGAACGTTTCTTCAATGACAGGTGAAGAGTGGGAATGATCTTCATTTATTTTCTAGTCAATCTCTTTCTGATTTTACCTTTAATTTCATTGAGTTTCTCCAGCTGCAACTATGAATACATGGGACAAGATATCCGGTCCAGATGAGTGACATGGATTCCGGTCCAGTCATCAGTTATCTGTAAATTCTGTCTCCATCGCAAAAATTAAAGTTTTTCTTTTATGTACAGTATACGCAGAAAAATCCAAGATTACAAAGTTTTCGGTGAATTTTTTAGAATTTCTAGCGCTTCCATTGATGTTTATTTTCGTATAAACCCTGTTAGATCAGTGAAATACGGCAGTGATGGAGATTCTCTGCTGTCATCCAGTGACCTCTACTGGCCACAGGTGGTATCGACCCCTCACGTCTTTATATAAGTCGCATCAGGAGCCAAATAAACTACGGAAAGTGAGTCACAGTCCAGAAAATGCTGTCATTTGAGTTTGAAGCAGCATAATGAGGAGCTGGAGACGATCGACGCTGCAGTGAGTCACGGCCGCCCCCGCTCCAAACACACAACAAACGAGGGGGGTGAGGCACCGCCGCAGCTCTGGCAGCAAGGCAGAGGGAGGGGTTCGGGTTCAACGCCGCATTCCTGGAGAGTGACATGTGGCCAGTGGACACACACAAACACACACACACTGGTTCAGGAGGAAGACGTAACGCCGCAGAAGACTGTCCTCAGCATTCCCAGCCTGCACACTTTCCCAACTGGAGTTGATCTGGCTGTAGAGGTCAGAGGGCGTCCGAGCCGAAGGGGAAGTGTTCAGCGGAGAAAAACAGGGAAGAGAGACGGTTTTCCTCCATCGGTTCTTCAAACAGAAATTCCATTTTCAAAAGTACCTGGACAAAACTGCAAAACTCCTCTGAAACTGCTCCGGACAGAACAGAGTTTCTCTTTCAGTTCGTCACAGTGGAAACGTCTCAGTCCATGTCTCTGTGTCTCAGAAGGTCATTTACAAAAATGATGAAACGCAGTAAGGCTGCATTGATCATTTGTTTGAGAAACAAATGTAGTTTTGCCACCTAAGTGAACAGTTTTAAAGAGATCTGAGCTCTGAAAGGTGAACCGTGGTTTTGAGCTGAACCGTCCAGGTTGTTTTTGACACGAGAACCCAGAGATTTCAGAACATCAGGTCTGTTTTCAGAAATGAGTCAAAGCCGTTTGGAAGGATCTTCACATTCTGGTGTCACTGACTGTTTATATGGGGAAGAAATGCAGCTCTGAAACACGAGTGAACAGTTCAGAGACAGAGACGATCTTCAGCAGGTGAACCACGGTGTTGAGCTGAACTGTTAGACTGAGTCACCAAATGATCTGACAGTTTTGAAAATGTAATTTCTGTTTCAAGAAATGAGTCAAAGCAATGGAGGAAAACTGAAAAGGAGTTTGAACAGAGTGGAAAGATAAAAATATATCAGCTTTATATCAATATTGCGGCTGCATTTGGAATTATTCTTCACGTTTTTACTGCTTAATAATAGAAGAAAGTTAAGAGTTGAAATCCCAGCAGCCGAGGGTGAGGGCGGGGTCTCAGGGCGGACACAGAGGGACAAACCAGGCACACCTATAGGGCCAATTCAGAGTCACCAGTTAACCTGACATGCATGCTTTGGACAGTGGGAGGAAGCTGGAGAACTCGGAGGGAACCTATGCACACACAGGGAAAACATGCAAACTGCACACAGAAAAGGCCCCGAGCCCCGGCTGGTGTTTGAACCCAAGAACTTCTTGCTGTGAGGATGGAGCACTAACCACTGCTCCACCGTACAGCCCTATATATTATACAAACATATATAGAGACATATATAGAACACAAGAGGATGGATGGATGGATGGATGGATGGATCAGTAGATCAGTCGATGGATGGATGATAGCTAGATAGATGGATGGACGACGGATGGATAGCTATATGGATGGATGGATGATGGAGGGATGATGATGGATGGATGAATGGATAGATGGATAGATGGATGGATGATGGATGGATGATGGACGGACTGACAGGTAGGTAGACTGACAGTTTTGTGGTCAGGTTGGTAGTTTGAGGCTGTATTGCCCTTTTGGAGCTGTTGAGCTGGACAGGAGGGGGCGCTGTGGCGCCGGCCCCCCAGGGGCCCCGGGGCCCCGCCTGCAGCGGAGAGGTCGGCTCCGGCCGCTCGGCCGTCGGCCTGCGTCACCGAGCGGCGCGGACCGGCGCTCTTATCTGAGGCCCGGCGCGATAAGGACCCGTCCTGATGCGCCCGCCGCCGTGCCTGCGTGCAACCCGATCCACGCCCGTCGGCGTGGCAACCGGCGCGGCGGAGAGCGCCGGCAGATGGTGTTTTCATTAAAGAATTCAAGCCGATAGAAGAACGGCGTCCCGACGCGCTCATCAGATTACATGAAGTTTCTGGAGCTGCGGGGAAAACACGCAATGGAGGAGCCTGACGTCAAGGCAGGGACACGCAGCTCTGCCCGGCGGCGTGACGACAACCGGTCTGAGCCGGACGGGAAGCATCCGAACCGGCGTCGGGTTTCAGGCGGCGTCACACGTCTTCCCTTTACACAGGAATTCACCAGGAAAAAAAACACAACACTGGTTCAGGTTTCCAGATCGCTTCCAGAAAGAAAAGGGATGCAGATATGATCCCAGAGCCTGAGCCCCGGCCCCCAGGGGCCCGGGCTGGAGGGGCCCCCAGGGGCCCGGGCTGGAGGGGCCCCCAGGGGCCCGGGCTGGAGGGGCCTCCAGGGGCCCGGGCTGGAGGGATCGGTTCGGAAGCGCCTCCAGAGCTCAGAGCAGGCCCACAGGGACCTGCAGGAGCCACATGTTCAGGCAGGTGAGTGAATACTTTTGGCAATAGAGTTTCTCCTGTCTGTCTGTTTTAACACAGACTGTTAAAAATAAAAGATGGCCGTCCATTCCAGGACTAGGGATGGGAATTGTTAAGAATTTAGCGATTCCGATTCCATTATCAATACCGCTTATCGATACGATTCCTTATCAATTCTCTTATCGATTCTCATTGAGTGAGAAATGAAACAATAAAAATGGGGTGTTTGCATGAACTCTTCAATGTCTTCATCCTGAACAGAAGAAAAAAATATCCATGTCATGAAAACTTTGCAAGCTGCAGTCGCCCCAGTTTCATCTTTTGGTGTGAAATTCAGCTGAACTCTGGAGCTTCTTCCTGACGCCAGGCTGGAAAGCTCAAAACAAATTCCACCGGCCTCACACTGGATGCCCCTGTCTGGTCCAGCTCTGCAGCTCTGTCACTCACACTGCCTCAGTGTGTCTGCTGTCAGCTGATGGAGGTTGCCAGATCTGCCCCAAATATAATATTAAAACTGTCCAACAATAGAAAGCAGTCCAAACCTCCATCTCTGTAGAGAATGCATGTTAAACCCGTAAAAACCGGATCTGCATTTAAAAAAACACGTCACAAACACATATCCATCTCATCAATCCACCTCGGGTTCAAAAGAAGCTTGATTGTGCAGAGACCTGCCCAACCTGGCAACACAGCCGCTCCGGTCATGGAGCTATGCTTTGTGCAATTTTGGTGTCTTTGACTTTCCTACAGTGAGTAAGTACAACATCGTTCATTCTTCTAATACATATAGATCGTGTTGTTTATCATATATTCTACCAGAAGAATTACAAAAAACAATGTTATGGCAAGAATGCGACAGATTTTATTTTGAAATCACAGATTTTGGAACACGGAACTAGTTTCCATCTGGCACCGACTTGTTTCTGTTTAGACTGAAGCAGCAGCAGGGCTCCGGAGTGAGGAAAAATATGATCCTTGCTGAAAGTTTCCGGTCCGCGGCTCTAGCAGCGCCAGAACGGACCGCAGCCACGATGATACGTCATCACGCACACAGTGGACTCGATAGCGGAATCGTTAAGGAGACAGACAAACGATTCCTTGGAATCGAGACACGAGGAACCGGTTCTACAGAAGAATCGGTTCTCGATTCCCATCCCTATCCAGGACCCCAGGGTTGAGGACTGTGGTGTCTGATGCAAATCTGATTCATCTTCTATTGGTTGGGTGTGGGAGGGCCCAGCGCCGCCGTCCAATCAAGTGTCTTC